>NC_135497.1:147545695-147845695 GCF_052857255.1 Amblyomma americanum
CCTATCAACCTGCTTGTCGAACCGCATCAGCACGCGAGTGCTGCGAAAAAGAGGGGTGCACTCTTCCTCCTCTATTTCGCCGTGTTTCTTTGTCTTGCACTTGCGGCAATGGGTCGCCAAATGGCCACCTCCCATTAGCGCTGCGACAGTTGTGCGATGCTTCCGCAATCTTTCGTTGAGGCACTGGCCCGTCTGGCCTATGTAGCGCTTGCCACAAGACAGTGGTATCATGTAGACCACCCCAATGATGCAGTTAACGAACTGCGTGGCGTGCTTGGTTCCACAGGCTATGGGTTCCCTGGTGGTGTTCACCATGCGGCACATCCTGGACATTTTGAGCGGCACCGAGAAAACAACGCGTACTCCGCACTTTCCCGCCACCTTTTTGAGGCGATGGGACAGGCCATGCATGTATGGCACACACACAGGACGCCCCTGAGGACCATCAATGCTGAAGTGCGCTGGCTTACGTCCATGCCTTACCTCTTTGACAAGGTTCTCGGCGATGGACGTGAGAGTGCTGACTGGGAAGCCAGCACTGCTCAGACGAAGAGCCTGTTGTTGAACACTCAAGTTCACCTTGTGTGCGCATGATTTTTGAAGGGCGGCTCTCAAGCAGTTCAAAGCTATCCATGTTGTTCCAAGCTATCCAAGCTATCTATGTTGACAAAGAAATTTTTTCGCACACTGACAAGACCTTTGTCGCAAAAATTTGTAGATATGTTGACGATTATCTTGTTCTGTTGAAAGGAGTGCCGCCTGAGGAAAGAGATGTCATCGTGGAGGACGTTTTTAGCGTTTTTAAAGAATGTGCGAAGGGACTGAGACTAACTCGCGAGGTTCCGATTCAGGGTTGCCTGCAGTACCTTGATTTAAGCATCAGCTTTAAAGATCATTCGGTATGTTGGACATATTGTCCTCGGTCAAAAAAGCCAATCCTAAGCTATAATTCGGCCCATTCAAGAATTGTTAAGAGAGGGATAGCTTTGAACTGCTTGAGAGCCGCCCTTCAAAAATCATGCGCACACAAGGTGAACTTGAGTGTTCAACAACAGGCTCTTCGTCTGAGCAGTGCTGGCTTCCCAGACAGCACTCTCACGTCCATCGCCGAGAACCTTGTCAAAGAGGTAAGGCATGGACGTAAGCCAGCGCCAGCCAAGGTAAGAACAGCGCCGCTTGCCAGCAAAATTTTAGCAAACGTGCAACATAGCTCAATGCAGAGAACAAAACAATTGGTATGGGTGCCCGGACACCAGGGAATAGAAGGGAACGAGGCTGCTCACACAGCCGCCCGAGCGTCTCTCCCCCAGAGTTCCACTGAATTTCCAGACTCTGTCGGGACTCCTGTACCGAATCTGCTTACCACATATGCGGAGATTACAACATATCTGCGCCTCGGTAGGCAGACGTTCCCAGAGCCCGCCAAGGGCCTGGATAGAAATGAGTAACGACACCTCAGAAGGCTGCAAACGGGGTCGTTTCTAAGCCCTGCGATTCTAAAACAAATAGACCCAACTTTTTCGGGGTACTATAAATTTTGTGAGATGTGGGCAGACGCATATCATATGGTATCGGCCTCTCAGAAAAATCCGCAAATAAAGAGAGTAAATCAGCCAACCAGAGAGGGCTGGGAGGCGACGCTGTCCAGCCGCTTGGACCTGGAGTCCCAGAGGGCTCTGGTTAAAGAGCGCGGGCAGCGACTACCGCCAGTGGTGTCCCAGAATGAGGACTACCACCCAGGCGATGGAGCGGTGAAACCCTCCAAACTCCTCTAAAACCCACCCCACTCCATACAATAAAGTTTCTATCACTACCAACTGTCCTTATCTAAAACCTTGCCTCGAACCGAGGAGAAACCACGTGACAACTATGACATCGCTCAGCTGCCGCCCTCGCCAAAACCGAGCGCTCGCCTCTGGCCGTGACGTCAAAGAGATGCGGCAGCGCTGGCGTCAGCAGTGACTTTCGAAGAATTGTGTAGGTGAAAAGCGGGACCGCCCGCATTGAGTGCGCCACGTTTGTGTGTTTTTGGGCTTAATTCACCGCGTGACGATAAATTGTAGTGCAGTTGGTTGAGCCGAAATGCAGAAGAAAGGAAGCGGCATAAGTTTCCACGAGTTTATTGTAGTCAGGCAGGCGTGAAAGCGATGGGCAGGGCCCGAGGAGCGAGGCAAGTTGGGCGACAGATCGGCTTCGCGGCTACCATTGTGTCTCTGCGTTGAAATGTAATCAGTTGGTTCGCGTCTCTTAACCCGCATCACCACTCTTCGGTCGTGTGGCGAACAGTGCAAGAATCAAGTAACGCCAGCAACTCGATCGTTCTCATTCTGTCGTGCTCTCAGCTTAAGTTTAGGCGTGATATTCAGTGTTCTTGTGATCATAGGTTGAATGCAGGGGGCCATTTTCAGATGCAAATTGTGATGTTCTCAGGTGTAGCTTTTCCAGCGTTGCGTGTTGGCAACCTGTTGAACTCATTTCTGTGCAAATAACATTGTGCGCCCCCCTAGCAGGGGGTATATAAGCCGCCTACCTAAAATAAACTCCCTATTTGGTTTTGTTCGCCGTTACCGGAGGTTGGGCTCCCTGCCCGGTGGTGTCTTCTCTTATTTTCGCGCCCTTTTCCTTCGGGCCGCGATACAACACTAATCACCCCCGGACAACGTCCCGAGCATCACTTCGCGCAGAAGAAGGAAAAAAAATTATTGGTGGTTTAGCTTTGGTTAAACTGAGGGAGAAGCGCTAGCCGCACGATGGTTTAGCCTGGCAAAGTTTTGTTATGCTATGCTTTGGTCGTTTCTTTGGTCTTTGCTAGGTTAAACCATCGTGAAGCTACCGCTTCTCCCTCGGTTGAACCAAAGCTATACCACCGTCAATGTTTTATACTCTTTGGAGGGCCATTTTTCCTTACCTCAAGGCGGTAGGTGCCCGGTCGCCATGATGCATAGAATCGTGAGCTGCCGAGTGCTCACGGCCGCCATGTTAAACCTAACCATAACTAAATATTACCTAATTAGGCGATATTGGTGTCTAACATGTTCTACTCATCGAGCCCGTAACGAATATGCTATTAGTTAGATCATGACCTCATCGGTTGATTAATTATGAGCAATTAAAATTAAACCTAACAATAACCAAATATTAACTTCATTAGTTAATAATGGTATCTAACGTGTTCTACTTATCTAGCGGATTCCAAATATCTCGTTTGTTTTATGATGGTCTCAATAATTACTGAGTTATAAGCGATTAAGCATTGCCACGTGACTAGTTAATTATGACGTCACAGACTGAGTATTAAGCTTAATGAAGCCGCGTTTCGGCTCCTCGGCGAGCTAAGAGTCGATTACGTGACCCGATTTTGGTTGACCTTGACGACATTGATGTCCTTAACTTGACCTTTGTAATCGCTTGACCATTGGTCTGACCACTGACCATCCACTGGTTCTCCAACTAATAAACTGAAGGTTTGACCTTGGTTGAGCCTTGAAGGTCATCGGCAACGCACGGCGATCTCAGCCCGAGACCTATAGTAGTGAAGCTACCGCTTCAAATACACAGCTACCAGTCGCCTTCAGCGTACACAGCGGGCAGCTAAGTGCGCGACGTTTTAAGCAGAATCGGACTTGGGTAGTAGCACGCACAAAGCGCAGTTTTTTCTGTTATCATTTTCGCGACCTTCAACAATGAAGAGTGTCGTTTCAACACCGGTCCAGCGACGCTAGGATCTTGGCAAAGTAACACAATGTTATTTCCCAGATTATTTTAGTTTTCAATTGTAGGTCTATCAGAGCCTGGCGAACCCAGCAAATACCACATAAAAAGCCACTCCGATTATGCGGAATACACAGACATGAATGTATATTAAAAATACGAAGCAAAATGATTTATTTATATCGCTTAGTAAAAGCGCAGCGCTTCGGCAGGTGAAAGCGCAAGGTATCGGGAAGAACTAATCGTCCACAGTTCTGAAATTATGGGCCGATAAAGCATATTTGATTGCTAGTGCAAGATAGGATGACGTAATGCACGGCGCGAATCAGCTTTCTCACACGGCGAACCTTGTCATGTGCCTCCTATTTCCGCCGAGCCGCTTCACTCCGGAGACCTTGGAAATTAATGAACACTGTAGCTGCTTTGAATAAGGCAAGTGCGATCCGAGAGCTCCACGAGCGCATGCATGGACGTTTTCCTCGAGCTCCAAATGAAATTTACGCTCACTCTGCTGAGCTATAAAATTTTGCTTCTTATTTTAGAATTTATTCATGTCTGTGCATTCTGCTTGATCGGAGTGGATTTTGGCGTGGAATTTGCTGTGTTCGCCAAGCTCTGATTGATCAACAATGTGAAAATTGAAATAATATAAATAATAATTGTTTTTATTTGGGGGGGGGAGGAAATGGCGCAGTATCTGTCTCGTATATCTTTGGACACCTGAACCGCGCCGTAAGGGAAGGGATAAGGGAGGGAGTGAAAGAAGAAAGGAATAAAGAGGTGCCGTAGTGCAGGGCTCCGGAATAATTTCGACCACCAGGGGATCATTAACGTGCACTGACATCGCACAGCACACGGGCGCCTTAGCGTTTTTCCTCCACAAAAACGCTAAGCCGCCGCGGTCGGGTTCGAACCCGGGAACTCCGGATCAGTAGTCGAGCGCCCTAACCACTGAGCCACCGCGGCGGGGCTCAAATAATTTGGGAAACAACATTTCGCGACTTTGTCGAAATCCCAGCGTCGTACGTTATTCGACCGGTGTTGAAACGACACGCTTGTTGAAACTCGCGAAAATGAAAACAGAGAAAAACCGTCGTGCGTGCTACTACCCGAGTCCGGTGCTTCTTCAAGCGCGGCACGGTATGAACGCTGAAAGCGGCCATGGAAGCAGCTTTTTGTCTCTTTTTTTTCTGCGCGAAGTGATGCTCGGGACGTTGTCCGGGTGATAAGCGTCTGAAAATGGCCCCCTGCGTTTAACTTGCGATCCCAAGCACACGGAATATCGCGCCTAAACTTACGCTGAGAGCACGACAGAATGAGAACGAGTTGCAGGCATTGCTTGGTTTTTGCACAGTTCACCACGCGACCGAACGGCAACGATGCAAAGTCAGAGACACAAACCAACTTATTAGATTTGAATGCAAAAACGCAACATAATAACCCAAGGGGCGAAACGAGCTCGGCGGTAATAATTAGCCGCGAAGCCGATCCGTCACCGCACTTGTCTTGCTCCTTGGCCTCTGCCCGTCGCTTTCGCGCCTACCTGACTGCAATGAACTTGTGGAAACTTATGCCGCTTCCTTTCTTCTGCATCGCGGCTCAACCAACCGCACCACAATTTGTCGGCACGCCGTGAATTGTGCCCAGAAACACGCAAGCGTGGCGCACCCAATGCTGACGGTCCCGCTTTTTGCCTATACACAACGAAAGCCACTGCTGACGCCAGAGCCGCCGCATCTCTTTGACGTCACGGCCTGACGCTTGTCTATAGGCTGTCGGCGCTCATTGTGTTCATTGGTGTTCACAACGTTCTAGACTCCGATGATTTTGAGGAAGGAAGTGCGCATAACTGGCTTGAGTAGATGAAGCGCACAAAAGACAGCACACAGACAAAGAATAACACGAGACAAGTGGTGGTGGTGAAAACTATAATAGACACAGGGGAGTTTAGGACGCAGGTGCTTGGGCCCCCGCACGGCCCCACTGCACTCAAACGTTCATGTCCCGGAGGCTCATGACGCTGGCAGCCCGGGCTGTGGAGATGGCTTGCTTGGCCGGGTCCTCGGAGCGCAGTAGGGTCTCTCAAGCCTCCCAAGTGGTAAGGTGCTCCAGGCCCCATGAGGGAGGATCCGCTGGGAAGAGGAAAAGGATATGATCGAGAGTGGTTTTGGGGTGGTGGCAGAGGGTATAGGAGGGGATTGTGTGGACTTGGTCATAGTGCGTGTTTGGAGCCGCCTCTAAAGTGCCTGGTGATAATTGTCGAGGGAGGGATGGGGTGGGGAGTACAGCCGACGCTCAGCTTTGCAGGCCTCCGTCAGTTCTCTGAATGAATGCATGCGCTCCCGTGAGAACCCCAGATCGGAGGCCGCCGGTGCCCGGTTGAGAGAACCTCAGGGTAAAGCGTTGGGAGCCTCGTTTCCGGGATTCCCGGAGTGGGTAGGCACCCATATGAGCTCCATGTGGCGGGGCGGGCGTGCGGCGAGGGAGTTCAGTATGCGAAATGCAGGGACGTGAACTCTCCCGCGGGCGAAATTTAGTATGGCAGTTTTAGAGTCCGATAGGATGTACCGGGCCTCCGTGCGCGTGATGGCTAGGGCAATGACGGCCTCTTCGTCCTCCCCTTCGTCGACTTTAATCAACCAAATGATCAGGCAGGCTTTCGTAAAGGATATTCCACAATAGATCATATTCACACTATCAATTAGGTGATATAGAAATGCGCAGAATATAACCCGACCGCGGCGGCTGCGCTTTTATGGAGGAAAAACGCTAAGGTGCCCGTGTGCTGTGCGATGTCAGTGCACGTTAAAGATCCCCAGGCGGTCGAAATTATTCCGGAGCCCTCCACTACGGCACCTCTTCTTCCTTTCTTCTTTCACTCCCTCGTTTATCTCTCCCCTTACGGCGCAGTTCAGGTGTCCAACGATATATGAGACAGACAGGTAGTGACAGCTGATCCGGATCATGAGAGGGAAATAACTAGAAGGATAAGAATGGGGTGGAGCGCATATGGCAGCGTTCTCTCAGATCATGAATGGCAGTTTACCAATATGCCTCAAGAGAAAAGTGCACTGCAGCTGTATCTTACCGGTACTCACCTACGGGGCAGAAACAGGCTAACGAAAAGGGTTCAACTTAAGGACAACGCAGCTAGCCATGGAAAAAAAAAAATTATATGTGCAACGTTAAGAGACCGGAAGCGGGCGGAGTGGGTGAGGGTGCAAACGCGTGTTAATGACATCCTAGTCGAAATCAAGAGGAAGAAATGAGCAGGGGTATGGCGTGTAATGCGAAGGCAAGATAACCGCTGGTCCTTAAGGGTAACGGAGTGGATTCCAAGAGAAAGCGTACCAGGGGGCGGCAGAAGGTTAGTTGGGCGGATGAGATTAAGAAGTTTGCAGGCATAGGATAGATGCGGCTGGCGAAGGACAGGGTTAATTGGAGAGACATGGGAAAGGCTTTTGCCCTGCAGTGTGTGTAGTCAAGCTGATGATGATGATGATGATGAAATGTTACATTCTCGAATGAAGCAGCTCTGCACAATCATGCAGGCCCGCCAGCTGTAACGGCACACAACTTACAACGCTTTGCAAGAGCCAGCAACGAGGGCGACACTTCAGCTCCACTTTCACAGCACAACATGCAACTCGTATTCATTCACCTATATAAACGGATATAATGGAGTCAAACTTATATACCCACTACTGAGGGATGTCCCATGCATGTGTGATAGTAGAGAAGGGTAATAAATTTTCTGACAAAATAGTGGGGCTGTGCATACAATCTATGGCGAGTACCATCTAAGAGATGTAGTTGCAAAGTGCAGTCGAGCCAACTTATAACAGCCGCACTTATAACGAACGCTCGCTTATTACGAACTAAGGCGGAGCTACCGTCAAAATATACCGAGTGCCCCAGCTAACCTGAGCCAAAAATAAATTATTAGAGACAGGCGAGGGAAACCAGTTGCGTATTGGTGACTGCCATCTCGCGCACCACAGGCAATTTTTGTTTCGCAATAAATTAATAGTTTGATTAAGTTTAATTATCTAATTAAAAATATTGACTTTAGAAAACAAATTGCATTTGAAGAGTTGTCGAGCACCTTCAGAAACACACATTCCATCATTTACGATAAGGAAACCCTCACGTGTGTCTTTTTCCCAGGTCCTAAGAAAGCCCGCGAAATACAAAATAAAACACGTGACTAACGCATTTCCGGGCCAAGATCGTGCTGCTCTCAAGCGTGGTTTGAGCGAACGAAATCACCTGCAGTCTTGACTCGACTGCCCCGCACCAGCGGCAGGCCGATATGTTGGCGGCGGCAACTCGCA
The DNA here is from genome assembly GCF_052857255.1 of Amblyomma americanum. Lineage (NCBI taxonomy): Eukaryota > Metazoa > Arthropoda > Arachnida > Ixodida > Ixodidae > Amblyomma > Amblyomma americanum. Next base: position 147,553,741 of record NC_135497.1, read on the forward strand.
CCGTCATGTGTGCCACTGGCTGACGCAGACGAGAAACCACCGCCAACATATCGGTCTGCCGCTGGTTCGTTGCCGTGGGGTGGCTGGTGGCTTGAACGCCGTTCTTAGGGGGAAATCAGGAGGAGCGGTGGCAAAGCGCATAGCAAGGGGAGTGGAAGACTTGCGAACGGTGACCCTGCAGGTGCGGAACGCGGTGTGCACACTACCAGAGGTGTGTTACCAAGGTGTCCATGTTTAAGATGCAGTGTTGGCTGCACACCGAGATATCAGGATGCTGGGACATGAAATGCAGTTTGAGGTAATCGAAATCAACAAGGAACTGCCAGCAGCAGCACGCAAGAAAGGTTTCCAATGTGATAGCATCCATTTTAACCACGACAATAGCTGGAAGTAACCATCGAAAACACGTTCAGTTGCTCGAGTCGCTATCAGATACCTCTGATTTGCATACAAATTGACACGCTACCGTGCTCATATGGCAACTTTGGCGACCTCTGTATGCTGTAAGAAAACGTAAGGAGCTCAGCCTGCAAGCTCTCCCTGCATCACCTCAACCGAACAAAGATGGTGGCATGTGCATTGTTGGCAGACTCCCAAGCAGTAAATCGTGTATTAGATGGCGGCTTGCGGGTAGAGCAGTAGCTTTTTCAGGGGGTCCGAAAGCGTTCAGGAAGAGGGAATAATGGGAGACAGGCAGCTTTCGGAGCGTAAGCCTAAAGTACGAAGTGAAGACTGCTGTGGTGAGCACAAAAGGTGGCTGGAGGACCCAGATTTCGCCCTTCCTTGTTCTCACGCAGTACCTGGCGTTTTACATCCTCAGTGATCGACTCCGCAGTCCCTTCCGACAGTGCAACTGCGACTTTTACACCACTACAGTCCCTCAGTCTTTCCTCTAACGCTTCTTCGCATACTCGAGTCCCCATCATCACACAGTCCCTACCGGTCTTCTGACCTAATTTCCTTGAGTCATTCTCTTCCACATACGCTTCTTTTGACTTTCTTTTAATCACATTCGCCCTTCCTTGGCTGACCTTCATTGCTGCATCTGCAGACCTTTTCACCACGCTTTCCTGGTCTCCATTATATAGCACCGGATTCCTGCTCCTGAGGGGTAAACAGTTTGTCGTCCTGCTTTGTATGTCCGCCATTTCGAACGAAAATGGCGTACCAAGTCAACTCAATTCGACATGCACATTTCTGAGCCTCTGTTCCTGTGTTCTGCGGCTTTTCTCTCCTTCACCGGTAGCCAGCGCCACAGTCGCAGCAAACTCGAACTTTCATCACCGGCGGCGCGCCGCACTCGGCGAGCCATTCCTAGGGACATGGAGGAATAAAAAGGAACACTTCCTTCCTCCAATGGATGTTCAAGATCGAGCGACCATGACTGAAGAGAGAGAGAGAGAGAAGACTTTATTTTCACCGACATGGACCTCGGGGCAGGGGCTCAGCCAGAGGGAGGGTCTCCCCCTTGCCGGCCCTCCTGTGCCACGCGTAAGCCTCCTCCGCCAGGTGTAGGACGATCTGTTGTACATCTGCATTTGGGCTGCAGATGTAAAACTCCCATGCAACTTGATCAAGGGGGATCAGTCACGATGAGGAAGTCTTTGTCTCTGGGTAGCGGGGTCTCTACGGCCGCTCGGGTGTATACATCTCGAGCGAGGCGATGGGCAGCCTCACTGCCTGGTAGACCTCATGAGCTGGAACTCAGATGACTGAAACCTCCCTGTTTAGCGGGTGCTTCCTCATAGACTGGCCGCCTGCTTGGAATTAAATTATGCCTTTGATAGTACTTGTACTTTATGATCGTTGTGGGGTGTTTGAATTAACCGCGCTAGGCCATGTAGTTGTGAGGTCACATCAACTAATAAAAATTTCGTGCTCGCACTAACTGTACAGTGTGCACTACCAGGGGGTTTCCGCCGGACGTGCGCTCTAACGCTGTCGCGTAAAAAATGTACAAGAGGAAAATTGCTGAAGAACATACATAGTGCGGATGATCAAATGGGTTTTTAAGTCACAATTTCCAGTTTACACTTGGTTCCCAGTTGGCTCCAAATGGAACTAAGCTGGGAAGCAACTTGAATCAACTGGTAATTGTTCCTTAATCCAGTTTGACCAGTTAGGCTAGTGTTTGCGTCCTTCTCGTCTCGTATTTGTTACTGCTGCGCTGCAATTTTTCCAGTAGGCTTTTCGCCTGGTATAATTCCACAAATATGGTTTTCCTCACTTGCCTCACTAATGAATGAAACAGATAAAAGGAGGCTATTAGGTTTTGTTCAACCTCCTCGGACGAGCAAGGCTCATCATAAGCAGACCGTCATTTCGCGCTCATGCATTTTCTTGGTTTGCCGAAAGATGGCAGCACGGGTACTAACTGACAATTGGGTACAATTTTCGAAAAAAAAAGAGTGCGTCCGCTAGGGGTCAATCAGTTGCGTCTTTGGCATGGTCAACAATATCTGAATTCACCCCCAGTGCAATGTGTCTCAATATTCAGTGCAACTAAAAGCAGCTACCAGGGCAAGAATTAAGGATAGTTGCTGGCTCATATTTAAGAAATAATGTGCCAGACTGGTTACAAAAAAGTGAAGGCAAAAGCACATATGCTGCTGTGCTTCGTCTGTCTAGTCATCCCCGAGTATTATTGTTAATTTGAGAAACTTTTTTTCGAAATGACACAAATCCAGATATCAAAACTAAGTCAAATTATGCTGTTAAGCATGCACATCTAAACATCTTTGTTTTGCAAAAACTATGAGACCTAAAGGTGCCCCATAATGCCTAGAAAACCTGTGCGCAAAGCCTATTATCGATATATTTTGCGCAGTTTCATTTATTCCTTCCTCAGTGGTACTTTCTGATCAGCTGCTAAGGATATGAAGGGCCTAGCAGAAGCTCTGAACCCAGAAGACAATGACAACTGAACCATTAGCTGAGTCTCTAAGGAAGCACATATTTGGTTTTACTACAATGAAAGTAAAAGCATTTAGCTGGGCTAGTTGGTACTGGCTTCCTCAAGTCATTTTTACTAGTAAAAGAGCAGACGTAGACAGGAAATGACAGAACAAGCCGTTGTCCTGTCTGCGTATATTTTGCCACTAATCATGAATTTAGGATGCTACAGTGAACTAGAATATATTCGATTCCAAATGTTCTAGAAAGTTTACTTTTCCATTGCTGAAGTGAGGGCGCAAGAAAAGAAGGCTGTCACATCAGTGCTTGTGAAAGAAGCCTAGCTGTTACTGATGTTTACTTTGCTTGTGTTGCAGCACAGAAGTGCCCCTGATTTCACGCAATAAATGTTCCAATTGTTAGTTCTCAAGTTCAGATAACAATTCATTGAGTACAGGCTGTTTCACACTGAGAGGTAAGCTGGGAGCGCGACACCGCCACGCTTCGAGAACCGTTGCTGTTGAGAGCCAGCTAGAATGGGCGGCACCAGGCGTATGCAAGGAAAGAGCAGCTGGTAGTGCTATTGCACATGTGCCTTTGGCGCCGGTGCTCTCCAGCTGTCGGCAGCAGCGCTTTGCGAAGTGCGGCAGCGAAGCGTTCCCAGTTTCCCTTAAAGTGCAAAACAGCTTGTACATGAGGGATGAGTACATAAACATCAGTATATGGGCGAGAGTCCCAGAGTCAGAAGACTGTAATGGGACCTTCAATAAATTACTACTATAAACTAAATTACAAGTAACCAGCCAGTAACGCAGATAGCTATTTATACAATAACAAAGCTTATATACATATAAAAACATTACATGCAGTGCAAATTAAACAAATAGATTATGAGGGTGAAAAACAAAAAATGTAGAGTTATAATAACCATTATTACATATGATATTGCATGAAATACAAAAATGAGAGATATAGCGCAGTGCAAACAATTTAAGTACTGATTAATAAAAGTCTGTACTGCCATAACAAAAATCTAAAAATTGATTTAAACATAGACAAGAACATGGGTGATTTTAAACTGAGGTGAAGATTATTCCATCAAGAAATACACGCGAAATGAGAACTGTCTTCTGCAACCAGCAAAAACTTGGGTTAGCAAAAAATTTTTGCGGGCTGTGAACCTAGTGGGGTTACTATTCTGCGAAAAATTTGTCAATACATTGAAAAGGAGGAGGATAAACTTTATTTTCGTCGACCAAGGTAGCCGTTGGTGTGGGGTTATAGCCTCATCAAGCAGCCATGAGCCCGTGGCATTCGGCGACTTCTATGGCTCTTGTCACAACCCGGATCTGTGTGTCCGAGTCAGAACTGAGCAATGCGGCCTCCCACTGGTCTGGATTCGAGAGCAGCACACCTCGCGGAGGGGAGTCCTGAGGGCAAGCCCAGAGTATGTGGGATAGAGTAGCACGTTGGCCACATAGCTGACAGGAAGGAGAGTAGACCCCAGGGTATATGTGGGCATATATCGCGGGGTTGAGGAAGGTGTTCCACGCAACCTCTTGGGGTTTGGTGAGAGAAATATGTGCGGGGGGACATAGAAGTCTACCTTAACGGTAGTGCATGGTTATGTCATGAAATGTAACCATACGATCTCTCGCCGTCCGCAGGACGGGCGTCAACACATCCCGGTCGACGAATCCTCGGGTATGATTGTGCGTCGCCTCGTTCCCTGGATGGGATGAGTGCACAGAGATCAATTGGATCAGGCCGAGTTTGTCCTTGGTGGAGTGGAGGAGAGATAGGGTGACGGGGGAGACCCGGAAAATTTGTTGTCGATAAACCTAAAAAAAAATAGCTACATTGTACTGAAACAAAAGAATAATGTATAAGATATTATACTCACATGGCAAAGGCATAGCATTGGAAATACATAGACTGCAGGTAATGATGCGCATAGCCCGATTATGAATGTGCTGGCCCTAGTGAAAATGACTGCAGTGCTTGCCCATGCTACAGTGCCGTAGTTAGCGTGTATGAGTAAATGTAAGGTGATAACAGCCCGGATGAAGAAAAAGAAAGATGAGCTTTTATTAGTGAACAGATTCCAAATGCGTGTTTTTCTTGAGGTGGTTGACATGATGAAATTTTAGGTAAGCATCAAGTTAAATGCAAAGGAATGTAACGCTGTCACTGGTGTAAATGTAAGATTGACGAAGCGGTAATAAAGGAAAGTGATTTATGAGCATGACTGAATAGAAAAATTATAAAATGGTTCTCACAGGGTTGATAATTAGGTGGTTTTCACGATGCCACATCATAACATTAACTAGTGTGGCATTTAATTTAACAGTTAGACAGATTCAACACTTCCCACAAGAGGAAATGGTTGTGTCATCTGCATATAATTAGAGCCCTTCATTTTCAGGTTTCATTTTTTCCTGCATTCGGGGGGTAAAAATGGGAAGTGCTTTTCACGCTCAAATTAGGGTGAAAATCGGGTTATTCAGAAAATAAATTCCACATTGTGGGTTTCTTGAAAATAAAAGGAAATTAGTTACAAAATGGTGCAGTAATATTGCAGTAGGACTTTCTGACAGATTAGCTGGCACATGATCTTTGAATGAATAGCGTGCATTGAAATGATGAATACAGGAAGAACGTAGAGAGACAACAGAACAGAACCTTTGTTCGGTATTTCAGCGCACGCTATTTGTTCAAAGATCATGGCGCAGTAACTGCCTCAGTATCGGTGGGCACCTCAACTGCGCCATGAGGGAAAGGAGGAAAGTGGGAGTGAAAGAAGATAGAAAGGAAAAGAATCCGTAGATTTTTTGGCTCATTTTTTGTAGCACAAGACAGTTTGCTTTAACAGTTTATTTTTCGGATATATATAAAATGCTCTACTCATTGTTCATTATTTCATGAACAAAACCAAAACCGTGGGTTCCACTAGAAAAATTGTTTACCATTTAAGGCTTTTTTCTTATCTGTTACAAACATTTTGTTGTGTACATTACCAATCTCCTACGAAGCACTCTCGTGCCTGAGCAAGACCGGCCTGCCTTTATTGTACTGTGCGAAAAGATTCAACATCCGAGCGACGATTTTAAATGTGCACTGTCCTTGGATCAAGGTGTTGTTAGCGCGGGTGGTGCTTCATAGAGTGCCCCCCAATAAGACATGTGGTCGGTAGCAATGCTTTGGCCTCTCGCTTCTAAATTGCCCTTTTCGAACTTATCCTCCAATGCATCAATCTCATGAAAATGAGCTTTAAAAAGAGGTTTAAGATCCCTTGCAATGTCCGTAGACCGTATCGCCAGCTGGCGTTAAGAGCAAGAAGCGCCAGAAAGAGGGTACTGCAGGTGACTAAATGGCAGCCTAAGCGCGTTTCTTGCTAGGTCAGCTGCATACACTCATCTTTCTTTCTTCCTTAAAGCCGTCTACAACCGAAAATCTTTCCATTAGCCCAAGATACTCAGCAGAATTAAGAGCGGGTGGTGAAGCTGCAGTTTGGTGTTTATGTGCATCGCCACCAGTGAAAGCCTGAAGTGCACGTCACCACTAAGGATTCATTCTCGAGTACCATGAAAAATCAAAATGCAGCTGCTTGGCCTCCTCAGAAAAAATGGGAGTTGTTTTGCTACGAGGTTTTTGCACCGCCGGAAACTGTCTGCCTTTCAAATGCAATGACCCTAAAATTACAAAAGCCGGTTGCAGCTTAAAACACCGATGCTTCTTTGCAACACTGCTACTTCAAAGCCTGGTGGCTTGAAAGGTAATGAGTGACATGGCGGCTGTATTACAAGAGCCGACATGATCATTTAATACGATCTTGTGTGGTACGATATTTACGTTGCACTTGGTGATGCGTGCATGTGCTGGGGGTGAGGAATTATGAGAGTAACCCGATTTAGCCGCTAAATGCTGCCATGCCAGCATCATATTGGTAAAAATTCACTTTGTAACTATTTGCAAGCCGACTCTTGTGCAAAGAAGCTCGTTTGTTTGTCCTTTGCATTTTGGTTGATTCATGAGACTAGTGCTCTTGTGTCGGGTGAAAGAATAAACCATAATGCAACCCGCGCTAAATGTGTATGTTCTCATGGAAGTTTTCGAAACAGGGAAGCAGAGAAATTCGATTTTTTTTCTGCCTGGAGGCAGGGACTGTATTGAGAAAGGAACACTGCAGGTCACGCCTGGAACAGCAGAATGCATCATTCACTTCAGAGGCACATGTTTAGACCGCGAAGAGATAGCTTTTTAGTGGTTTCCATGTTCAAAAACAGCTGCGCCCACTTGTGAATGATGTGCTTTTTCCTATCTACTTAATCCTATTATCACGTGCCATACCCCACACTGATGGACACTGAAGAAGTGCTTCTTTGGACATGCTCTGTGGGCCAAACTTGGCAGGAGTGTTCGATTCAGCGACCCCGTGTTGTATACGGAACAAGTCTGTTTATGTACGTTATAGCAAAACACGCCAAGAGCAAATACCTTAACAGAGAAAGTATCTGTAGCTCTGATGCCTTAAAGGGGCTGCGAAACACCGCTTGAACGGATGCCGGTCACACTTCAGATGGATTCTTTATGTCACACAGATGCTGACTCAAAAAGAATTACGAGAATTGATGCATAGGAACGGGAGTTATTCAATGAAGAAATTTCAAAATACAAGCAAACAAAATGCTCCCTTCAACTCTATTTTCGCGCACCTTCTCATTCCCATTTCACCCTCCCAATGACGACACACTGTGCGACCAATCAAAACAGCCTATCTTAGCATGTGGCGGAAGTTTACACTCCATGGTTGCTTGTTTGAAAAAATAAGAGACGCCGACCAGTGAAGTGGTTGCTTGTTCTCTGTAACTCGTTCATGCCAAGGCTGGCGGCGTCGTTTGCATGGTTACAACAACCATGTGAATGCCCAGCTGACCCAGCGATGCTTCATCGTCACCACGACGGCGCAGAAGGGAACACTGATCAGTGATATTCCCTTACTTATGAATCCCATCTCGAGCGCGAGATACTGCGACGGTGTGACAGCCTGCGCAAGATATCAGACACATTTAGCATAGCGCGTACCGCTATTGTTTACCGCCAACCATCACCCCTAGCGCGCTGGTTGGTCACGGCGAGCAAGGAGCGCGTGCTGTTGACGGGAACGTGGCGCCATCTGGCGCCGCCGCCCGGTGATCCTCCACAAGCTGACGATGCGCACTGTCTGCTAAATGTGAACTGAATGCATCATTCCTTGGGACCGAAACGAATGCTTATAGAGTGCAATGGCTCGATCGGATCAACTCCGCAAAGCCGCTCTCAGATACACAGAGAGTACCCATAAGTGTTAGTGCTAGGTTGCAGGATGTTTACAGAGAGGCGCAAAGTCTGTCGATGAAAAAAGTAGCCACAGCCTCTAGTGGTGCATTTTTGTTTTACTTGCTTTACAGTGCTTTTATCTAGGGCAAACAAGTTGGTTTTGTTAATGTAATATAGAACACAAAAACTTGACAAAACGTATCTCTAGTTATTAACACAATTTGCAGTATATTTACTCTGTCCAATCATAAAGTTTGCCCTCCGTGATGTCATATCCGATGCTAAAAACCGTCACTGTATGGTGACACCATCAGTGCCATGAATTTGTTTTTGTGAGCTAAATAAAATATTAAAAACAGGATTATACGTGGTACGACCGATGCTAATAGCATCACTATAACTCCTTCTATGCAACCAACGGCCAAAACAATGCACTGAAAATGTGCTTCGGGGCCCCTTTAAACATTGATTGCCTGCCTGGCCTGATCCAATGTTTCTCATCATATCTCCTAAGGAGAGTGGGTTAGTGAATGGCAGTGCCATATAGTTGCTTACTAACCTTAGAACACATACAACGCCAAGATTGTGCTATGGTGCACACTGACCAAACAGAGTTACCCTCTTCCGGGCGACATTGGTAAGATCACGTCTCACTGCCCAATGCCCTTCCTTATTGTAACTTTATTGCTGACTTTATAGACGGCTATGGTGGCCGTACAGCTGTGATAGATATCTTCCAGTAACATTACACAAGGCTCACTTACACCTCAATTCCGTAATGCCTGCATGACTATTGAGGTTTCGACTGAGTGAAATGCTTTCTTGTAATCTATGAAGGCTATATATAATGATGATGATGATGATTATGGGTTTTTATGGCGCAAGGGCATCTATGGCCAAATAGCGCCATGACAAAAGGTATTTTAGACTTCTCAAGGTGGGGTCAAAGACCCATTTGCCAAGCATTTCACCCTAAACTGGCCGAGCACCAGACAAGGGAAAGCTTGTACCCATTGTATCACCGGTGGGCACCCGGCGACACTGGGGATCGAACCCCGCACCTCCCGCATGCGAGGCGGATACTCAACCACTTGGCCACCGCTGCGGTCAAGGCTATATATAGGGGTTGGTTACATTCTGAGCATTTCTCTATCACCTGACTGACTGATAGTGTTAATATTGTCTTTATGCAAGTAGCCTTTACAAATGCCTGCCTGAAGTTTCAGGTTGTCTCAACTTTATTAGCCATTACCTTAGTAAATACTTTGCGGGCAACAGACAGCAAGCTGGCCGATCTGTAATTTTTTAAGTCTTTGACATCTCCTTTCTTATGGATTAAGATAATGTTTGCGTTCTTCCAAGCTTCTGGTACGGTCGAGGTCATGAAGCATTGCGTATACAGGATGGCTAGTTTTTCTAGCACAATCTCCCCTCCGTCCTTCAACAGATCTGCTGTTACCTGATCCTCACCAGCTGCTTTTCCACTTTCCATTGCTCCTAAGGCTTTCTTTACTTCATCTTTCGTTACTGGCGGGATATCCAAATGCTGGCGCTGCTGCTTTCTCATTAATGTCCCAATTTCATTGGATACTGTAGACTTGTGTAGAGTCCTTTGGCTACTTTGACCATTTTATCCATATTGCTAATGACACTGCCCTCTTTGTCGCTTAACACATGCCTAGTTTCCTCTGGACTGCTTTCAAGCCAGCTTCGTTCCTAAGAGCATGCTCGATTCTCTCCATTTACGGAACTGCCACCTTATCCTGTACTTAACACATTTGTAGAGTGCTACAGTACAGCCCTCAGGCATATTGCAGCATGTGGAACACTACATAATTTAGGTATTTTGCTTGATCAGCCAATGTGCTCACATAGTAACATCAGCACCTGCTACAAACAGCATCAACTCAGCATCTACTGAATTTGACCAGCAGTTATAACAGCTCAGCAGTCACAAGATTTAAAAATTTAGAAATTTGGGTGAGTAGCTTGTGAAAACTGTTTCGGGAAAATGCGAAAGCGTTTAGTCCAGCACAGAATACAAAATTTATTTGCCTCATGAGCGGGGCAAAAAAAAAAAAAAAATTAGGTGACCCTTTTACGGCAGTGAAAATTTCCAGGCATGTAAGCTGAACAAGAAAAAAAGTCGGCACCAACCTCCTTGGCCGGCACCCCTAAACAAAAAAAATACACAAGCACTTCACCTTAGTATTGGGTGCGATCGCTGGAAACGGTTTCACTTTCCGTAGATACCGTTTCTAGCGGCCACTACCATGAACACACAGCTTTTGAATGCTGGAGTCTTATTTCTTATTTGTTCTTGCTTCGCGAACCGTAACATGAAAATCGATAAATCGGCACCGTAGGCACAAGTGGTCCGAACAAAACATGGCGCATTTGACTAACGTCCACCTTATTTGTGCGTAAAGTTTGTACGCCAAGCCCACTCACTTGAGTGCCAGAGTTCTACAAAATGCGCGAAAATTTTAGCAAAGTAAAAACCAAAAGCCAATAGTGGTTAATTATGACCTTACAAGATAGAAGCAATAGATAAGAGGCCACAAAAACGAGAGCGAGCCACCGATAATCAGCGCGACAGGTTTGGACGCATGCTCAGCGGTAATTCGACTCGTAATTCGAGAGCAATTATGCGCACAAGGCAAACGGAGACTAAAAAGAGAACAGTTCACAATACGGTTATTGCAAATCTAGTTCGCAGTTGCACTGGTCGCACTCTCGCACATGAAGTAGTCAAAACAATGGCGGCCGGAAGCCGCTGTTTCCAGGTGCGAACACACCCACAAACCACCCTTCACAGCAACCTTTCTAAAAAAACTCAATCAATCGTTTTATTTTTTATTGAAAAGCACCATAGGCAATTAATAATTTATTAAAAGCTTTGTAGTTTCAAAACTATGCAAAAAGATTACTTTTATTGTTTTGTTTTTGATACTTTTTAAAGCGGAGGGAGTGCTGCTGTTTTACGGAATGGCCACCGCCGCCGCCGCTGCCGCCGTTGTCTTTTGAGTCGGCTTGGCGTGGTTCGGTGGTGTTTGATGTTACGGGCAAATGCGCGTGTTTAAATTTCTATGGATCTAATCTTCGTTTGGAAAGGTGAGTTAATGACCTCTTTTTTACTGTATAACATTACGTTTACTGTTTGCACGCATCGACTTGCTCCGTGCGATCCGTGGCCAAGTGAGGCACCGGAACGGACGGATTGGAGTGACATTTATTATGCTGTGCTTCACACCCCCATCGCTGCGTGGATTCGAGCGCATCGTTAGTCGTTTTGAGTGCATGTGCTGTGGTGCATACCGAGCAGGAAGTTGGTGAGTGGGCCGCGAGCCGAAGCCGTGGCAGTTTCAAACTTGGATTTCTTGTCAGAATAACTTGGCGTTTGACCCTCTAATGGTCACCACAGCTTCTGCTCGCTGTAGTTTGCGTTGTTTTGAGTGTTCTGGGCTGCTTACCGTCCCTCAGCTGGTTCACTGGTCTTTAGCTTTTGTGTGCTGAGGGCTGCGCTACTTGTGCGCCGGACTTTAGTCGAGTTAAAATTTGCTGTTGGTCGGTTACATGTTCGCGAAATCGGCATTAGGGTTAACAAGGACGCCGGAACGTCACTGTGCTCCGATAGGGTGCATTGACTCGCTCCGCGAGTGCGGTACATCTTGCTATGCGTTGTATCACTTTGCGGTACGTTGTTTGACGGCGTCGTGTCTGTCTGCCGGGCTCAGGTGCGACGGTGACGGAGGAGCGACGCCTTTGCGACTCTCGGTGGAACGCCGTTTGAAGCCGGCTTTCCGGTAGACCGTACTACATCCAGGCCCGGAGACACGCTTCGCGATGGCGCTTCCCCCAAGATTGATCTGTGCAGCGGCCGTGCTGGTTGTCCTCTGGGTGCCCGGTCACAGCAAGACGAGTTCAGATGCGGTGTTGGTCCTGCCGGATGACGTCTACCCCGGCCTGAGCGTGAAGCAGCTTCCAAGCGTAGGCCAGTCATTCGCCCTGACCGGAGAGCCGCGAGTGACCCGTTGTTTCAGCCTGCTCAGCGACGGCCTGCTCATGGTCGCCTCGAACGTGTCTCACCTGGTCGGGAAGCCGGGGAAGCTTGTCCTCACAGAGACTAACTTCCCGAGTTGGCCTCTGGAGCCGCAGGACCGCGTCCAGGAGCTGCTCGTGCATGTCATCCCCAAGAACAAACTCCTCAAGTTCCCAGAGACCGAGTTCCGGGGCACCGTGCTAGAAAACGAGTGCGCCGGGACGACGGTGCTCGAGCTGGACGGTGCTACGAAGGATGCCAGCCGCAGCGTCAAGTACGAGCTGCTGCCAGACGAGGATGGCGGCCACGAGGAGTTCACCGTGTCTCGGCTGTACGACAACTCCACGCGGCTGGCGGTTCGCACTCGCCGGCCGCTAGACCGCGAACACCGCCGCCGCTACGAGCTCAAGCTGAGGGCCTCGGACGGCGTCGACTCGGCGCTGACACGCCTGCTGGTCAACGTGCTGGACGTGAACGACAACGACCCCGTGGCGGACCGCGATTCGTACGTGTTCCGCGTGGCCCGCGACGCCGAACCGTACTCGATCGTGGGCAACGTGAGCGCTTCGGACGCAGATGGCGACAGCGTGAGCTTTCGCCTCGCCCAGCGTCATCCCTTCTTCACCGTGGTGCCCAAGACGGGAGAGCTCATGGTCACCCGCGGCCTCGAGCCCAAATCGTACCTGATGGCCGTTCGCGTTGGCGACCGCGGCAAGCCGCAGCGCTTCGGCCGCGCCGTCGCCGTGACAGTCGAGGTATCCGAGCCGGAGCCGGTGGCGCCCGAGCCGCGCTGCTTGGAGGAGCCGGAGACGCGCGTGCGTCGCTCGACGGTCACCATTCGGCCTACCAAGACGTACCGTTTCGAGGAGACCAAGGGCCGCGACGTCAACAAGACTGTCTTCACGCTCGACAAGAAGGCGGTCGACGAGACCTTCGAGCTCGAAAAGCCCGATCGCTGGGTCTACGTGAGCCCCAACGGCGACGTGCGCGTCAAGGAGAGATGGGACTATGAGCAGCTGGATAAGGAGAAGTCCATCGACTTTTGGGTGCTGGCCAGGTCCCCTGGAAGAGCTGGTAAGCAATGTGGTTCAGCCCTCGTGAATTGCTGCTATCTAGGTTTCCTCTTTTTTTTAAGGGGCCATGCACAGCGTGGTTCTGAACATGGCCAAAAATGTTTAACTGCTCGAACTTGAGCCCACTTCATTTTTTCTGTTGTCTACATGTGCATGTCTCTGGAAAGGTGCTGAGCTCGTTTTGTGGTGAATGGATGCTTAGTGAAAAGAACGGCTCTTCGACTTAGGATTGTGCTAGAAGGTGCCCATATCTTCTCCTAGGTGCCTTACACCTGTGAAGAGATGATTGTCATAGCCCTGAAGAGTAACTGCATTACATAGAAACATTATTTTTTTGCCCAGTGGCCAGCAGCTGACACCACAATGTTTTCAAGTTTAAAGGAAACTGTAGGGAGCACTGTAAAAGAATATAACCCACATTTTAGGCTGAAAGCAGTGCATGACTAGAAGGGCTTTTGCTGTGAAGCTCTGAATTGCACACCCATAAGTTCTGGTGGTGGCGGTGTGTTATTGATGATGATGGAGATAGCAGTCAGAAAGGGGGGGGGGGGAAGAGAAATAATTCTACAGATGGAAGGGGGAGCCTTCCACATTAAGGGTGTATCTTGTTAAACCACAGGGGTGACAGGACCTGCATTTTGATAGTTTTAATCCTAATGCGCACGAGGCACTGGAGTTGTAAATTTCCCTATTCAATTTACAGGCACAGTTATGGAGTGTCACTAATTGGCATTCACCCAATTCAAATTTTTTGTTTATCAGAACTGGCACTTTGGTTTTGTCAACAATATGTGTATCTAAAGGCGCCCTTAATTTGTGGTTAAAAAAAATTTAAGCTCAATTTTGAGTCCTAATTATCAAGATTAACTGTATAAAGCATAGCCCCTTTAATTGGTGATTGTCTAGTAGTGCTGGGAAAGTATTCATTAGAACAGTTTTGCTGCACGTTCCTCCACATAGTGAAATGACTAAGTACTTTTTTCTGAAGCCGAATATAATAGCAGCACGTTTGTGGAAATTGCTTGCTGACGACCATTTCAAGCAACAAAATAAAAGTTTGTAAATACGTGCACTCCGACCAAAGGGGTTAGTGTAGTGTTAGTCATTAATCAATTAAGCAAGGTAATGTGTGTGGTGGACCTGTGGTATATAATTTGTCGTAAAACATTTATACCTTGGGAGATGCGAGTAGCACAGGAGTACAGCTTTTCAGACAGAGCAGATTAGCCCTAAGAGTCCAGGTTTTGAGTATTGCACCTCATTTGTTGATGGCTGTGTGGGTATGCGATGTGCTGTTTTATAGTAAATGAAACTTCCTTCTGGAGTTTATTTGATATATGAAAAACTGGCTAGCAACATGTGGATTGGGTGTTACTGGAATTCAAATATGTCATTAGGCTTGCACTGTCAGGTAGAATTCACATGAATGGTAATTTTTTTTTGCTATTGGAGTGACAACTCTCCAAGCATCTAAAAATTGTTAGCTGATTCTAAAAGTAAGCTTGCTGCTGGTTGCTTTTAGTTATGTTTGGCATGAGTGAAAGGTAGTGCAGTCTCTTGGTGGGAGTTTTTGCTCATTTTGTTGGGTTGACAATGCTTGTTATACTTTTACTGTTTCTCTTGTCATTTAAAAGGATCATTAGTTTAAATAAATAATTTAAGTTTTAGCATTTCACATGGTGGATGCCAATGGTTAGAGGCAAATAAATATCTTCTTGAAAACCTGATATTTATATTTTGAAAAATTTGGGGCCCTCTTTCCTTTGTGATGTTTCTGCGGTGCAGCGACTGCTCGTGCCATTGTCAAATGAATAGCTGACCACCGGTTCCCTGAATCAGAACATGACAGGTTCTATGATGCATTTTGGCCTCTTAAATGGCCGTAGGAGTTCAAAAAAGTCTTCTAGCTCTGTAGTACTTTTTCTTCCTATCCTGTGTCATGGTTAATGAAACTTTTTGCCACTCTAGTTTACATTTAGAAATGCCCTTTTTCATTGTAGACTCATCAAACTCGTTTTAATGGCCTGAGAGGTGGCATGGCATTTTGAAATATTTAGAACGTTGGCAGAACTAGGTTTGATGAAAGTAGCATCAGAATTCTGTACTGTACCAAGGGGACTACTGCTAAGGGATTTGCATGTGCATGTATTTCACGGATCAGCCTTACCACTTTCATTCATGGCAGCTATGCTGGCTCTACATGTGGGATATATCTGTTGTGATGCTATGGTGACAATTGGTGTTGGTGGCCTATGGCAAATAGTACTTCAGCTTCAAGTCTGACCGTCTTACTACCAATGGCTAACATAATTGAATGTTTGATGGCTGATGACAGTCCCAGATTGTGTGCTCATTGCCGTTTGCCTTTATGGCCACCTGCACTAAATGTTTCCGGTCACGGGAAATGCAATGCATGCATTGCGATCTGTCCATCTCTGTGCCGAGTTCATGATTATTTATTTACCCTTAAGGAGGAGGAGGAAAAACATTTATTCAGAGCACAAAATCTGGGTGGGTTCAGTACGAGAACCCATTGGTCGCCATCATAATCCGGCCCCTCTCAACCAGCAATTTCTGGTCGAGTGGGCTGTGGCTATGAAGGGTTGCCTCCCAGCGCTCATGAGTCGGATCGGGATTGCTGTCCAAGTCTGGGTTTTTTTGACATTCCCAAACCGCGTGAAAGAGTGTGCCAACTGCTCCACAGAAGGGGCAGGACGAATTGTAGGTTTCTGGGTACCATTTACTCATTAGGTAAGGATTGGGCAGAGTATTAGTTTGTAGTCGCCTGATTATGTGCTCTTCATATTTACTTAGGGTTTTGTGAGGAAGAGGATATTCCCTTCTTGTGATCTTATAGTACTCCGTAATTTCTGCGTAGCTTAGTAAGGGTGAGGGGTTGTCAACTATGTCAGAGAGAGGCTGCGTGCCAGATGCTCGGAGGAGGAGAGCTCGAGCAGCTGTGTTGGCCGCCTCATTGCCCGTCGTTGAGAGGTGCCCTGGCGTCCAGAAGATCTGGATGTTGGAAGGATTAGACCTTTCCAAAATTTCCCAACACAGAGCGCCAACGCGGCCTCTGAGGTAATTGCGTACTGCTGCTTGTGAGTCGGACATAACCGTTGCCTCGCTGTTCTTTGATATCGCTAGTGCGATAGCTGCTTCTTCAGCCGATGTGGTATCCACCGCTTGGATAAGGCTGCTTGCAATGATATCTCCCCGGGGTGAAACTGCTGCAATTGCCGCGACTCCGTTAGCGGGTCCAGCCGCATCGACGTAGATCGTGTCCTTGTTTCCATCCCAGCGCTTAGAGAGGTGTCTAGCTCTGGCTAGTCTCCGTCCTCTGTTATATTCCTCATCCATGCGTTTTGGTATGGGGTGAGTCGTAATGTGTGATCTCATCTGCATGGGCATGTCGATCTTGTCAGCGACTTCCCGGGGTGGACTGATTCTCAGCTTCTGTAATATTTTCCTGCCAGGCTTAGATGTTGAGAGCCTGACAATTTGATTTACACGGTGGGCCTCTATTAGTTCGTCGATGGTGTTATGGATCCCCAGCTGTAGTAAGCGCTTAGTGGATGTGCATAAAGGGAGTCCAGCGCCGTCTTAACTGCCTTTCGAATAATAACATCTAGTTGGTCTTTTTCCTTTTTGCTAAGCCGTAAGTACGGGGTGGCGTATGTTAGTTTAGAGAGAATGAAAGCCTGAACTAATCTTAGGGCCTCCTTCTCTCTTAGCCCATTTCTTTTCTTGATTACCCGGCGTAGCATTCTAGAGGCTTGTTCGGAATAGGCTTGGAGCTGTCTGATTGTAGTGGTGTTAGTGTTGCCGCTGGGTATGATGGCTCCCAGGATCTTGATCTCTTTCTTGATCGGAATGCTCATACCCTGGACCGTAATGGCGACAGAGGGAGTGGACGGCAAAAGCCCCGTATTCTGCCTCTTGCCACGGTCGATCAGGAGTAACTCTGATTTCTCGGGAGAGCACGTTAACCCATACCTCGCCGCATGCTGGCACACGACATTCGCTGCTTCCTGAAGCCGGCCTTGAATTTCCCCTTAAGGGCCGAGCCCCATTGGGAGGTTACATTAATGGGGGGAGAACAAGATATATACAGTGCAGGAATAAGAAAACGATACAATCTTGTGCAGTGTAAAATGATATAGTGTAATGCTGATGATTTCAAATTGGAAAAAAAAGGTTGCAGTAATGCAGGAACAAAAGAAATGCATTGTGTATCAGAGCAGTGGGCTGAAACAAATTTTTCATTATTAATTGGCTGAAATGATCGATTAATGACTCATCACAGTGGCTTTGGCTACTCATCAAAAGGTCACAGGTTCGAATCCCGGCCATGGCAGTTGCATTTCAATTGGAACAAAATCTAAAAATGTCCGTTGGGTGGTGCGATGTCATCGTAAAGAACCCCAGGTGGTCTAGATATGGAGCCCACCACTGCGTGTCCCTCATAGCCCATGTGTAACTTTGAGACGCTAAAGTTCACATATTATTATTACCATCTATTAATGCTCTTCTAAATTTTGTATGGTCGCATTTATTTACAGTGGAGTTTGGTAGTTGATGTCAATTTTTTGTTGCAGTTGGCAGTAAAGATTTGTTGAAGGCTGTTGTTGATCCATGTGAACACTTAAGGCTGAGGGAATTGAGACTGCGCAGTGTTTTGATAGGAGCTGGAGACATTGTGTCATGGAGGTCCGGGTAGTTGTTGGTTCTCTAGAGTTTGGACGTAAAGCAAAGATTTATTCCTTCTTATACTAAGGTCATAATTTGAGGTGATGAATCTGGCTGTCCGATTCTGAATGGCTTCTAGGGTGTTATATATATCTGATGAAGATTCCGTATAGTTTGTGCACCATGTGTTGGAACTGGCAAGATTTGAAACACACTGCTCACGGGACAGTCAATGCTGTAGGCCTGCATTGATTGTCTTCACCAGCAGTGTGTAGGAGCTGAGCTTGAGAATGATTGCACACTTGTGAGGGCATAGTCAGTGGAGTATGGGCAGAACCTGCAGAGCTCCATGTTTCCTGGACTGAGCAATGTCATCGGTGGGTTTGTGGGGGAAGCGTTCACTTTGAGTGGCCAAATTTGTGGCTGCAAAGGCTGCTCTTGCAGCTGGGCGTACCCGGCACTTGTGCCCAGGCAACAACCCCCACTCAGCCGTGTACCTTGGACGCCGCGTGCGCAGTGGAACGCGAAAGCGGTCGGATTCAGGCTGTTGATTGCAAACCTGACTGGGCCACTGTCGCGCGCGGTGCCCCTGGGCCGAGAGGAGCGCGCTGCTTCCTGGTTCCCTTGACCGCATCGCTCCTCCGGCCGCCGCAGGTGCCCCGTCAGCCCTCCTCTTTCGCCGACTGGCCGCGGCGCGTTTTTGTTCCCGGCGCCACTTCCTTGCCGTCATTGTGCGTCTCTTTTTCGCCGCCGGCCGCTTTTGTTCGCGCGTTCCCTTTATCCGGCGCCGTTTTTCGGTAATGGCCAGTGTCCGGGCGTGCATATGATACGCAGCCTCGGGTCGACATCAATGCTTTGTTTGCGCGCCGTTTTCTTCGCCTCCTCTCCCCACAATGGCGCGTCAGCCCGAGGTGATGGCGCAAGCGACACGCTTTGCCAGGCGCGCTATGCAAATTTGTTGGTTGTTTTTATTCCCCGACCATTCGGGCGTTTCAGAGCGTGCTTTACGGCCCTGTCCCAGCTCCCTTTTGCGGGCTTGCTCGCTGTTGCCCCGCGATGGGCGGGCTTTCCTTCCCGCGCTGCTGCTGTGCTCATCGGGGGAGGGTGTTCGCCGAAGCCGAAGATGGCGCAGTGGGATCGCTCGAAGGGGACAGCCGGAAGGAACGGCGCTCCCAAATGCCGTTGGTTCCACTCGAAGCAGTGAGTGCAGAGAAAGGCTCTACCACGCCATCATTGATGAGGAATGAAAACCCCAGTGGAAATGAGTTCCGATTTTGAAGGGGCTTCGTGTGCGATGTCGGAAGCGTCGTTCATGCACAGCCGTCGGAATATGTGCTCTACCCGCGCACCTTGGTGCAGATGACAAGGTTGGACGACCTTGAAGCGTCGCGAAGCCTCGACAGGGAAAAGTCCCCCGCCATGCTTCCTTCCTGGGCGCTCGCGTGGTGCCAGACCTCGGGTCCCGCCTTGCTCACTTGGCCTCCTAGGCGGGGAGCGCCGGCATCGATTCGTGCCCGCGCCCTCTAAGTACTGGACGTAACTTACGCCCAACACTCGTCGGCGCAGCGCGTGCCGAGAAAAATGGGATCTCGGGTGTCTGTCGCTGTTGCGTCACCCGGGCGTCCTGTTTGCGCCGGCCACGGCCGGGAGAGTTGTCTCCCGACCACCAGTGGCCTCGCACGCTCGGTCCCTTTTCTCCGGTCATGGTGTCGCCTCTCGGAGGGCGTCGAGAGGTCGTGTTTTTTTTTTTTTCCCCACGCGCGTGAACGTCATAGTCGGCGCCGGTCTCGACCTGGGCGTTTTCGGTGCATGTCTCTTTCACGGCCAAGGGTCAACGCTGGTGCCGAGTTGGTGGTCGCCGCGGTGGCTCATTGGTTGTGGTGCTCGGCTGCTGACCCGAAAGACGCCGGTTCGGTCTCGAGCGCGGCGTTCGCATTTGGATGGAGACGAAATGCTAGAGGTCCGTGTGCTGTGCGATGTCAGTGCACGTTAAAGAACCACAGGTGGTCGACATTTCCGGAGCCCTCCACTACGGCGCCCCTCATAGCCTGAGTAGCTTTGGGACGTTAAACCCCCCCATAAACCAAACCAGAATGCACGCGGCAAGGCTGCTCATTAACAACGCTCGTGCGTGGTCTGGTTAGTGCACTTTCTAACGTCGAAACAAGGGCAGAGCTCGGGAACATGTCGGCAGCTCAAGACAGGGGCGTCTTCAGCAGTGGGCGCATTGCTTTCGTGTGCTGGTCGTTAAGTTTTATGGCATTTGTACAGCAACCGGCCGTGCTTGTTTTGCGCACGCGTCTTTGCAGCTGATTCTCCGCCGCTGTCGGCGACAGCGCTTCGCGAAGCGCGGTGGCCACGCGCTCGCAGTTTCCCTCTAAGTGTGAAACAGCTGTACGTTCCGAGGAGAGTTCCCTCCTGCTTACCCGAATTTGCGGGAAGCTCGCATCGCGGGACTGTCTGCGCAGGATCTGGCAGACTTCCTAGATGGCTGAACTTGCACAGCGTTTCGTTTCGGATTTCGTTTTTTTTTCTTTTTTTAATGCGAATCTCCAGCCATATCAGCGTTCTAAAAGGTAATGGCGTTTATTGGAGCATTTGGCTCCAGCTTTAATTCGAAAGCTTTAGTGGTCCCGTTACGTACGAGAAAAGCCGGCGGCGCGCGTGTGTACTCGCAGACGGCACAGAAAATCCCAGCGATGGCAAGAAAAAAAAATAGGGTGACGTCACCAAGCGGCCGTATGACGCACACAGCAAGCCGAGCACCGCCACTTCAGACAATCCTGTGCGTGTCGTTCGTCTGTATACTGTACTCGCCACTGGCCGACCTCCACGTGGCGGCGCCAGTTTCCGACAGCGTTCGTACCAAAATTGTGACGCAACCGTTTGTCGTACAGCGTTCCCGGTGCTGTCGTGCGATTTCTCGTTGCATATAGCTTACAGATGCTAGTCAAGTTGGAGGCTAGCTTCTTACATGGATTCGAACAGACGACATATGCACCTTATATACCTTTCTGGACTCTTTAAAAGACCCCTTCCCTTAAAGGTGCACTAAAGAGGAATCTAAACTCCCCATTTTACCGTGGGAACTCTATCTACACGTTCCGGGCATTCTTAGAAACTTCCAGTTATTGTTCTGTGCAGCCGATTGCCCTAATTAAATCGGATTAAACTACCCGGCCCCCGCCTTTTTTTGAACTCAGCGCGGTAGGTAGGCGGAGCCAACCAACGCGTCAGCCAGTCCCATGGCGGCTTGCCGCTCTGCCATCGGCGGAGTGATACGTAAATCAAAGAGTCCACGTGTATTTTTATTTCTGTGGGTCTAATTTTTGGCTGCATTGTCTGTGACTGAGAATATTTATTTGCAGACACCTAAAGAACGAAATAAAAGCGAAAGCGAAGCCGCCACTGGACTGGCTCAAAGGCACTCCACGCGTTGGTGGACTCCGCCTGTCTACCGAGTTCAGTTAAAGAAAAAAGGTTGGAGCCGGGACGTTTAATCCGATTTAATTAGGGCAATCGGCCACATATGACAATAATCCGAAGTTTCTAAGAATGCCCGGACAGACAGACAGGAAAACTTTATTGAGCAAGTGAGTTTTAGACCCAGCTGGTGCCCGGAACATGTAGATAGAGTTCCCGCCGTTAAGAGTTCAGATTCCTCTTTAGTGCACTTTTAAGGCGCGGTTGAGGTGTCTGCCGAGATGCGAGACAGTTACTGCGCCACTTCCTTTCCTCAAAAACGAATTTCCGTATCAAAATTGGGATTTAGCAGTTGTGATTTAGCAGTTCGGCCCCGCCGCGGTGGCTCAGTGGTTAGGGCGCTCGACTACTGATCCGGAGTTCCCGGGTTCGAACCCGACCGCGGCGGCTGCGTCTTTATGGACGCAAAACGCTAAGGCGCCCGTGTGCTGTGCGATGTCAGTGCACGTTAAAGATCCCCAGGTGGTCGAAATTATTCCGGAGCCCTCCACTACGGCACCTCTCTCCCTTTCTTCTTTCACTCCCTCCCTTATCCCTTCCCTTACGGCCGCGGTTCAGGTGTCCAACGATATATGAGACAGATACTGCGCCATTTCCTTTCCCCCCAAAACCAATTATTATTATTAATTAGCAGTTCGCGGTACAGCGTTCCAATCGGTGTCATATGCGCGTGTGCTGGAGGGGGGTTACATGTGGAGTGTCTCTGCCGAATTTTCTGTTTACGTCTTGCGGCAGTGTTGCGTGCAAGGGTTCTATACATAACCTGCACGTGACGTCACGGCATCGAGATCGCTGCTACGGCGGCCATGTTTGCGAACCGCTTGTCGGGTGCGGTTTATCGCCGCTAAGAGGAGGTTCGGCAGCGCGAGAACGTCGCACCGGGAGCGGAGAAGAGCGCGGGCCTGTTTTTGGACATCACTTGGTAACACCGTCGACAACTGATTTGTGATCCTGGAATGAATGCGTGCGACTTGCTATATAACCGCACATTTCCTAGCTTGAAAGGTCAGGAAAAACTCTTGCTGTTAAGCTCTTTGAGCTGGGTGAACTTATCTCGAGGCTTTAATGCAAATATTAGTCCATTTTTGCTGTCTCGATGCTAAGCACAGTTCCCAGGGACGTTGATTTCTGCGATCAGCCGCGGCGGCGTGGAGAAGATAAGTGCGCGCCTCGATGGCTGCGTCGTTTCTCACTCTGCGTTGGCATCGTGCGTGGCGCTGTAACCAAACAGAAGCAAGGTGGCTCCGCCGGAATTTCTCTCTCCTCAAGTCACCTTGGTGGTCACCATGTCAACGCAAGGTTAATCGGTGGCGCTTTCCTTGTTTCGCCATTATCGCACTGTCGGGCAGTCGAAATTGCGGGTTTACCTGTCGTGAAGTGCGCGCCACACACTTGAAGCCTGCGGTTCCCGCGGTCCAAGTTTAATGGGCGCCTTACGCAAGCTCCATCATTGTGTTCAGCGCGCCTTCGTTCGCTGGCACTTTTCCTCTTGGATATTCCATGGTGAGAAAAAGTTTGTGTGGGCCGTAAGTTGCCTTCCGCGGCGACCGCCGAGCTTGGAGCGACCAAATATCGCTAACACAATGCACACAAATAGTCGTTTTTAGTATACCGGAGACGTATACCGGTTTACCGGACCCATCTTGCGCATGCGCGGTGGCTCCCCCTGACCCCAACAATGCCTCAGCGCATGCGCAGGAGGGGTCCCGTAAACCGGTGTACGTCTCCGGTATGCTAAAAACGTCTAATATGGCTGGTCTGACGTGTCGGGCGCCGTCCGCGGAGGCGGTTTCAGCATGCCTCTATTTGAGTTGAGCACCCGTGCCGTCAGCCGAACCGTTCACGAGAGCGTTAGCCTTTTAGCTACCAGTTCTCCTTTGAACACGGATTTGAGGCCGAAGTTTCCTCTGCGCACAAATCTGGAGAAAAGATGCAATATTTGGTCTTCGATGTCGCTAGAAGTACGGCGTCCTGTATGTGTCCGAGTGCCAGCAGATCTCTGCACCTAGGCGACTTAATCAGGTGCCAGCCTCGTCAGTCCTATTTGTGTGTACGGCCTAGTAGCTTGTTGCACGAAACGTCCCAGTCGGAAGGTGTGTGCGGGTCGAGCGTGTCGTCTGCATCTCTGGGTGGCCCGCGCTCAAAGCTCTTTGCGGGAAAGTCGGCTGTAGAGTGATTTCGCTTTTTCCGTCGCTCGCCGTTGTCTCCACGTTGGCAGTTCCGGCCCGCGAACGGCCGTGAGCTGCAAAGAGCGCCGCGTACTCCGCAGGAATCCGGATCTGTCTGCTGCAGACGGATACGGCTCACGGACGAAGCGGCTGGTGCCCCTCAATGGAGCCCCCCCCCCCCCCCCCCCCCCAGCCAATGGCGTCGACCGAGGTTCCTGACGCCGCGGTTAATCCGATTTAACCATGGTGATTTCCCCGCTCATCTGCCACCCCGTGCGATTTGAGGGAGCAGAGTGATTCTTGTTGGACGATGGTGGGAGCGGGTTACAAAGTAGAGTGATTGAGAGGGTCTGGTGGTGCGGCAGGGAGACGAAGGGAAGGGAGAGAGGAAGAGGAATAATTGCCGGGAGCAGGTCCAAGGGGATCGGCCAACGCCATTGGCTGGAGGGGCTCCTTTGAGCGTCATTTTCCGCTCCGTTCTTGAGTTGTATGCTACCACGAGAACAGTGCGGGAGCTGCGCGCCTGTCCCACCACCCCTGTGTTTCCCCCCGCCGTTCAAGTTGTCTGCTTTGTCCGCGCGAAAAATATGGTTCACAAACTCGCCCGTCTAGGTGACCAGCCCGTGTTGTCACACTAGGAAGCTGGCACCGCCTGGTCGTTGCACGGGGCCCACCGGTGACTCGGCTGTTCGCGCATTCCTGCGGAGGCTGCCGTCGTCTCTGTGCTGCGTGGCGGGCGCACGATTGGATGCCGAGGGAGGAGCCCGCACACAGAGACGTTCGTTGCCATTCTGTCGGCTCTCCTCAGCCTTGCTTAGTAAAAGCGGGGCTGATTGAACCGTGTCGCATCATTGGTGCGCGATGCATAGCGGGCCGCTTTGTTTTCCCCGGGACGCTGCCTGTGACCCATTTCTTTACGGCCTGACGTGACTGTTTTGCGCGATCGCCTCCCGCACCCTTGCGTCTCCCGGGCGCGTGCGAACGAGGTGGTTCGTCTCCGCCGCCGGTGGACGCTGCTCTGCGCCCCGTCCGGCGGCAGAGAAGGCGCGCGTGTTGTCACTCGAAGCACCCCGCGTTGCAAGGCAGCCGCGAAGCGGAAGAAAAGCTGCGGGCCGTGCCGGGTCACCGTCTCCGAGTCTTTCAACAACGTGGGTCGCTTTCTGGCCCCTTTTTACAGCGATGGCTGTGCAGAGGGGCCTCTCAACAGTAAACGGCGACGTCGAAACCGGAAACTCCCGTGATATCTAATCCCGGAGGCCGTTGGCTGTGCGCGCTGAAAGGGGCGATTTTGGGAGGGTCAGCTTTGGCTTCGTCGCAGCGGCGGGTCAGAGGTTCGGTAGCTTCCCGTGGACCATGGGCTGAGCCTAGGGACTCGACCAGGGGTGTGCTTTTTGCGAAAACCGATTG
This sequence comes from Amblyomma americanum, assembly GCF_052857255.1. Classification (NCBI taxonomy): domain Eukaryota; kingdom Metazoa; phylum Arthropoda; class Arachnida; order Ixodida; family Ixodidae; genus Amblyomma; species Amblyomma americanum. Next base: position 147,578,811 of record NC_135497.1, read on the forward strand.
CTTTCGTGGTGTGAGAAAAAAGCGTTAAACCCCGTGGATGGAAACTGCGTTTTGGTTTACGGGCACTCCCTTTGAAATCTCGTTCCTTGGGTTGCTTTCTTTGTCTGGCTTCATCGGACGAAGCTTCGTGGGACAAGTATGTAAATGCGCTCCTCCGACCACTTAACGGGAAGCAAGCTTGCGGTCGACGCCCATGAGCTGGCGAAGAAATGCAGAAAGGTATTCGCGTCCCGCGACGTGCCTGAGTCACCGCGTGCGTTCCACTGCTTCGGCCGCGTAGCCGCGCCAGAAAACGCCGTGGCGTCATTCGCGAGTGCAGGGCAGGCAGCGGACCCGCGCTCGGCCACGTGAAGTGAATCAATTCGCACGCCGGCTCCTGGGGTGGCAAGAAAAAAAGGGTATTGCAGCGATCGGCCCACGCGTCTGGTCTGGTGGCGGCGTACGATTTCCTCCCTGTCAGCCGATCGACAGCAATCGGCGGCATGTTCGTCCAGAAAGCAGCGTGGCGCCGGTTCCTCCCCCAGCCGGGCGCGCGCTTCGGCGGGCTCTCTTCCGCTCCGCCGGCGCTTGGAGTTAGAAGCTCCTTTTGTTTTTGCCATGCTGCGCCAGCTCCGTCTTGGAACGGGAGTGGCCGCCGTGCCTCGTTTGAATGCTCGCTGGCTGATAGCGAGTCGGCGCGGAACAATTGGCACTCACTCACAATGCTCGCTGTTTCAGGGCTATCTTCGCGTGCCCTTGCCGATTTTTCCAAAGCTAGTGGTCGCCGATAGCAGCGCGCGCGCAGTGGCATTTCTGCACTAGCGAGGCAGGGCGACGGGCTGATTAGATCACGCTGCGGCTGGCGAGGGCATTTCTGGTACTACCGCTCGATGTGGGGATACTGTCGTATTTGAGCGTTCGTGCTTCGCTCGCCCGGCTGGATGGTTCTCCTCTGCGCGAGTTTTGCATGCGGCGGCGTCTGTCGACCGCGCAGCAGCGCCTCCGGCGAAACGGGGCCATTTCGAGCGCGCCGTGACTCGAAGCTTTGTTCGCGGCCGCGTCGCCCGCCTGTCGTGCGCCCGAGGCCGAATGTCGCGCGCCGCGGACGTGACTCTCCTTTGTTCCTCTTGGTTGGGTCCCCTTCTCGTACGATCCCGGCGGCTTCGTCCTCGTTCCTGGCTGCGGTTCTGAGCGCCGCCGCGGTCTTCTGTGCGCTCGTGTTTGTTGAGGTATGAGGCCACTTAAAAAAAAAAAAAACAACGTTTTTGATAGAGTTCAAATTTTAAAATTTTGTTTCATCAAAACGCGGATTCATTCCTAAATGAACTGCGACAACAACATCAAAAAATGTCGGGAGATTTAACTTGTTAGACCCGCCGCGGTGGCTCAGTGGTTAGGGCGCTCGACTACTGATCCGGAGTTCCCGGGTTCGAACCCGACCGTGGCGGCTGCGTTTTTATGGAGGCAAAACGCTAAGGCGCCCGTGTGCTGTGCGATGTCAGTGCACGTTAAAGATCCCCAGGTGGCCGAAATTATTCCGGAGCCCTCCACTACGGCACCTCTTCTTCCTTTCTTCTTTCACTCCCTCCTTTATCCCTTCCCTTACGGCGCGGTTCAGGTGTCCAACGATATATGAGACAGATACTGCGCCATTTCCTCCCCCCCCCAAAAAAAACCAAACCAATTAGGCCAAATGCGAATTTTAGGTGCGCTCGCTCTCACATTTCGGTTCGAGACTCGGCTTAAGGGGGCAGTGCGGTGGTTCCGGATCCATTGCGCTCGGATGGAAGGCGACGAAGATACCCGGATGTTTAGCTGCGGCGATGACGTAGTGGTCTGATGCAGTGGCCACACAGGTTCGACACCAACTCCTAGCAGTAGTGTTTTGCCGTACAGTGTTTTCCGTAGTTGGGCATAGAGCCTGCTGTCAGGTTGCCCGCAACCTGGTGGGCCACCGGCCAGAGGCTTCGGGCAGACGAACATCGGCGATTGGGGGTTAACTGTTGTTCTTTACCATCTGTCCCCATTTTTGCTTGTATTTAATAACTGAAACGCTCGCAAAAGCTATGCAAGATGTTCGGAACTCATTGGATGGTTGTCAGGATACCAAAACAAGTTTGGTTTGTGCGATGGCATATGGCATTTCAGCAGTGTTCACAGGGGTACACGCTGGACGTTCCGAAGCACGCTGGGCGCAAACCTGGTACGCACGAACAGGAAGCTTTCATGATAGGCGAGTGAGAAGAACGTTTAATGCATAAATCAATTTGAGGCTAGTTGGGTGCACCTTCATTCCAGGAGCCCATTCGTTGGCCTTTGCCGCCGCTCTTGCCGGGTTCACCAGACAGTGCAGGACAGGTCACCAACAGCGTATCAGAAATGTACGTTTTGGCCTACTGATGCTGCAAAGAACACAAGAAGAAAGGAGTGGGCTGTCACCCGAGCAGAGTAAAAAAAATACAGTTGGAGCTGAGCTACAGATGTGGTACATTTCAACCATCCTGGACATTTGTTCATGACATTTGTAGTTGTTCCTTATCCTTTTTTTTTCTCGGAACCCACTTTTTGGTGTTCCTTCTTGCGTTCCACAGTTTCCATATTACGTCAAAGACCACGCATATAAAGTCCCGCTTTACCAGACTGTACGAACGTCTGCGTCGCAACCTAAGGGACAGGAATTCGATTCCCGACTAATTACAACAATCTCCTTACCGCGTTTCATTTACTGCTTATATTTACGTGTCCCAACAGGCTGCATCGGTGGCTCAGTGGTTATGGTGCTCGGCTGCTGACCCGAAAGCCGCTCGTTCGATCCCGGCCGCGGCGGTCGTAGTTTGATGGAGGCGAAACCACAGAGACCCGCCGCGGTGGCTCAGTGGTTAGGGCGCTCCTCTACTGATCCGGAGTACCCGGGTTCGAACCCGACCACGGCGGCTGCGTTTTTATGGAGGCGAAACGCTAAGGCGCCCGTGTGCTCTACGATATCAGTGCACGTTAAAGATCCCCAGGTGGTCGAAATCAATCTGCAGCCCTCCACTAGGGCACCTCTCTCTTCCTTTCTTCTTTCACTCTCTCCGTTATCCCTTACCTTACGGCGCGCTTCAGGTGTCCAACGATGTATGAGACAGATACTGCGCCATTTCCTTTCCCCCCAAAACCAATTATTATTATTATTATTTAAAGTAAATGGCACAGTATCTGTTTCACACATGGTGTACACCTGAACCGCTCCTTAAGGGAAGGGATAAAGGAGGGAGTGAAAGAAGAAAGGAAGAAGAGGTGCCGTAGTGGAGGGCTCCGGAATAACTTCGACCGCCTGTGGATCTTTAACGTGCACTGACAGCGCACGGGCGCCTTAGCGTTTCGCCTCCATAAAAACGCAGCCGCCGTGGTCGGGTTCGAACCCGGGAACTCCGGATCAGTAGCCGAGCGCCCTAACCACTGAGCCACCGCGGCGGGTCCATTTCCTTTCCCCAAAAAACCAATTTTCAAATTCTAGAGGTCCGTGTACTGTGCGAAGTCAGTGCGCGTTAAGGAACCCCCGGTGGTCAAAATTTCCGGAGCACTCCACTACGGCGTCCCTCATAGCCTGAGTAGTTTCGGGACGTTAAACCCCATTAACCAAACCAAGCAACAACTTTTGGAATGTTTTTAATCGGTTTTCAAATCCGCCGCTTCACGTGTGACGTGGCCACACACCGCAATCAGGTTTTTTTCGCCGACAGCAGCAATGGACGCCGCCGTATCTTCTGCAGAACAGGACGCTTAAAGCTGCTGCTTTTAAGCAAACAAAAGTACGATAACGGGGCATATATAGATCAGCGGCTGTATTGTTCTGGGGTGCTTCGAGCAGCCTTTCGCCCAGTGGCGGTGGCCACAGCTGCCGTAGTTCGGCCTCGGAGAAGGGGGAAGCCGTACCTGGTGCTGACTCCGTCGCCCTAATGGAGAGCCCCTTTGTTGTCTAACGGCGCCGTTATCGCCTTCATCGCTGACGCAATGTGGGATGGCGCCCAGCTGCGCTGCAGGTGTGCGCCCTCCAGAGGCCGACCGCTCGTTTCTGCAGCTTCTTGGGTTCGCGACGGTCGGGAAGCAGCGAGTGTGCCTTCGAGTGGCCGTTGGACGCCCTTTCTCGGTCAAGCTTGTGCGTTCGCGGTCACTTTTAGCCGCAATTGGCTGCTTTTGCAGAACTCGCGTTTAGCCGAGACTGGTTTTTTCAGCTGCCAGATCGAGCGTGCTGCTTCTCCAGCTGCCCCTTGGGGAGCTAGCTGCCTCTGGGGCTTTTGTTGACGGAGGACGTCGCGCCCACACGCGTCGCCTGCACTTAAGCCGCGTGCGAGAGTGGACGGGAGCCTTTTGTTTTTTCGTTCAGGGTGGGCGTCTCCCTTCCCCTCTCTGCTGCATTGTGGCGGCTGGGCGGAAGCCGCGCACTGCGTCTCGCCGCGACGGCTGAGCGTTGGCGAGTCGGAGCCGAAGTCTACTGGGCTCCATAAATGGGCGCCGCTGTTTCCGCGGGCGGACGTTTACGCATGCAGACTGATGCGCGCAGTGGCGGCGCCGAGACGGCGGAATCCTCTTCCGTTCGATAGGCCCCGGTTTTGTGTGCCCGTCGTCTGCGACAGCGTGCAGTAATGTGCCGGCGTCGCTAGCAAGGCCGCCGGCAGAGGGGCGTGCATACGCGAGGCCGCCGCGATCTCGTCCATCGGGGACGAGGTGAACCGCTGCTGCGGACCAGCCGCCGCCTGCTGTCCGGCTGAATCGCACCCCCCCCCCCCCCCTCCCCGCTTCCCGGTGCATCTCCCCCTGCTTAGCGCTGACAGGCGCGTGCTAATTTACACTTGTCATGTTTCCTCTCGGAGCGGGAGAGCCCCGAGGGTGACGGTATTAAGGGGACACTGAGGGGAAATTGAAGTCGGCTTGTATCGATAGAATACCAGCTCCTGATCACAAAAACGCCGCTCTTACTGAAGACAAAGCTCTTGTAAGGTAGAAAATAGCAAGAACCAAAATACAGGTATCGCCGCCACAGGCCAGTCTCGCAAGTACAAGCGTGGTGACTGACGTCATAGGACAAGAGACGTGGCTCACTCATCCACGGCAACAGATTTTCTGTGGCAGAAGGAACAGAAGGATCGATTTTGCTTTTCGGGGTGCGTGCGAGCGACTCCGAGAACCATGCTAGAGACGCAGATGCGCACGTCTCTGGTCGGACACAACTCAAGGACAAAGCGGCGAATGCTTCTCAAAGGCGGCCCTCCAGCCAATGGCGTCGGCCGATCGTCATGACATCGCAGTGAATCCGTGGCTAATCCCCTGTCGAGCTAGCTTGACAGGAGACGGCAGTCAGTGGCCGCCATTGGTTGGCCTCTGAGAAGCGTTCGCCGCTTCGTTCCTGATGTGTGTACTCTAGCCCGGCCCTCAAGAGGCTTGCTGTATGTAGCTTGCAGGTGCTACTTGTGCCTCGAAACGAGTAGTATCCGTGGCACACGGACAAGCATGTTGCCACGCGATTCGCCCCCGCAATGTGCGCTTTCGGCCACATGGCCCGTGCGGGTCGGCGTAATGTTTCGCCAGGAACGGCACCCTACCAATTAACAAATGATGTTATCTGATTATGCGAGGCGTCTGTGCCACATTTTAATGCGACAGGAGCAGTTTTTGCCGTCTGCTTATACTAGAACTTCTTGTTGCGCTAGTTTGTAGCTGCTGTAAATATTTAAAGACTCAAAAAGCGCGCGCACACGCGAACACAGAGAGAGAGAAGAAGAAAAGACAATGGGACCCCAGGCGCTATGTCCCGTTGTCTTCCCTTGTGTGTGTTTTGTGCCATATTTAAATATTTACAATGTTTATATTAGAGAGAGTCAGCCAAGCGGATACGTATACCGGATTACCGGACGCCAGCTACACAGGCTCAGTGGAAGGGGTGGGACCAGGTGGGGCCACTGCGCGTGCGCAGCCGGAGACCGGTAATCCTCTAGCACGTCTCCCCTTTGTTTGGGTCATTCCACGCCATCTTCAATTCGTAAAAAAAAACAATTCATGAAAGCTGATCCTAATGCTCGTAATCAAAGCCTGAAATATTTTTGCCGAAAAAAATTATTCGTGAGCTGAGGGCAGTTTGAATATTTAGAAAGGGCGAGAAACCATGCACTGATCAATAATTAATAAATTCAAATTTATACAAAACACTTCACTAATTTTTTTCATTGACATTTGCACAGATTCTGACTTTCGTATAATTCGGAGCATGCAGCTTTATACGGCATAAATATTTTAAAGAGAGAAAAAAAGTATGAAAATGTACCGTTTTTGTCGTTTTTTGTTTTAAATATCAAGTTGCTCTAGGAAATTCGGAAATAGCCATTTTGTTTCTCTAGGTGTTTAGTACCTATAACAAATGTTACAGTTGATGAAACTGCGTACGTCGAAGTTAAAAAAAAAACAAAGTTTTTAATTGGTTTTTTGGGGGAAAGGAAATGGCGCAGTATCTGCCTCATATATCGTTGGACACCTGAACCGCGCCGTATGGGAAGGGATAAGGGAGGGAGTGAAAGAAGAAAGGAAGAAAAAAAACCAAAGTTGCAAAAAGTGCATTTTGAGCCAAAAACACTCGTGAATTTCACCTTGAGGTGGTGCAAATAAAAATACAAACACTAGCGGGTTACGTACAACAATTTATTGCCTTCGTTTCTGAAATTTTTTATCGAGGTAATTTTTGTTTAAAGCGAGAGAATTTTTGAAGTTGAGCTCTCGCACCGCAAGTTGCGTCGTCTCTTAACGCCTCTTCACCGCAGAGCACGACACTGCCGACACTGTGGCCAGACGAAATGTAGAGTCCTTGCTCTTAAGTGAAATTTGCACTGCAGGCAAGCATGGGAACGTTCAGTAGTCGAACAGGTATTCGTGGGAAAAGATTTTCCTAACGCTGCCGGGGCAGCACATGCCCAGGTGAGCTGCTTGCTCGGTGTGGTTCTGTCGCACTCAGTCATTCTTGTCGGCGCCATGACAGACGTAAGCACCAGCGTAAGAGCTTGTGTGACGCCGATCTGGAAATGACCAGAACGACCCGGTGTTGGAAACAATCCGCGACGCATCAGCACCACGTGGCACCTGACCCCTGTGGCCCTCGGACGCTCATGCCCGGTTGTCTCCGATGTGATGTTTTTGTTGTATTTGATTTAATCAATGCAATTTCTGCATTAATACTCCAGCGACAACTGTAGACGAGCCGCTGTGCGAGCGACGCACCTATGCGCGAGCGGGCCGCGTTCACCGCCAGAGCGTCTCGTCGCAGCGGTGTGCACTTCGCACCTTCACGCGCATGCGCTCCGAGATCTTATTCAGATATAAAGCACTTGTGATGGGCCTGCCGTGCCAGCTGGCCATCCCTCCTCGTGGTCCGTGCGAGACAGCACGTTGAATACCCTAATTGTTTTTCTTCTCTTGGACACCCCGCACCAAAGCGGGTCTGTTCGAACTTCGAAAGGGAAAACGATCTCTTTTGTTACATACCATCCGCCGAATGTCACGCCATATCATCTTCAGCTCCAGTCCTGAAAGTGCACGACAGCGAATGAGATTAAACGAAGTTATCTGGCCACAAGTGTCGTGCCATGCCAGGTGCCGTGTTCTACGTTGGAGAGGCGTTAAGACACGACGCTACTTGCGGCCCAAGAGCTCAACTTCAAAAATTCTATTCTCGCTTTAGACAAAAATTACCTCGATAAAGATTACAGAAATGAAAGGCAATGAACCGTTCTACGTAACCCGCTATTGTTTGTATTTTTAATCGGGCCACCTCAGGGTGAAATAAACTAGTGTTTTTGGCTCAAAACGCACTTTTTGCGAAATTAGTATTTTTTTTTGTACTTTGGTGTACGCAGTTTCATCACCTGTAACATTTGTTATAGGTACTAGACATCTAGAGAAACAAAATGGCTATTTCCGAATTTCCTAGGGCAACTTGATATTTAAAACAAAAACGGTACATTTTCATACTTTTTTATTTCTTTCAAAATATTTATGCCGTATAAAGCTGCATGCTGCGAATTATATCTAACGCCAGAATCCGTGCAAATGTCAATGAAAAAATTGTGAAGTGAGTTCTAAAAATTTAATTTTTTTATTTTTATCAGTGCCTGGTTTCTCGCCCTTTCTAAATATTCAAACTGCCCTCACCTCACGAATGAATTTTTTCTGCAAATATATTTCAGGCTTTCATTACACGCATTAGGATAAGTTTACATGAATTTTTTGAACAAATTGGAGATCTAGCGCAGCAACGTTTGGGACGTTTGGCGTGGGTTCATGGCTACTTTTACAAATTTCTGAGAATATCACTGGATTAGTTTGCAGCATATTTCTAGTAAATTCCGCAGACAATGTTTAACACAATTTGTGATTTTCAGCGAAGTTCGTTAGTCGGATAACTATTGTTCATTAATTTCCCGGCATTATCGTCCGCGGCGTTTAATGACATCATTCGTGGACACGTGGCACCAAGTAATGGCTTAACGAACTCAAGGCGTCAAAAACTTGGCAATATATTCTGCGCGTGTGGCATGGGTGTAGAATATCTGTAGGCGCCGCTGTGCGCTGCAACCTTCCCCCTGTTTACGTTGAGCTGGCGGGGGACGTCGTTTGCGTCTGCGCCCAGGTGCAGAAATGTCGTGTTTACTTTTCCTGCCTCAGACGCCACCTGATCTCCAGCGGTTGCTGGTGGCCTGATTCGCCCAGGGGGCCGGTTCCGGGTGGGGTCTATTCTTATCTGGTCATCGTTCGTGCGTCCGCTTTCGCGGGATGGTAAAGTACTTAATGGTAAATGCTCTAAGCGTAAAACGCAGTACCCGCAAGAGTTTCCGAAACACAGAAACGACGAGAATTCTTACTTGCAGCCAGGAACTGAATGGTGTGCTCTGCACCAATTCCTCCCCGCACGGCCTGCCCACAAAAGTTCACTCTGGGGTCTCGCCATCATACAGGTCTTTTATTAATCTTCTGAAAACCTGTGCGTGCGGGACTTTCGTTTGTTTCCCGCAGGGCTGCAGCAGACCCGATATTCGCGCGGTGTTTTGCTCCCCTGTGACAGAAATGCGCGCGCGCAGCTCACGACGTTAAGGGCCCCGTGTCGCAGAAAAGCCGGCGTCGTTGGCCGTGAACCAAAAATCCCCAGAGGAGCAACCTGAGGGGGGGGGGGGGGGGGGGGGGGGGGGCAGGTGGGCCACCAAGGTCGCGTGACCTTGTGGCGCACATCACAACCTGCCCACCGGGTTGTGAGGAAACTGCGCATAGTGGCAGGTGGGAGTTAGGTTAATTATTTGTCGTTAGGGGCTGCTCGCCTGGATCGCACAAGGAGCAGCACCGGTGGCAGCACCTGTCATCGCAGGGCAGTGGCGCATCGCTTAACCGCTGCACCACTGCGCCAGGAGTGGCATGAGGACTCCCAGGCGTAGTCGACACAGTAGTCTTCAGAAAAAAAAAAACGAATAAAGATGCAGGCTTATTTGCCTGCGAGAGAACTGTTCCGAGGCGCCTTTTTACAATGAGGGCCCATCAAGTAACGAACGTCCTTTCGGGGAAAGAGTTCAAACGACCCACTTCCGGGTGTTAAGGGGAGCGGTCCCGGTAACCGGAGAGCAGCGTCCAGACGGGCCTCGGCGTCTCCCGGTCCGCACACCGAAGAGGGTAGGGCGTGGTCGGTGTACACAGAAAGGTGCCTCGGAGCTCGAATAACCAGCGCGGCTTGTGCGTGTGTTCGGGGAATGCAGGCCGTCTCTGTAGACAGCACAGCGACCTATGAACGTCGCGTAGAGAGTGCCCACCTCTGCATATGTGGACGTTTCTTGGGTCTGTTCGGTGTCGTTAAGATGGGCGAGGCAGTTGACTCCAGCGGCTGGCGTCCTATTTCATTTTCGTGCTTGCTGACTTGTTTTTCATTCTTTTTATCCCCCTGCCTACTTTCCTTTTCCCACTTTCACTTTGGCAGCTGTCATCATGCATCCCGCTGTGTGCCTCCTAGACTTTTCCGGAAGCGATGGCTACAGTGACTTTGCAAAGGAGTTCAAATGATACAAAGGGCAACTCCGACCTTTTTTCTACCTCCTCCGGTCTTACTGAAACTTTTCTGGTCCTTTGTGTACGGGCAACCTTGCGTGTGTGACGTCACTGGACGCACGGCCATCCGATATTCGCTCTGCGTTCGCTGAAGGACAAAACTTCGAGCTGGCTTTTGGTCGTTTCGGGCAAATAATGACCCAACCTATCACTTGCAGTCGCCAGTTCAGCCAATCATCGCGCACACCGTAAGTTTTGTGACAGTATCCGTGGCGTTGTCGTTTGGTCGAAACCCAGTTTCGGTTTCCTGCTTTTTGACCTTTTAAGTACTTCTACTTGTTATTTTGAAAAACGATATATGCTAAGGAATGTGACCCCCCATTTAAAGAAAAAAAAAGGAGGGGGAGGGGCTGCCCGACTACTGCGAGCACGCAGACATTACAGGGACTGTTTGGGGGTCGGCGTAGCACAGTTTACAGAATATGCAAAGGCTGCCGTTCTTTAGGTAATTTATTTTTGCGTTTTTTGTGCCCACTCCGAAACTGATTGCGCACAGAGCGCCGGCCTCTCCCGCATGTTTCTTGGGAAGATGACGCTTTTATGGCGTGGAAATTGTCGCCACCTCGCCGCGTTGACTCACCGCGCTCGCTCACAGTCTTTGCGCATCTCTGTCGCAAAGCGATTTTGTCTTTTTTTTTTTGCAGTTTCGAATTGGGAGCGTTGGCGACCGTCGACTTGAAGAAACAATCGCTTACAAGGTCGAATGCAACGACGGGTCGGCGAGTTGCGTATCTGCGCTCGCGACGTCACGACAATGTCCGAGCTCTCGGGAATTATCTGCATTGCTCACGCTTTCAAAGGGCTCTTCGTACGCCAAGTAGCGAAATTGCCGACCGGTATCTCTAGATAGAACGTTCGACTGTTTCGGAATTTAGTAAAATTCCCTTAACCGCTACGAAAACTCTTTAAAAAGGCTGTTGCTGGTTTGACCTTGAATGCGGTAATTGAACTTGTTTTAGTTGTTTTACGGAGAGGCTGACTGTCACTCGCCGCTCCTTGTAATGTCAATCAAGCTTAAGCCGCCGCGGTAGCTCAGTGGTTAGGGGGCTCGGCTACTGATCTGGAGTGCCCGGGTTCGAACCCGACCGCTCCGGCCGCGTTTCGATGGAGGCGAAACGCTAAGGCGCCCGTGTGGTGTGCGATCTCGGTGCACGTTAAAGATCCCCAGGTGGTCGAAATTATTCCGGAGCCCTCCACTACGGCACCTCTTTCTTCCTTCTCTCAGTCCCTCCCTCCTTTAGTCCCTCCCTTACGGCGCGGTTCAGGTTTCCGCTGGGATATGCGAGGCAGATACTGCGCCATTTCCTTTCCCCAAGAGACGCAAACGGAAGATGGCGTACTCATGGGGCTTAAACAGCTTTTTGTTTAAAATTAAGTGTTTGGTTAAAAAATGATGCCGTCCCGTACCCGACCTATACGCCTTATTAAAGTATCAAATCAAGCGACTTGTAGCTAGTCGGTGGCGAATTATTAGGGGACGCTGAGGGTCCGCGTGCCGAACAATATTTTTACGGCGCTCGCTCATGTCGCGAGAAAGGAAATGCTAGCTAACCCGCGTGAAAATAGAAACGCTTCTTCAGTCTGAACGCGTGCTCAAAAATGCCTTTCCACTACACGGCCGCTGTGTCACGAACGTGGCCGCCTTTCTCGTACGGTAGGCACAAACGTGTACGCACGCGCAACGCGGCAGGTGGCGTCCAACGCCTGCGACATCGTTAGCATACTTGGCGCTTTGCCACGGGGCGATGCGGCAGTTTTTAGCTGCGGTGTGGACTTAGTGCCGGATAGTGTTTGCATTCGGGCGTACTCCGCTAAATGGCCGGCTATTCCTGGCTTTAGAGAGAGAAAAAAAAAAGTCGGACGTATTCAATGGCAGCGACATTTTACATTTTTTGAGGATTCCAGTCATTCGTTGTATTATTTCCTCGTGGGCCGCTTGTTGTAATGAGGCTGCAAGTCGAGCTGGTCGACGCAATTAGTTGCACCGGGAGAGCGCCGAGTCGCCGTCTAGTTTCGTGAGATTGTTCGCAACTATGCGGAGTGTTGTTCAGTAGTCGACTGTGTCCGCAGGGCGTAGCGATCGGACCCCTTGCGGGAAAGCCAGCGTATCTGGTTGTTCGAGGAGGCTGCAGGCTGTCGCTGTTGACTTCTTCAGCCGTTCGCGAGCGTCGAAGGAGACGGGCACCTCTCCCGACTGTTGCATGAGTGCGCCCGTTATTACGCTGGCCGCGTGCCCACCAAGGAGCTGCGGCCACTCGAGGAAGCCTTCGCTAGAACTCTCCCAGCATATCGGCGCTGTGTCGGTGGAGCGTACCCTTTGGGCCGGGGTGGTTTGCAGCTCGCTTCTTCCTCCGCCGACGCGATGAGTGCTGAGGAGGCCTCGCTGTGGAGATTCGCGGCGGCAGCGCTTCCTGACCGAGCTCGGCGCGGCCGCGTGCCGGTGTCACGTTTTTTTTTTTTTTTCTCCGCGTTACCGTTTCGCCGTCGCCCCTCCAGTCCGGGGCCTGGGCTCGCAGGCCCCGGAAAGAGCCGCCTGCGGGCGATGCGTGCGCCGGGTTTGCGCGTAAAAGGGCGTGCAAGCGGCGCAGCACGTTGCCGTCTAGCGGCCGCATTCTGGCGTCGCGAGGGCTTCCCCGACCGGTGCAGTGTGCGGCGTGCCGTATGCCGTGAGCAAGCGGCCGCGTTGCGACTGGCGCGGCTATGCCGTGTTGTGCGCGACCTCGCGCAGTTGGAAGGCGCCGCTGCTGTACAGGCCTGGATGCTCGTCCGTTTCTCGCACGCGTGCTCGGCCGACTCGTGCCCGCCAGCGGTCTTCGCCTGTGCGGCGCCTCTGCTCTCCGCGGCAGTTGTAGGGCTGTGCATTCCTTTATTCCTACAACCCGTCCCTGCAAAAATTTCATAATAATAATCGCGGCCCCTCGCTCCGGTCTCTCTCACTGGACAGCCTCGCAAACCGTGGCCGAGGGCTGGCGCCCCGTGTCGGAAACTCTGGCTCGGTAGTCTCCCGGGAGACGAGGAAATGGGGCCCGCCTCTCATTCTGGGGGGGCCCGCCGGCAGCTTTGTGTTCCGGCGCGATTCCATCGGCGCGGGTAATGGGCCGCCGGTTATTTACGACGGGATTAGGACTCGCGGGGGGGAGTCCCGCCTGTTCGTCTTCCTATCGCCCCCGTGCGATGACATCATTTCCTCGGTTTGACTGGTGCACGCTCTCCGTCTGGCCGCCGGCACTCTGGCTCGGTGGCCGGAATGGCTGGCATCGGGCTCCTTCGGCGGGACAACTTTCGCGACTGTCTTTCAAGTGAAAGGCGCGCTTTACACTTCCCTGCTAGACCCGGAAAATGCTGAGGTAGCGAAGAAATTCAGCTTTGTCTTGATTTTGGTGTTCCGGAAACTTGGCCACTTGTACAATTTTTTTTTATATGCATCGAGGACGACGTTTTTAATTTCGGTGAGGTTTCAAGAGGATTTAGTGCTTTCCCGTCATCGAAAAGCTCGCTTCATTAGAACGGATGATTTGGCTTAGACGGCGAAGTCGAGCGGCAGCCTTTTCCGAAAGTCGACGGCATTATTCGCGCGAGCAACCGTCGTAACTCGGTTGATCGAGCATGTTACGCGATGTGCGGAGGGAGGCCATGGGTTGGGTGGGATCTTTCCAGCTGCGTGTGGTTGTCTTCTATGCTACTTTATGTTTTAAATTACCTTTTGACTTTAAAAAATAATTACGACTATAATGTCCGAGTGATCAACGATAGAAAAAAAAAAAACGTACCCTTTTGGTTTCATAACTACAGTGTTCAGTCGCTCCCTTTTCTGTGCACCAATGCGCACCTTTGGCTGTGCCAAAATGACTTCGGCCAGTCATGTCATCGTTTCAATATTTATTTGCTCTATTCTGGTATCAGGTCAGCTGAAACGCAAGGTAGAGAAGGTAATCAGTAAAATTTCGAAGCTGCACTGAGAGGAAAAGTAACGCCTGAGTTGTGGTGCCGGTGAGTCTGGGTGTCTGCATTGCTCTGAAAAGTGCGCGATTCTTACAGTTGCGGAGAAAGTTCGCCGGAATGAACCGGCTCTGCTCGCGAGGTATCCGCCCAATGCCGTCAGCCGAGTGCCATAGCCACTGAGCCACCGCGGCGGTCCCATTAAGTAACCCTAACAGAGCTCTCGGCTAGTTTGTCATTTACATCTAGCTCCCCAACTGTTAAATTACTTGCTTACAAAACACTAATTTGACCCAAATCAGAGTACTCATCCGCCATCTGGGACCCCGCTCAACTTAACCCTACTAATTCTATCGAACTTGCTCGAAACTGCCGTTCGATTGATGACATCTCCACTAATTGTACTCCACCACTGTTACGCACCTTGAAAATAAAGCAGGCCTATCTAACCTCGAGCAGCGCCATAAAATGGAGATTATCTTTATGTCATAAAATATATCACACACACTCTCTGATAACTCTCCTATTCAACCTGCTCATCGTTTCTCAGCCCGCACAGGTCACCGCCACAGGGTCGTTTGCCCACCTTCAGTCCTTTATCCAAACAGCTCGGGACAGGAAAAGTTCTCCCACAATTGCCATCCTTCATGCAAGCCCGGATGATTTTAAGAAAGCCATCGAACCAGTGTTTTATTGAGCCCCTGGCGCCTAGGGCCCTAGAGGTATCTGGAATGAATAAAAGTGAGTGGCCCAACGTCCAGCTGGCTGGCAAGGGCACGTGCGCGCTCGCATATCTGCTCGTTGTTGCTTATCGGGAGGCATAACTTCCGCCAGAAGTGCGTCGGCACTACATTGCGCGGGCTCCTGTGAGCGTGCTGGTGTGGTGACTCGATACTGTTACGCGAGCTGCATCTGGAATGATCGGCGTCGATGACCCGTCATCTCGGGCGCGCTGGAAACCCGCTCCGGGGATCCCTCGGCGGGACCGGTCTGGTAGCGGTGCGATCTGTCGGCTGTCTAGGCGCGTCAGGCTTTTGCTGACATCATTAGGTGCCAAGTGGCCCGACAAAGCTCGCCGGTAGGAATTCGTTTCTGCGCATCGATCCAGTGTTGCTGGAGTTGAGCGGTAATCGCGGGTCGCATTAGGGGCGACGAAAGGTCGGGCGGCGTAGTCCGCGCGTTCACCGCCGGTCCTGGCGGCGGTGGAGACAGCGCGCTCCGGCCCGACGATCGCGTCTTTTGTGCCCGCTCGCGTTGGCGCGGCCGTGACGTCAGCGTCGCTGGCATGCGCCTCTCTTCCGGCCATTCTCTGGCGACGGGTGCGACGGCCGCTCTCTCTCGCCACTCCGGGGATTCCCCTCCTCCGGCGGAAGGGCTGGGAAGCAATCCGCGCGGTATGATCTGCGCTGGCCGCGCATGTGTACCGCTGCGCGCATAGCCGCCCGTTGAGCGCAGCGGCATTCCGAAGGGGCGTTCCTTCGTTCCGGTCTGAGCGAGGGAAGGCACGCAGGGGGACACGGCAGAGGACCCGTTGGACACTTTGAGACTTGGCCGCTTTTCAGGAAACAAGTTTTTGCATTACGGCAATGAAGTCGGCGTGGCAGAATGTGGGTCAAGAAAGTGAATTAATTGTCTTGTATTCTGGGTTCCTGTTCTCCTCGTGCGCCGTTTCGACAGGCTGTGTGCACTCTGTAGTCGCTTGCTCGACGATGGCCCATGATCCGTTCATGCTGATGAAGGATTGAAATGGCTGTCGCCGACCGCAGCGTCCCCATCGGGAAGATGCAGTCCGATGCAACTCGAGAACGCAGCGGCAAATAGCCCTCAAAGGAGGCCCTCCAGCCGAAGGGCCCGACTGTGTGTCATGGCGTTGCGGTTGACGTCGGAGTTGGCGGGCAATGGGATTAGTTGCGGCGTCGTGACATTTTGTCGTTCGTCTAGTTGCATCCGACTAGTTTCTGCACTGCAATACAGGACGGCATACTTCCTTTTAGTCTTTCCTCTGACAGGGTGCTGCTTTTTCTGCTGCGGCGTGGGTCTGACCTCCTGACTCGAAATAAGTGTCCCAAGTTTTTCTGATAAGCAAAGGTAAAGGAGCCGCTAAGTTTTTTTTTTTTTTTTGTCGCGGGGCTCTTTCATCTGGGCATTTGTAGCGTGCTGCATGCAGTCAACCAGTCGTACCTGAATGCGCTCTTTGTGTTCCTTTTGAAGACGAGATGATTCTCTTGTGCAGCAAAACCGGCTGCCAGTGGCGCCCTCTATTTGCCGAGGAGACCGAAGCTGCGAAACAAAGGCAGCAAAATATGAGGGGTGGTGGAAGGAAGCGCAGCAGAGTGCCGCGAGAGTATTTGCAGGGTGCCCGTAAAGGTTGCATTGTCAGAGTCGCCATTTTGAATTTCGGAGCCGTGTGCTGCTGTGCAAGTCAGCGCACGTTCAAGGAGCCCCTTGTCGCCGCAGTTGATATCGGCGTCCTTCGTAGCCCACGTGCAGCTCTGAGGCGTTAGACCGTATATGTTTACAAAGCAGTGAACGTTGCCTTGCCGAGCAAGTAAACTTTGAACCCGGAAAGCCATGCAACTTTAAAAACTTGTTTCGTCGCGCAAACTTTCAGCCATTTCTAATCGAAAATTTCGCTCCGAGTTCTTCCAGATTTTGCACGCACAAGTCGGCCGCATTACACCGTCCCGCGTCAGGTACAGCGTAGAGCTTTACCTGACGCGATGTAAAGCATGGTGTGAAGGTGTCACGGGAACCTTGGCGGTGTAAAGCGGCGCTATTAGCAGATGTTCTATGCATGCCTATACCCCTACACCACCGTTGCTTTACACTCTTTATGAAACCCTTTATAAAACCCTGCAAAACGCGTCTGGCTGCGCCACAATACGGCAGCGCAAGCGCTCCGCGTTGATTTTTTTTTTTCATATTTCGCGGGTCGCGTATTTCAAGGCAGTTTCTAAATATTACCCAGCGGGAAAGCTGGCGACGCCCTCTATGCGAGTTTCTTAAAGAGCACTTAATCCGCATATATGAGGTTGGGGCAACCTAAAAAGATTGAAAAATAATAAGCCCCTGCCTGCACAGCGGGAGTGCCGGGACGACGAGGTTGCTTATTTGACTTGGCTAGTGTTGAACCGAAAACAAGAACTTTGCGCAAAAGGCGCCCGTGTGCTGTGCGATGTCAGTGCACGTTAAAGATCCTTAGGTGGTGGAAATTTTTCCGGAGGCCTCCACTTCGGCCCCTCTTTCTTCTTTCACTCCCCCCTTCCCCAACGGCGCGGTTCGGGTGTCCACCGAGATATGCGAGACAGATACTGCGTCATTTCCTTTCCTGAAAAAGCAGTTTTGTTTTCATTCTACCTGGAAATTAAAAAGGTTAGCTAATTTCGATAGTGTGTTCTTCACTTCAGTAGACTTAACGCGAGCGAAAGTTGGGCGTTAGGCTGCTACGGAAGCTTTCACAGCATTTCTTCGAGGTTTGCCTCGAGAAGATCTTGTATGTTTGCGGCTGAATTCACCTTTTACGCCCAATCAGCCTTGTCTTGCCGGCATTGCTGCGCCTCTCCATGATGGATGAAGTGTAGCGCCGCCAGCTCTACCCCCTATATATTTATATATTAAACTGTTTCAAGCTGTATAGCCTCCCTTTTCTTTGTATCATTCTGCGGCCCGTCGAACTGGAGCGGCGTCCGCTCATTTGGGCACGGCCCGCTCGCACATTTCGTTCGTTCAAAACACGGTTGTGAGCACTGGAAAGTGGTAGCGCATGAGCGGTCACGGGGGTTTTCATATTTCGCGGGCTTTCTTCAAATTAACTTTCAAGTGGAGTAAAAAAAACTGAGCGGCGCCACACTACGGTACACAGTATGTCGTTTGTTCCACTCAGCTCCGCCGCGCTGCCTTTTTTTTAAAATCCTTGGGTCGAGTTGTGGGACCCGCCGCGGTGGCTCAGCGGTTACGGCGCTCGGCTACTGATCCGGAGTTCCCGGGTTTGAACCCGACCGCGGCGGCTGCGTTTTTATGGGGGGGAAACGCTGAGGCGCCCGTGTGCTGTGCGATGTCAGTGCACGTTAAAGATCCCCAGGTGGTCGAAATTACTCCGGAGCCCTCCTCTACGGCACCTCCTTCCCTTCTTTCCTCTTTCACTCCCTCCCTTGTCCCTTCCCTTACGGCGCGGTTCAGGTGTCCAAGGATATATGAGACAGATACTGCGCCATTTCCTTTCCCCAAAAACCAATTATTGGGTCAAGTTGCGTGAACATCCTGTATACACCTAGTGTCCGGCTAGATGTAACCAAGTTTTCTAAGAAGAATAGTGTCCTAGGCAAGTGAAACCAACTCTGTGCTGTTGGGAGTCGGGTGGCCTAGTCTGCAGTAGTTTTTTCGTTGTGCAACGTTGGTTAATTTAGATTACCTAACTTTATAAATTTTGACTTCGGGAAAAAGTGTCAGTACTGAAATTGTAGATCACCTTGAAAATGTTCTTTTTAGCCCTCCTCCTCCTCCTCCTAATAATAATAATAATAATTGGTTTTTGGGGAAAGGAAATGGCGCAGTATCTGTCTGATTAGACACTGCGCCATAAGGAAAGGGATAAAGGAGGGAGTGAAAAAGGAAAGGAAGAGGTGCCGTAGTGGAGGGCTCCGGAATAATTTCGACCACCTGGGGATCTTTAACGTGCACTGACATCGCACAGCACACGGGCGCCTTAGCGTTTTTCCTCCATAAAAACGCAGCCGCCGCGGTCGGGTTCGAACCCGGGAACTCCGGACCAGTAGTCGAGCGCCGTAACCGCTGAGCCACCGCGGCGGGTAATTAGCCCTCCTGCCCATTCTTGTTTTGCTCGTGCATACCCCGGCTTACGATGGCGCCGTCCCGTTCGTTTCCAACTTGCAGCCCTGGCTGTATTGGTTGGCAGATTGTGTCTGTGTCTAGTTGGAACTGCACATGAGGGCGTGCCCTGTCACCAGTCGCAACGTCGATTTGGAGTCGACCTGATTCAGCTCTCCGACATATGCACAAAGGTGTCGCTGTCAGGTGCCCCGCCCCCTTGCGCTTCTTGTGTTTGGTCTGTTTGCGAACCCGCGCAGGCTCGCCCATGCAAGTCGTTCTTCCAACCGTGGTGCCCAAGTTGGCGCACGCGTTCTGTAGGATGTTTGGGCTAAAGTCTCGCTGTCGTCTGTCCGGCGCGCAGTACAAAGAGCGCCGCCGCGCCAGACGCAACACGCTGCGTCGCTGACTGTGGCCGCGAACGCTGCCTGCGCCCGTCGGCTTTGCGACCGATTTCCGGGGCGCCGGGCTCTTCCTCGGAGCACTTCGATTTTTCTGTCTGGCGCCGGCGGGAATCCCCTCGGGCACCCTGGCGCGCGTCGTTAAAGCCCGCGCATGCGCCCCGAAAATAGCCTTCTGTAATTTTATCTTCTCCCGCGCTGACCTTGGAATATTGGCCAGGTGCTGCTCGTTGTTTTTGGGAAACTTTGTATTTTGCCTATCTGCTGAGCATGGCTTTCTTCCTAGCTTATTAAAGTGCGTGCTCGTGCACAGCATGCGTAGCTTTCAGTCCTGTCTGTCCACATATCTGCTGTATTCTGATGCAGCCTCCAGCTGATACATAGTACATCTTTATAAACCTCCACTCGCTTGATGATGATGATCATAATCATCATCATCAGCCTTCTTACACCCACTGCAGGGCAAAGGCCTCTCCCATGCGTCTCCAATTAACCCTTTATGAACAGTGAAGTGAATATAAGCAATTTATGGTTGTCTATAGCAGACTCTTTGAAAAATAGTCTTTTGAAGTTAGCCAGGAAGCCTGTGGCACCAGTGCAACATTCTCATTGGTGTCAATGTGGCTTTTTTTTAAAATCTTGGAATAAACCTCCACTGTGGACATTGTCATGGTGCGCCTGAAATCTTCATTAAAAAAAAATGGTGCTGACTTGCTCATTGCTTCTGTGTTCTGCAAGTTGGCGCTCGTTCTCATTTTTTTTTTTAAACTTGGAACCTGCGCTTTTCCCTACACATTTTCTTGTGATATTGGTCCCAATCACCTGTTCAAGAATATCTGTTTAGAGACTTTGGCAATAGTGAGTATTCACAGACGTCACGGTGGCCGCCATTTTGTTTTCTGTGGAGCATTGCAAAAGGCTGCCAGTATGCCTCAAGGGATTGCCTCCTGCTCGGGCCAGCACTGCTGAAGTTACATGCTGGACAACAAAATGGTGCCTGTGATGTTACATAAATGACACTGACTTGCTGAATGTGTCATTAGAGTTTTGTTTTAAATGTTTGCCCCTGGTTTCAGTCACTTGTGAGCAGCCAGAAACTTCGTGCTTAAAAGATTGTTGCAAAACATTTCAGTAGTGTTAATTTCTGGTTTATAGTTGTAAATGAATGGCTGTTTTTAACCATGATCGTTGATTTTCATTTATTCACGGGTAAAGGCCGACAATTTACTATGGTTTTGTGTTGGGACATTGCAGAGAAGGAGCGGCAACGAATCATCATCCGGATAGCGGACGTGAACGACGAGCCCCCCTACTTCATCAACCGGCCGATTCCGATGCAGGCTGTTGTACAGTTGAATGCCCCGGCCGGCACTCCTGTCTTCAAGTTGCAGGCCAGGGATCCGGACACGGACCACAATATTCGCTACTCTATTGTGCGCGACAGGAGTGAGTCCCAGCACCTTTTTCTTACGTATTCACCACACATTATAGTAAAGTTCGGGACATTACGCGAAGATTTGTTTGGATGTTGTTGAGGCATTTTATTTTTAATTACTGCCCTTTTTATGGGAAGTGGCTCTGTAGAATGCAAAAGCCGAACTTGTTTTTTATTTAGGAGCTTTGTTCTAATTACTTAATTGATATCTGAAACTGCATTGGCATCTTACCTCTCTTTGAAGAACCTCTCACTTGTCCGAATGGTAGGGGGTGCAAATAGTACTTTTCCAAAACCAAATCGAATAAGGATAGTTTAGTTAACTACTGAATAGAATATGATTCAAACAGTGGATGAGCCAAATTGAATACGAATAAAATATTGTATGGTATATATAGCACCATTGTTATAAATAATGGAGTTAAAGCTATAGCTGCCAAAAGTCACAGCACCAATCTCCACTATGGGGACTGAACAGAGCCATTATATTAACTCCAATTTGCCTTGTGACACGCATAGGAAAATTACCTTTTGTTACTGCCGACGATAGCGAATGACTACGACCACATCTCAGGTGATGAGAAGGGCGAAAGCTGTGAGTAGGGGTTGCACTTTTGTTTCAGCTGAAAAAAAAATAAAGAAAAGAGTAAAAGGATGCCAAACTTAGTTTTGAAATTCGGTTTCAACCGAGAAAGGGCAGAATTTTTAGAATCTAAGGAATACCTAGCTGGCTGTTGAGTATGTGGTGTAGGAGAACCAGACAAGCCTGATTGCCTGGTGTCCACAATTACATATTTCCAGGCCCACTCAGCCAGGCGTAAGCCAGACTGTGCGCAGACTGCGCAGAAAATCTTCTGCTCGCGCACTGCATAAGCTGGTGCAGGTCGTCTTTTTCTTCGGCCAGACCATCGTAGCACGTGGTAGGCCGCTACAGGTACAAGTTACATTAGTAAAAGTTGAAAATTAAGTAAGTAGCAGAGCCAGCTACGTGCCGAGACGGTGGTATTGTTGCTTAAGCTGTGCAGTTGTGCGATTTGAGGCATTTTTCTCCTCGCCGCCTGCTAGCTAAACACTGTTTGTTCACTATCACCCCCCATTTAGAGCACTTAGTTGGTTAAGTAGGTTTATCAACTGCTTATAGGTCACTAACATGAAACCGTGCATGGCTGTCATGAAAAGTACGATGTTTGGGCTACTGAGGTGATCGAGCTGCAGTTCCATCACTGCCATCAACACGTAGACCACGTGGTAGCCGGCTCCTTGCTCAACAAAGCGAGACAAGCCAAAGAAAACTTGTCAGCCTAGTTTTTAGAAGTAAATTCCACTTGCGTTCTTGAGTGCTGGCTGTCGCATTTAATGACGAAAGCTATTCCTGGACAAAAACATGCCTTCAAGTGTGAAATTAATGGTAAATTCTTTTAATTACTGGCAGACAAACTGTTAATGCTAACAAAAATGCTGAGATAGACTCGTAAATAATTCTTGACCACTCAAATTGCCACATTAAATCACCGAAAAAAGTCGAACTCATTCGTCGAAAATAATATTTGAAAAAAAAAAAACGCATTCTGAAATAAACGATGTAAAATGTCCACCGAATTTTTGAAAAATCGAAACAAACGTCGAAACCCTAGCTATGAGTTATGGCCTGGGAGATCGGGCATTGCAACAGGGTTAGTTAAACCTGCCTGGACTTTGCTGCATCACCCAGTCTTGAGGGAGGGGCATCTATAAGCAGTGTCAACACTGCCACACGAATGGGCTGCATTGTGTTGCTGAACATTCAAAGCTGCTAGACCAATTGCGGCAGCATGCTGTGCACAGAATGGAAGTGAGTGCTATTTTGAATTTGATGAAAACTGCGATGTTTCTTCGTACCAGTTACTGTAGAATCTTAATAATATGATCCCGTCTGATACGAATTTCGAGATGATACGAATTCGTGAAATGCCCTGGTTTGACTGCACTGTGGCAATGGGCAAAAAATTCGGATGTCATGAACAGCTCCCCGCACCACTGTGGATGATATGAATGCACGGGCCGCGGCCACACCCTCTAGCACCAAATACTTGCTGTCTGTACATCGCCGACGTCCTGATTGCCAGTCGCGCGGTGCGCACTGCGAGCAATGCGCGGCAGCACGTGGCCTGTATATTGCCGTTGTCATGAGCCGGCAGTGGCCTGAGGCAGTAAGTGGGTCCCGTGAGCCAAAATTAGATTTGCGTAAACTTTGCACACAAATTTTTGTTTGTTTTGGGTGATACGAATTTCGGATGGTACGAATATTTTTCGTGACCCTGTGAGATTTGTATCATCGATATTCTACTGTATTAAAAAAAAAACTTGAAAACATATTGGAATAGTTTTAAATAATTTAGAACTTTGCACTTTTGATTCGTTTGATGAATCGAGTAGGATGTTCAATTTGCTATTCAGAAATTTGAATGTTCACACACCCTTGCCAAATGCATAAACTAGTGATATTGCAATGTTGTAATGCTCCTGGCATCTGACTTTTGTGTTTGTCATGTTTGGAGGCATGTTTTAGAGCCTTGCATCCTGGCTCTTATGCAGGTGGCAACAGGTTTGACGTGGACGCGCACTCGGGTGAGGTGGTGACGTTGGGTTCAGCACCATTCATGCTAGACAAGGAGTATGTGCTGTATGTCAAGGCTGAAGACCTCAATGGCCAAGTAGGAGATCGACAGTACCAGTCAACGCGTGAGGAGCGCCTCTCAGTGGTTGGTGGCAAGCGCCAGCCTCAGTTTTATGTGCCCTTTTATGAAGCGGTCATTCCAGAGAACCAGAAGAAAGACTCCGAGTGAGTTTGCAAACATTTCTTTGCATTTATCATGGCTGAACGTGTAGTAAGTGCTTCGGTTGGTGTTTGAGCAGTCTAATTGGGCTCTGTGTTGATTGTATAACTCAGGTCTGAGCATTGCTCATTCTAGAAAAATGTCCCGGCGTATGGTAATATTGCTCTTGAGAAATGGCTTGTGATTTGCTAGGAGTTAAGGTAAAACCAAGATTTTGCTGACAGTTTGCTGCTTGAAAAGGCTGCAGGATTGTCATTTCTTTAAAGTGGCACACACTCCCAAGATGCAGGAAGAAATACAGAGGTGCATACAGTGAAGAGATTGTAAAAGGGTCTCAAGGGCTGGTATGAGGACTCCTCTTTCAGCTTGCTTTTAAGACTATTATACAGCTGATTACTAGCTGGACAAAACATTCTAGTTGCAAACCATGGGCACTTGTGTATTTCATTTCACGGGATCGTTATAGGTTTCTTTTTGCTTAAATTTTGTGTGCCAACAGCTAAGTTCACACTTAGCATTTTACACTTAGCTTGCAGTGTTGTGGAAGCAATGCAAGTAATGTGCCCACAAAAGCATGTCACTGTGCTGTATATCACTCATACTTCTCGAAGCCTTGGTGAGTGTTTTGGCGAAAGCGTCGAGCAGTATAAAATGATACGCTTGCATTGAAAATCATTGACAAGGTGCTGATTTATTGAACCACAGATTTAAATGATGAGGGGCAGGATGAAAACGTAGTAAGAAGTAAAAAGAAGTGCAAGGACCTTGCCAGTTACGGTACTTGAGCCTTCTTGTCTGTATGACAAACTGCTTTTTGGATGTGGACGTAACCAGTGCGAAGAGCCATACTAGCCTTGGAAGTGCTGCACGCTATGCATCAAACGGAGTGCAAAAAGTCAAAACTTGCTTATGTGCTAGGGGAAAGCCTAACAGCACACAGGTCAAGACAAACCCTTGTTTTGGTTTTGAATGAATGTGAAGAACAAAATTGCATGTCAGTATGTTTCAAAATTGAGGGAATCTAGGAATATACATGTATATATGTTTTTTTTTTTTTGAGACAGAAGTTCTCAGGAGTTCAAGGGGTAATAAATCACATTTCTATGTTACACATGTTGAGCAAACAAAGGATCCTGCTTTAAAGTACAGTCTACCAAAAGGGACCAGGTCGCCGTGGCCACAGTAGGAAGGGTTTATGTCAGCAGCTGCCAGCCCTCGTCGGTTGCGAGGATAACTTGCATGACATGAACTTGTGTCATTGCTCTCCTTCTCTGGGTGATGAATAGCAGCCTCATAGCATGTGCTGCGGATAGAGCAACATAGTTGTTGAGCATATTGTATGTTGTTTTAGAGCGCTAGTATTTGTGAAAAAGTTTCGACGCTTTACTTTCTCATATCATTGCTAGCAGCAAAGTTTTGTGCTCTTTGTTAGCGGCTATTTTTTGTGCAAGGAATTATTTGTGTAATCATCTTAATTATTAAGGGGCTCTCAGTACATGAACTCCTCTGTGGGTCTCTGCAGCATTGTTTCACACTGTTTCGCTGAAGGTTGTGATATCTCAGCAAGTAGATTTAACCTTGAGTCATTAGTCTTGAAATCGCATCTGGCATCTACATTTGTATGTTTTTATGTCTTTTTTTCTTTATTCAGTATCATCGAGGTGAAGGCCAAATCTTTTGCCGATCGGGAGATCCGGTACACTCTGCGGGCCCAGGGCAAGGGAGCTGGCACCTTCAACATCGGACCCACCAGCGGAGTAGTGAAGTTGGCCAAAGAGCTGGACTATGAAGACCTACGGCAGCCAAAATCCTACTCTCTTATTGTCACTGCAACTGAAGACTCCGGTGGCTTTTCAACCTCTGTTGAGGTGAGTATGTTCTGCACAAACTTTCAGGAATTTTTTTTTGCAATTTTAGCAAGCTATTTTTCTCTCTCTTGTTTCTCTGTTGTTCAAATATCAAATGTGCAAAGGATTATGTGCAAAAGTAGTATATTTGGCTAGAAGCATACTTATGGCATCCAGCTTGGATGCATGTATTTCAGACGTGCTCAGTCGTTTGGCTGAACATCTTGTGTGGAAAGCATTGGAAGCAGATTTGAGCAGTGGAGCAGCATACTTGTCTTCAATAAAACGGGATGTCTATGAACCAGGAAAAGCTGGAAAACCGCAACATGTGTGTGTATTAGATAGTTCTTGGAAAGGTGTGAAGATACTGTAAATTTTGATAGTGCTTACTCTTGGTGAGCCTTATTGTTTCTGGCAAGGCTAAATGTCTGTGAAGAGCTCAAGGCGTTGGTGCATTTCAATCTTTCAGTTTTTAAAGGGCTTTATCAGCCTCAGTGGCTGTGCACAGCAGAGCACATCAAAGTATTAGCGTCTACATTGCCACTGATCTGAGGCAGCACATTCTTCTGGTGTAGTTCATTTCGCTTTGCTAGACTCGCACTGTCAGATTTGTCCATGGTGGTAGAGAGCTGTCTGTGAATATCAGATCTAGTACGGTTTTTATTGTTGTTTAAGGGGACCGAACCTTATTGCCACTTTGCTTCAATTGCAGGATGCTGTTATGGCACATTTGTCTGGTAACATTAGGCAAATAATGATTCGAATAAGGGGTCTCTTGTATTGATAACTTGGGTTGTGCTTGTAATAATGGGCTTGAGGGACATTTGTTTTATTGGTTTGCTTATCTTTTATATGAATCTTGGTGACTGAGATTGCGGATGATTGCTGTTTCTGGACCTTTGTGGGTTAGCTTTCTCTTTGACACATGCATCATCCCTGTGTCCAGCTTTTGTTCCGCCCTTGTTCGGGGAAAATGATGAGGCTGTGAAAATGAGAAAATGAGGGTTTCTTAAGTGGTTAACTACATCACATGTAGTGCAGATTCATGCTCAGCCCACATCTCATGCATGGTACGTGCATGGTGTAATGGCTTAACAAGCAGACATGGTTCATTGTGCCTGTGTGCACATATATGTGCACAGCACTAAGAAACCTGCGCACACATGAGTCTTTGCACGGAGTAGTTGCTGCTGTCATTGTAGGTTTGCTGGTTTTCCCATTGGTTTCAAATGTACTAGATGGCAGGGGAGCAGTGATATGGGAAGTCCTCAGCTTCTGAAAGCTGCAATCATGGTCTGCTCCTGCGATGCAGTGCATTGCTTTTCGAATCAACCTGATGGTGGTGATGGTGCTATACCCTTTTTAACTGGCGGGCCGTGAAGTCTATCGCGCAGCCAAGCCAAAATGCTACAGTGTTGTCAAGTAGTTTTTAACAAGAAAATGGGTTGATCATTATAATTCAGTGTTCGAAGCGATTAAGCAATAAATAAACTTGCATTAGCTGCCATACGAATTCATTAATTCGCTATTGATAGACCTCCATCATATGCATATTATGTCACTGTGAGAAAACTTTTAATCAACAGTTTGTTCAGTTTGATCAGGTGAAATCTGGGAATTTCAAAGCACCAGAGCTGTGAGCATCTTCCGAGCACAGAGTTGTGGTAACATTGGGGACATATGTTGCATTTAATTTACATCAGCAGTGGGTGCATGCTTTTGTCATTTTTGTTGCTCTAAGTGCAATGTCTTGTGCATTGCAAACCTGTGGTGTGATTTTATTGAAATTCCTGAATCTTGTCTCATTTTTTTTTTTCAGCTAACAATTAAAGTAACTGATGTGAACGACAATGCACCTCGATTTGAGCTTCCAGACTATCAAGCCCATAATGTTGATGAGGACATAGCAGTGGGAACATCCATCCTTCAAGGTGAGGTGCCTCTTAAATTGCTTTATCCTGGTAAGGAACTTTGTGAGAAAGTTTAGTTGCATATTGAAGAACTACTAAATTTTTCTAGATTGTAAATATTGATGTTGCGAAGTTTGTGTTGGTTTATATCGTTCATTGCGTCCTGATGAATGGAAAAACCGTGTCCAGTTTAATTTTGTTAGAGCAAAATCAGCTATATAGAAGGAAGAACTAGTTATAGGAATTCAGTAGTATGGAATAGCCAAAATGAATTACAGATTACATGGATTACGTTATGTTATACTAAATTATATTACATTACATATCAGATTAGATAGCTTGTCATGAAGTTTTGTTCAGAAAAATCTGGTAGTATCGACCACATCTTTCTGAATGCTATCGCCATGACTTGGCTGTCGTATTATAATATGAGCAAGGAACCTGGAATACCTTCTGCCAGCTTGGAAAACCTTAAAAAGTTACCTTTTCTGCCTGGCAACAACACTTTCATCATGGCAATGTGACTCAAGTGCAACAGTGTTAACTTCAACGTCACAGATTGGGCTGTTTCAGTCTACATGGCCACTCTACTATGGCTTGGCCATTTTGTATGGTAAGGCAGTACTCTTTGTCATATTGCCATAGGCACATTTTCTCTGCCGTTAAACAGTATTCTCTATTGTTATTAGGGGGGTCAGACAAGCAACATTATACCGTATTTACTCGCTTAATTCGCATACTTTTTTTCCTAGAATTGAGGCTTCAAAAAAGGGGGTGCGCAAATTACTTGGAGACTTCGCGGTTATGTCCTAAAAACTTTACAAAGGTCATAACACGTAATGTATATAGTATATTGCTGCATACAGCCGACGACTGAAAATTTGGATCCCTGATTTTTTGGACATGCTTGATTATTCACCTTTTCACGGCACCGCAACAAGACCCATAGAGCCAATGTATAAAAGCGCCTGAAATTTCGGACGCACCGCAACTGACTGCTCTATTTTTCGAACCTAGTTCGCTCTCGCCACCAGTAACCAATCCGCCATATGTGTACAGTTCATTCATTCAAACTGCAGGAGAGATCGAAAACATGATAAACAAAATGAAATCATGCTTAACTTGCGATGCTGGAATTCTGTGCGAGTTGGCACATTGCATCTGCATGGTTTCGAATTTGTACTGTTATTGAATGTCTTCTGCCGCACCAACTTGAACAGTAGTCAGAATTCGCGGAACTCATCTGTGCCGAGTCTTTCGTACCGAATACAGGAAGAGGTAGCAGCGAAGTGCGTGGGAGCTGTACGGCTTCACTGAGACGGCGAGCTCGGCAGGAAATGGTGGTGCATTTCAAAGCAAAGACAGCATACCCGCGGCAAAATGCACCGCAACCCTGACTCTTCTATTGTAAAACCTTAAACAGTTGCCGTTTCGATGACAAGCAAGACGCCTCTCATTATACACAAGCCACCGCAGACTGCTTATCGCCGGATACGATGCCGATTTTGACTCTGGTCGCTAGGCCTAATGACGAAGGCCAACGCCGACGGAGTGTTTGCTTTAGCCGTTTCTCGGTTCTTATTGTTTCGCCATCTTCACGTTCTCGTTCAGGGCCCATCATACTGCGGGCGCAGCGCAGCGGCGTGTTCACTCTCCCATTTATACTTTATCACAACCTGTGCATTCATCGGCGGCATGCCGAGAGCAGCACAGCCAGGCCAAGCTCGTGAAAGCGGTCGCCGCCCGTCTGTGCATGTGTCTCAAGGCGAAATTTAGTTATGAGGAGCTTTAGAATTTGCGCAGTACAACTGATTGCTTCCTCGGGCATATTGGCAATAAGTTCGTGATTGCTTTGGTGAAATTTGATTTTCTGGACTGCTTGATTTTTCGGTCATTTTTGCGGTCCCTAGAGGGTCCGAAAAATCGGTCGTCAACTATATAAGTTGACCCCACAACTTGCTCCCCTCACTGGCCAAAAAAAAGTTGGCTCCAAATACAAGTCGACGTGTGCTTATAATTTTTTTATTGTGGGATATCTTTTTGAAGTGCCACTTAGTGAGTTGCATGTTCTGCAAGAAGACAGTGGTACGGCAGTATTAAAGTAATTAGTATACTAACTGGTTGTGAGAAATATTCAAGTATGTTTCATCTTGTGCGTCCAACACTCATACATTTCTCATTTCGGATTAATTGTTTTTAAACTTTGTCACAGGCAACATTGTTATGTGCTGTAAAACTTTGTAAACATTTGTTTTGCTTCTGTAGGACAGAGTAGCATCATTTATGAATGAGTGTCTCATGTGCATAATTTTCTTTTTTTCTTGCAGTGTCTGCAACGGATATGGACACTGGCCGCAATGCTGAGCTTACTTACTCGCTTGATAAAGAAGATTTTACCATTGACAGCCGGGGTGTGGTGTACTCCAATCGGCGGCTTGATGCTGATGTGAACAACACGTATGTTCTGACAGTGCGGGCTACAGATCGTGGGGAGCCGCCACTGACAGGCACGGCTACAATTCGCATATACACGGAAAACAAGAACGATGAGGCGCCGAAGTTCAGCCAGGACGTTTACACGCCAAACGTGGATGAAAATGCTGGGCCCAGCACTCTCGTGACCACTGTGGTAGCCAGCGACAAGGATGGAGATAACATCCTCTTTGGATTTGTCAACAGTGGCACCACCTCTGGCATGTTCCAGATTGAAGAAAGGACAGGTGATTACCACTGCATACTTCAGATTGTATTGTAGGTGTATATTTCAATGTGTTCCTTCATGTGCAAAATGGATATTGAGGAACCTGTCCATAAGGTGGGTTTTTGAACTCGCTTTTCCGCTTCTAAGGTGAACTGGGAGTGATGCGTTACTGGAACTGGAATTTGAGCATGCTTTCAATGACTCTTTGTTCTTTAGTAGCGCATTTCATGGTATTACAATCGGTAGTTAATTAGAATTGATATTTGAGGACATAAGCAGAAGTATCAATGTGTGGCCTATAATAGGAGCCAGTGTGCCATTGTGCTATAGCAGGTGATAGTGTGTTCTTGTATGTCGTTTAGAGCGGGCGTTCTCAAAGTGGTATCCCTGAGCCATGCATGCCTTAACTCCCACCTTTCCCTTACCCAGTTTAAGTCTCCAGGCTCTTCCTTGCACCCATATCGGGCAGGTTTCGATGGAAGCCATGATATGTGGAGTTCCTCAGCATTTTTTGAAAGCTGCTAGGGCTCCCCCGAGGCTAAAAATATTGAAAGCTCCTGCCTTAGAGCACTTTTTTAGGTGTTAGGATTTTTTGCTTACAGAACTTGTTGATTTTGAGTTGTTAACTGCAGTTCTGTTAAATGTTCTTTTACTGTATGCTCATATGCTTGTGCATTAACCAAGTTAGTGGCCCTCACCTTCAATACTGTTACAGTCAAGCCCACTTAAAACGGCCGCAGTTATGATGAATGCTGACTAATTATAAATGAGGGTGGTGCTACCATCAAAGTATGTATTACGGCAATAGCACTGCTTCCGAAATAAAACAAACAATCGTAGCTGCACAGCTCAGTTAAGAGCGAATGAGGAGGTTCTGTAAACTCGCCCTCGCTAGCCCCTGCTACTGAAAAACGTGCTTCCCCTAGCGTGGAGTTCGCCTCGAGAGTCCCAGCCCCTGTGACGCCCTCCCCAGGAAGAACTTCATGATCGTAAAAAAGGCCACAAAAAAGGTAGCATTGAGATAGCAGTCAACCACCTGCTAAGTGCACGCCGGCAGACTACGAGACCAGTCAGTGTGTGCATGTGTGCTGGCTGGGCAAAGAGTGTGAAGCGGAAGCAAAAGCGGGATGGGCGCGATACAGGGACAGCGTTGAAAGGGAAACTACTGCACATGGTCGATGACCAAGCAATGGCAGTGATGCGAGAAGTTTGAATATCAGTCACGTGGTATGTCTTGCCGGCCCAGCCAGTCACGTGGTGTGCGTTCTGTCCAATGGGCTCTCCACCACCAGTGCCACTGACGCGTGCAGTGAGTGCGCAGACTTTCGAATAGTATGTTCTTCGCACAGGTATCTGCGGTAGCTTCGTCATTGCATCTTTACAGCTTTGTCAAGTATCTGAGAGGAGGAGAGGATACTCATCTAGCATCACTTGCTGTCGGAGCTCCTACTGCGGTTACAGGGACCAACATGTTTTTAGGACTCTGTGGGGCCCTTAAAATGGAGGAACATTGAACTTACCGAAAAGTCTGTGAACTTTAAAAAAAAAAAAAAACTCTTCTGAGAAAAACTTGCTTTAAAAATCCTGACCTTCGCCACTCCCCATGTTCTACTTACAAGCGGTATTGACTGTATATGAGCCACATTAATGCTTTCGTTATGTCCGCACTGCCTCGCGTCACTATACGAGAGAGTGCAACGCAGCTGCAGGTCATGCCGCAAATGAATGCACATGCTGCTGTGGGAAGCATGAACAGTCTTATTTCCATGGGCAACAATGCTCGCGAAGAGAGGGGACCCTCGGGAAGAAGTGGGCGGAAGCGAGCTGGTTTGAATGTACCCGCTCTCTGGCAGACTCACTAGCTGTCCACTTTTAAACGTGATCGGGCGCTCTCCATCCGTTTAGCTCCAATTAAGTAGAAGATTGCATCTTTCAGGGAGGTGGAGAACCGGTGGCTTGTAACTGTGATGCCTGCTCGCATCTATGTAAAGCCGAAAAAATGAACTTCCAGTCGAAAACCATCTCCACGGTATTACTGGTGTCTACTTTAGTCCGAAAGATATATCAGTCATCAATTTGTACATGTTCCCTTGAGGTGCGTGACAGTTTCTTAACAAAGTCCGAAATATCGTGCAAGTACGAATTATAGGAGTCTGAAAAAAATCAGTCAACTGGTGTAGTAGTTTTGCGTCCCTAAAACAGCTTGTTTGAAAGGGTCTTGGCGATAAGCACTCCACTGTCTAGAGATCTTGGAAAGAGCAGTGATAAGGTCTGCAACATATGTAACCTTTTAACTCTTTTGACATTTTGCCGCCGCGGTGGCTGAGTGGTTATGGCGCTCGGCTGCTGGCCCGAAAGACGCGGGTTCGATCCCGGCCGCGGTGGTCGAATTTCGATGGAAGCGAAATTCTAGAGGCCCGTGTACTGTGCGATGTCAGTGCACGTTAAAGAACCCCAGGTGGTCGAAATTTCCGGAGCCCTTCACTACGGCGTCCCTCATAGCCTGAGTTGCTTTAGTACGTTAAACCCCCATAAACCAAACCAATCTTTTGACATTTTGAACAAGCCTCCAAAAATTCCAGTCTGTGCTCCTGGACAAGGTGCGTCATCTAGTTTGCTCCTGTAACACCAATTCTTTAGCTTCAGTTTTGTTTTTTCATTTTCTAACGCGAGGAGGCGATGTGAAAAATGAAACTTTGATAGGACCTAGTCTGCCGGTTGATGATCATGGCATCTGTTTTGCCTTGCGCTCCTGAAAGGTGAAAGGCTAAACCGAGCACTTGAGCTGGTTCTGATGCCGCCTATTTTCTTATTTTTTTTTTTTTTTAGAGCACCAGTGGTGTGTTATGACAGTGATATATGGAATGGTCTAAATTTCAGTTGCGGTAGTGAGGCTTCATCTCGGAGGCCTGGGACATGTTTCGTTTTACCGTTCACATTGCATTTTATGTAGTGCATTTGATTTGCAAATGATGAGAGTGGTTTTATTTGGTGCTTTAGTGCCTTTGCAGCATACTGCAAAGATGTTTTACCAAATGCACCAGCGGATTTTGTTAAGGCCATGCCCCCTTTGCAGCCATAGAACTCGTTCACTGCCAACCAAAAAAAGTAAAGGAGATGACTAACTGCAAGCTTTGCTATCAAAAAACAAGAACAGAACTCTGAACAAGTGTAATGTGGAGCTCATTCCAGATCTACATCACGATATTTCTTTCGCTAGTGTCATAGCAGTCATACTCACTATCTTGAAAGACCATCAAAGTGCAGTGTATTATGTGAGCAGCTGAAAATGACAAGAATGGTACCTAAGAATGGGTGCAATGTTTTGTGTATTTTTGTAAACAACTTCTGGCTGAGTGCAGTGGCTTATTTTTGTTTTGATTATGTTCTTTTTTTGTTACTAGCATTTTTAACAAAAAAATTTTTGGAAAGTTTTGCACACACAACTCTGGAATTTTTTCTGTTCAGAAGTATAACCAATAAGCTATAGTTTATGGCATTACGATTTGTAATGGATTTCACATTTCTTGAAAAAATAATTTTTATTTTAAAACACTCGGAATTGGTTGCTGTTTTGCAGAAGTGAAAGAATTAAAAATACGAAGTGCCATTTTTGTCTGTTCTTGTATTTTTGGCTGTAATATGGAAGGTCCACTTACTATGAACTTCGGCTACAACGAGTGAAATCCATGCGATTGTCAAGTTTGTTATGACTGCACTTCATTGCTGCGGCATCATGCTGCGGCTTAAGCATTTTCTCACGCAGTTGCCTGATGTTTCTGGGCATAAACTACTCTGAGAAAGTTTTCATGCCCTGCATATTGTGGACGCTGTGGTTTTTCATGTTGGTAACAATGCACTTTGGATTGTAGCTGTCCTTTCATGTTCCTGGGTTTGTAGAGCACAGACAGTTTTCAAGCACTCGGTTGAAAACACTGTGGTACAAGTATCTTTTATCTGACTATAGGTGTCATCCGACTCATCAATGGCCCCATCCACCTGGACAAGGACAAGTACGAGTTGAATGTGACAGCACGAGATGATGGTGCCTGCTGTCGAAATGGGGCTCTGACTCCCCACACAAGCACAGCCCTAGTGGTTGTGTTCATAACAGATGTCAATGACAACAAGCCCGTATTTGAGGAATGCCAGACCTATACGCCTAAGGTAGAAGAGGGTGCTCAAAGTGGCACCTCAGTCATCAAGGTGCGTTTGCCCATCCAACTTCAGCACCACTCTTTTTTGCTGATCCCCTGACGTTTTTTTAAATTAAAGTGCAGTGTACTAGTTTGTTCACAAGCCCATTTTAGCACCTTGTTCTTGACTTTGGCTCCTTATTAAGGCATGCTTTGTTCATGTACTCAGCTGCAAGTTGTTTCTGGACTTTTTTAGTGTTTCTTGCCTTGTACATGGGGTGCTGCTTGTTGAATGTTGTCAAGTTTCTTAACTGACTTAATAAAGCGAAATTTCCCATGTTGTCATGGTTTGATATTACAGTGGACTCTCGTTAAACGGAACCTCAAGGGACCGGGAAAATATGTTCCGTTTATCAGGAGTTTCTTTTAGAGAGAGAAGGTTCAGGATTTCGCAATCCGTTCCGCGTTGCTTGGTCCCGACAAGGCAGACATGTGCGCAGTTTGCAGTCTCCGTGGAATCTAGATAATAAAGATAACTGTACACTATGGGCACAAACTGGGGCTGCACGTGCACGTCAAGTTGCGGTTTCGAGTCTATTTTCGGTTCCGTTTGTACGGTGGTCGGAAAATTTTAGTTCCGATTAACGGGATTTTTTTTTTTACATTGCCTTAATACGAAACCGACCAACTGCGAGGCGTTTGTTCCACTTAAGCGTTGATTCCGTTTAACCGATTTCCGTTTATCGAGATTCTACTGTATAGTTGCAAAAGTAGTGGTGTATTGTCGGCAGGTAGGCGTTTTCAGTAATTTGATAAGTTGTGTCTGAATCTGAAGCTAGTTTTTTGCTAAATTGTAGCGGAGCACTAAAGCCCTAAATGCTTGCCATTGTATTGCTTGGCATGGATTAGAACTTTTTGCACAACATGAAATATTTATAAAAAGAAGGTTTTCAGCTTCTGTTCAAATAGAAGCAAAACTTATTGCAGAGGTGGCAGTAGGACATGGTGGGTGCAAGTGGTTTGTTGTATTGTGACTTATGTCTGCTGTGTTGGTTTTTCTTTGTATGTGCGTGCGTGTGTGCACGCGCGCGCGTGTGCAATGGATGTCTGGCCATAACAAGTGTCTTGGCTTCATCTCTTTGTTGGTGGTTGGTGATTCGTTCTTAGGTGAAAGCAAGAGATCTTGACAAAGGACACAATGGTCAAGTGCGCTACTCCATTGTCCAGCAGCCTAATCAAAAGGGCACAAAGTTCAGTGTCGATGAACTCACCGGAGAAATCAGGACAAACAAGGTAAAGTGCTTTTTAGTGGTTGTACATGTCCTCATTTTTTTGTCTTTCTGTACTGAAGTTTTCTGCTGCTTTTGCAAGCAGTGCTGATGTTCATCAGTACATAATAAAGTGAAACTAAAATAATACAGAAGCTGCAGGAAACTGAATTGGGGAACTGTAAAAGCAAGACAGTGAAAGATTTAACTATGCAAGGTTTTCAGTAGCATGGCTTATTTTTTTTTAGTCACTAACCGTTTTTGGACTCTATGGGACCCAAAAAATGGTCTGAATAGTCACAGTCCAAAAAACCCGTGAACTTGAAAAAAAAGAAGACTTATCTGAGGGCAACCAGCTTGAAAAATCGCAAATTTTGTTATTTATCTTCTGCTCGTGAGTGACAATATTTTCTGGCATATTTAAGCCGCACTCTTGCTTTTGTCATGCATGCACCACACCTCAAGTCTCCAATAGCAAAATGTGTGGTCTGGCTGCACGTCATGCCGCGAATGTGCCACGGACCGCTTCCAGGCCAGTGCACATCAATGCACCCCCTTTGCTGCCTGGTCTCGCGCTGCACAGGCGAGCACAAGTTTGTTTTTCTCTGCAACAGTGGTTGCAAAGACCGAGGGAGGGAACTCTAGAAGAATGAGCAGAAGCGAGCGTGGGCCACGGTGGTGCCGCTGTCTCATTATCAATGTGATCAGACGCATTGCAGGCACTTTTTGTCGGCTACCTTGATGGGAATGAAAAGCATGACATTGACTTGAGTGGCAAGATTGAAGAACGAATTGCCAAGTCTACTTGAACCAATGCGTCCAATTGAATCCATTTGAATCCAAGATGGCTCTTTCCATAGTGGTGAAGGTAGTGGGCAGTTGTCTGGTTGCTGCAGTGATGCTCGCTTGCATCTGCGTTAGATCAAAGTATTGAACTTTCATACTTAAGAGAGTCCAAAATATTGCTTTCAATATTTACCTGTTCCTATGAGGTGTATAACTGTTCAGTATAGTAAAAATATTGGACAAGTCCGAATTATTGGAGTATGAAAAATTGGTTGGCTACTGTACTGCTTTTTTATTGCTTGCGGCTGCATCTGAGTTTGTCTTATGGCCAGAGTTACTTTTGTTTCTAGTGCTGAGGTTTTACTACGAATATTAATTGTTATACAATGAAACCTCATTAATTTGATCCCTTTTAATTTGGAAATCTGGATAATTCGGACTACCGACGTGGTCCCAGCCAATGCTAGTGCCAATGCCTATCACATCGGGCGCTTGTTAATTTAGATGCTGCTGGGCTCACACTGGTTAATTTGTACATGCTTCCGACCGGAGGCCGTGTCGCGGTATGAATGACATAGCGAGCGATCGTGCTAATATCCCGCGTCATGTCAATTGTCACGTCAGACAGGTGCTCGTGCGCCTCTTGCATTGGGCCACGACAGGCGTGACGACATTCGGCGGGCCCCAGCACTAAAAATTGTGTGGCTGCATAGTTTCGGTTTTCTTTTCCTGAGTTCAGCAAGGCGTGACCATTCATCGGCCAGTCAGCTGAGTACAGTTTTGCGCAGTTTTGGATGCAGATTTGTGTGCCTCGCCGCTCTAGCACCTACACGTTTCTTTCAGTTCTGTCCGTGTGATACTTCCGTTCTTTCGTTGCGTCAAAACTTGTGAGGAGACTTCATTGCTACCACGTCACACTATGAATGAGACCTTCATCGTTCTGGAGCAGTTGTGTGCTAACAATCCAGAGTGTGTGCATGCAGTAAATGCATCTGACATTATTGATCTGTAAAGGAGACAACTGCGGCTCTTGCTTTCACGAAATAAATTTACTATGATGCGAACTGGTTCTGCAGTTTTAGAGGTGGCTCTTCACTAATTTGATTTTTTTAATAATTTATGGGGGTTTAACGTCCCAAAGCGACTCGGGCTATGAGGGACGACGTAGTGAAGGGCTCCGGAAATTTCAGCCACCTGGGGTTCTTTAACCAGCACTGGCATCACACAGTACACGAGCCTCTAGAACTTCACCTCCATCGAAATTCGACCACCATGGCTGGTATCGAACCGGCGTATTTCGGGTCAGGAGTCGAGCACTGTAACCAGTGAGCCACCGCTGTGGAAAATCAATAATTACGACCTTTGAATAACTTGGTCATCTTTCCTAGTCCCTCGAAGTCCGAAGTAACAATGTTTTGCTGTACCATCAGTGTAGAGCTGTATCGTCACACATAGGAGTAGACATTCTTTCTCCCTGCCATGATTTGGCCAGCAACCTTGGGGAGCAGCAGCTGCATGCTGCCAGGAAATGTGTGTGCAGTTTCACACAGGTGTGCAGTTTCACGGAGGTTTCACGCAGGTTGAGGTAAATGGCTAGTGGAAACACTGAGCTGAGGAGATTCACCATGACACCATAGGAACTTGCCAAAGTTTCTATCCTTAAACTGAGCTGAGTCTCTCGAACTAGACATTAAATCACATAATTGATGAAATTAAGCAGTGGAGCAATTTATTGCTGCTGTGTCCACTGTTTAATAAGGTGTGATATTTTTCAAGCTTAAAATATATTTATTTTCATGGTGCAGAATGTTTTCGTTTAGTGCTGTACTTTTAACTATTCTTAGTGGCACTCATATTACTAGTGCATTTACACTGGAACTGAAGTGAACCTATGACAACAACTGTGCTGCTCTTGGTGTTCCAGCATGGATCGCTGGTGTAAAAGTGTACCAAAACTGTGTCTGGAAATTGCTTCAAAACCTGCCATGGATAGACTGCTGGGAGCTGTAGAGCAAACCCTTTTTGTTGCAGCTTAGGTGTGCTGTCTGCTTTCTAACTGCAGGATTGCCATGTGAAGTGCAGGCGGGAAATGTGGCAGCTCATGACAGAACAGTAGGGTGCCTAGCTGAGGTGCACAGCGACGTGAACTGATCATGAGCAATTGACTTGTGGTGCGGCTAGTTACTTAGCTCAAATTGGATGTTGATTGTCAAAGAAAGCCCAAAGCTGGTAAATGTCTTGAGCACCATGATAAGAGGTTGTGTGCATAATGGCCACTGTATATATTCAACCAATCTACCGGAGCACACTAATCGTTATGATCACTTGAGTAGTCCTGCATTAAGAGTGCACTGCAGGGGGTTGAAGAGCTGCAGTTCAGAAATGCATTTGTTGAGAGTACTACATTCATAGTGAAGCAAAAATCCTCGCTCATGGACGGAAAGGCATTTGCATTGTTTATTGTCATTTGCCTTTTCTTACAGGTTTTTGACCGTGAAGGGGATGATGGTCGTTTTGTGAGTGTCACTGTAAAAGCAACTGACCGTGGCAGCCCACCACTGGAAGGAGTCTGTTCCTTCAAAGTAGAAATAACTGATATCAATGACAACCCACCCCTATTTGACAGGCAGGAGTATAGGGAAAATGTGAAGCAAGACACCCAGGTAAGCTTTAATTTGGATAGTTAGATTGCTATCTAACTTAATTCTCTTAGCCTGCCTGCGGATGGGGTGTGTGTTAGCAGTGTACAGTAGAACGTCGATTATACGGCTTTCAGCGGGCCGCGTGAAACTGTGTTGTAATCGAAAATCTTTGACAACTGATGCATTTGCATAATAATCGCATCCACTACCCTGGCTTTCAAAATTAGTTCTTCCCCCGCACGGCATTAAAATGACTGTTTTCATTTTGCAATAATTATTTCTGAGATCACGCGCAGCCAGGCATTTTGGCGTCGAAGAGGCGGCTTTAGACTAGTAGAGCATGCGCTCCAGGCCCTGCGCGTTAAGTAGACGTTGCATGCACCTTGAAAACATTGATTATGATACACACCAGAAATATGGCTGTTCTCTCTCTTACAAAGATGTTTTGCTTCGCGCAGTACTACGATGCCAGCAACATGTCTTTCTGTTCGGACTCCTCTAGAACTGCTGTCACTTCAGCTAGAACTGCTGTCACTTCAGGCAGCAATGTCTGTACTAGGAATTCACATCATGAAGGAAAAAAAAAACGAAACACTATGTCCTCCTGTGATGCGAATGCGCCGGCAGCGCGCTTTCTGCGGTGATGTGCGGCCCGCCAGGCAACAGCACGCTGCTCACTCCTGGCTTGCTCGGTGCCGCTACGCCTAGCGGGCTCTGCACTGAAACCGCAGCGGAAAACGCTTTCGAACTAGCTGCTGATGATCATAGAACCACCTAGTCTTTTTGCCTGTGGCAGTAACTTCATGCTCGTGTGAACGTACAGCTGATTTCCCTACCGCCTTCATAAGCGAAGCGTGTGGAAAAACTGGCCAGGCGAGCTGCCTTCCACAGATAGCCACTGGTCGCATGTGCGGAGTCCGAGCCATCGGCAGAGCCGCCGTTACAGGGTGCCTTGCGCTCGATCTCATCAATGCGCACCCGTCTCCATCTTGATTCCGATCTAGAATCAACTTGGTTCACGTCACATCTGCCATTAAAGTGATCTGCCAGCGTCTCATTCTAGACGGTTCCCGTCAGCCATTGTACGAAGTGGGGCATGCATATTTTTCCATTGCATAATCGAGGCTCTTAATTTTTTTTTCCCAATGAAATATTCGTCCGGCCCGCGCCAATTCGTAATAAAATGTGGGTCTTCACATGATTGGGGGATGCATAATCAGAGTTCCACTGTATAAATATTGCATGAAGTGTTTTTGTTGTCATACCTTGTGGTGAGCACTTGTTTGTTGCATTTTCTATTCCAGTATTTCATTTACAACCTTGCTTCTTTGCTGTACCAGATGTTGATTAGCAGTGGCTTATGTAAGCTGTAATTTTCCAGGTTGGGATTCATATCTTGAGGGTGTCTGCTTCTGATGAAGACGCAGATAACAATGGTGCCATTGTCTACAATTTGACTGCACCATATGACCCTGAGCACTTGGCATATTTCTCCATCAATCCAGACTCCGGGTGGATTAGCCTGCAAAAGGCCCTTGACGTTAGTATCTCATGAAATGTTTCCTTGGTGTTGTTTTCTGCATACTTTTTCTTTTTCTGCATAGATCATGTTGATCAAGATTGGTGTGTTGTCCACTGTGGCGAAATAATTTGCTTGAAACAGGAAGAAATGGACGTAAACCTCATGCAGACGTGGCAATCATACAATTATCTGTGCTTTAGGAGGTATTGTAAGATATAGCTTGGGTTATGTGAAATTTGAGTTTTTTGACTGGCTTGCTAAAAAGAATAAAACTCTGCAATTTAGGCAACATTTTGCAGTCTTGTGATGCAGGGTTACTTATGGTGATGGATTGGAAGCTTGTGGTGCACATCGTAAAACCTAACATATTGCCACGAATCAAAGCCGCCATCATTTGGCTATTTGCTTGTGACGCTTGATGCGACCAGACTTATTGCTTGCACAACAGCTTTCACTTTGTTCCAGATTGTTGTAGTTGCTTTGGCGCCTTATCTCGATGGTTTCTTGCCAGCTTTAAATTGAGTGTGGCCTAGAGTGGCAGGGATTCTGTCTCATGACCACCGAGCACGCTTGTTGTTATCAACGCTGCCAAGTCATTCTGTTCTTTGTGGGCTCAGCCTAGTATAGAGTTAGTTGGAAGCCCTTTTTGCTCTATTCCTCACTGCTGGACTGCCGTCACAATAATTGTTTCAGTTACTGAAGCATGCAGGCATGTATGCATGAAAACATATTAAGAAAAGTGTAATTATAAGGAGTCTTTTTGCTGGACTCACAGCAGTCACACTGAAGACATGAGGTGAACATGTGCTTAATGCATAATTCTGCTTACAGGTTGTCATAGTGAGCTGATTTTGATGTTATTTTGCAGAAAGGGACTGAAAATTGCTCAATGGGAAAGTTATGCCAGTAATCCTGTTGACATGGTGTGGCTAGTTTCCAAGCTGCCTTGCTCTTTTCTTTCAGCGTGACCAGTATCAGCTGCGAGCCATAGCGCTGGACAAAGGTGTTCCCCAGCATCAGGCAACGGTGGAAGTGATCATTGATGTTGTTGACAGAGCCAATAATCCACCGATATGGGACCAACCTGTGTATGGTCCAATATTTATCAAGGAGAACCTTGAAGTGGGCACTCGTGTCATTGCTATCAAAGCCAGGTGAGTGTTTTTGGACATCGTAGGTGGAGTGATTGAGTTGTGAAAATGGATTTCAGTACTGCTGCTTGAATAGTGAAATTGTTGAATAAAAATTGGATGCAAATAATAAGAAAAAATGCCTTCGAGTATTGATTATCTTTTCAGTACCAAAGAGAAGGTCGGAAAAAGACAAGTAGGCAATTTTTTTTTTTTTTCAATTAGTGTGTGGCCTTTGCAACCGCAAAAATTAAATCCAGACTGACTCACTGCCATACAAAAAAAAAGTTAACGAATATGTACAAATTCTGCCTTGCAGAAAAGAGCCCTCTGTGCAGTTGCAGATGTGTCATTCTTGGAGCATACAGCACCAGGTCTCTCATTTTCTCTGCAGAAAACAATTTCCTTATACCTTGAATTTGGCGTATAATGGCCTTAGTTGCCTATGTGCCATAAAACACAGCACACGGCAAGTTCCGTTAGTTCTGACGATGTATATCTTTTTCCTCTGTATTTTGCCTGTTTATTTTTCTTATCACAAATAATCAAGCTACTTTTCAAATTTGTGTTTAAATGTATCATACGTCACTGCTGATGGGTTACTGTAGCTCAGTTAAGCTGCAGTGAATCGGCTTTTTCTTCAGTCACCCATTTTCGCTGTAACTTATGTGCGGAAATAAAATTAATTTATCGCACAAACAGTGAAAAGCTTGTAATGCGCATGCAGTTTCGACATGCTTGAGGAACGCAGTTGTAAACAAGAGGAACACACATTGGCAGTGGAATGGCAAGACTGCTTCTAAAAGGAAAAAGAAATGACGAGCGATCTGCCTTTCTGTGACTGAAAGCGGTGCATAGATGAGTTCAGACGGCTGGCGAATATGTGGCCGATAGCTGCTATCATCATGGGCTGGTGGCAAAGCTCCTAGGTGGAAACTACACGGCCTTATGATTTTTTTTGCCTAATGACAGGGGCCCTTATGTCATTGTCACTCCTACCATTATGTGCACTTATTGGAATGCGGATGATAGTCCACTGTCCCCAATCAGCGTCCAGTCATATATCCCCAATGCCACAAGAGACAGAAGCAAGACCCAAGATTCACATTATTTATCTTCATCATACAATAACTCTCCTTGACAGCCGTTCCAATGGCTTCGGCTCTAACTGTACCAATAGTTTTTATAGTTTTCTAATTTTTTCTTTTCTGCTATGAAGAATTCTTTGTACTATTTATTTTCCTACTTCGTATTGGATTAAGCCCGGTGTAGTTAGTGGCACAGGCTGGGATGCTTCATTTTTTAATTCTTTTTCTTAGTCTCACTTTAGTATTAGTCCAGTGTGTGACAGGCGGGATGGTTACTTTCCTGCACATCACACTGACCAAAGCGAGATGAGGGAAGCTCATGCTGGAAGAGCTGTGAAGTTGACAGGACGAGTGCTGTCGGTTTAGGAATTAGGTATATAACACGTTATGGTAGGATCGAACAACAAAACCACGTGCTTTCACGTTGTGATTGTTCCGAGCTGGTGGTCAGTCATCTTGTTCTCATCACATGTGATATGTGGGAAAGCCCACTTGTCGAATTTTGCGTGAGGTCCAAGCCTATCAGTGTTCCAGTGTGACCTGTCCTTGCAGTAACGATGGAGAAGAAAGTGAAGAGGATGCCTTTGCACTGTACCTGACACTTTAAACTCTATTTTTGGATAATTCGCTCAGATGTTTTGGTTTTGCCAGTACAGTAGAATCTCGTTACAACGAACTTCACGGGACCGCCGAATTTAATTCGTTATTTTGAAATATCGTACTGAAAAACCATTATTTTCATGTCAGTAATGCATCACAATAACTAAAATTGCGTGCCTTTGCAACAGATTTACGTGTTGGTAAGTAAATAATAAACGATAACTACAATTTATTGTTTGAAGAAGTCTGTTATCTTCTTCTGGCGAGTAGACGACAAGCGCTGCAGGACGAACGCCTCCACATCCTCGACCTTCCTGTGCGCGTCATAGAGGACATCTTTGCAGCTCCCAAGGAATGATCAGGTCTTCTCTAGAAAGACTAGGACATCCGAGCGGGAAACAATCTCTTCCTCTTCGTGCGCTGATCCAGTGTCGGCATCGTCTTTGTCGCTGCTACATTCTTCTTGCTCACGCACTTGATTCACGATGTCTTCGGTGGTGAGCTCCACGGATGTAGCCGCCGCGCTGTCGCTGTCCACACAATTCGAAAGTCGCTGTCCACATAAGTCTCTGTCCACGGTAGTTGCCCAGCCGCAGACGTTTTCTTGATGGAGCCAGCTGCGACTCTCGATGTAGTTTTATGGTCTTGTCCCGATCTTTGAGCAATGTTGACGGTGTGATGTCAAGCTCCCTGCACAAGTCCACTTGCTTTTTTCCAGCATTCAGCTGCGACAGAATGTCCGCTTTTTCTTTAAAAAAACTGGCGTCGCTTCTATTTAACGCGGGGGCCAGGAGAACTCATTGTCAGGAAAGCTAATGGACAACACAATCACAGCGCCGATAACTTTGCAGATCCTACCGTTTGCTGTCAGTGTGGTGACACTGCGCTGAATAGGCTTACGACTATCCGCACTATGCGACCACACGCTGGATGATGGATAATGGCCTTACCCTTTGTATCGGGCGGCGGCTTGCGCCGCCTAGCCTATATTCATTCAACGCGGCACTCACGTTGATGCCGATGCTGCTGGGGCTGTATCCATTGCAACGGGTTTCCCAGCGCATAGCTGCTGCTTCGGATGATGATGATAGGCGTCAGCTTCAGGGATTTGGTACGAAACTTTGACGGAACTTCGTAATAACGAAGCATCTTGCGATGATTTTGAGATTAAATTACATACGTTATTCTGAAATATTCGGTAGTCTGAAAATATAGGCATTTTGGCGGGGATTTAAAAAAAATTGTAAATCTGAATTTCGTTGATCTGATGTTCGTAGTAACGAGATTTTACTGTAGTTGTATTTATGAAAGTCAACGTGGTATTCGATCGCTGCCGAAAATAAGAAAATTGTCAAATATCAGTTTGTCGTATCTAATATGAACTGAATAACAAACATACCTATTCGTTTCGTGTCTGAAATTTTGAAAATTCTCACACTACTTGGTTTTTGCCGTGTAGTCTGTTTTGTTAAAAATTACCTGGCATCCTTACCTGACTTTCCATGTCATTACCATGTCCTGTCTCTGTGCTGTGTCATGTGAGTTACATAGAAAGCTTACTTTTATTG
The DNA here is from genome assembly GCF_052857255.1 of Amblyomma americanum. Classification (NCBI taxonomy): domain Eukaryota; kingdom Metazoa; phylum Arthropoda; class Arachnida; order Ixodida; family Ixodidae; genus Amblyomma; species Amblyomma americanum. Next base: position 147,623,519 of record NC_135497.1, read on the forward strand.
TTTTCGTCTGTGTTGCATTGGTGCTGCAGAGTAAAAAAGTGCAAACATAGTGGTTTGCTTTCTTTTTTTTTTTGAAAATGAATGCTTATACCGTGCTTGGCACGTGTGAAGCAGTGGAGTTTATGTTCTATGAAGACCTTGGTGCTTTTAGACTATTGAGAACCATGGTTCTGTGTTCAGTCTGAACCTCTTTTGCTGGTTTTAGTTTTGTGTATGGGGTTGAACATCCCAAAGCAGTCCATGCTATGAGGGATGGCTTAGTGCAGGGCTGTGAGTAATTTCGACCACCTGGGTTTCTTTTAACGTGTACTGACCAGTGTTGGCGGTAACGCGTTACAAGTAACGGCGTTACTTTTTTCGGTAACTTAGCAATGTACTCGTTACCATTTCGGCACTGTAACGGGTAACATACTCGCGTTAACATTTTTCGGTAACGTGAGGTGTCACGTTACTAGTTACTTTTTGTTCTAGTTGTCCCCCACTCTGCCGCCTTTTTTTTGCAAAAAAAAAAAGCACAGAGCACCTAGTCATGCTGCAAATAAACAAATAGGCTCTCTTGGCGTCCCTTGTTGCGGCTCGCATGCATGCCAGAAAACACCTGCACTTGACAACGCACCCCACTAAAAAAGAAAGACAGAATAGCTATAAACCACGAAACATGTGCACGAACACGCATCCTCACACTTGCCTTCACCTACCTTCTCTTCCGAACCATTCACACACACAACTCTACAGAAGGGAAGCATGCCGAGCATTTTGGAAAATCACATTTTTCAGAATTACTGTAAATTTGTTGAGAGTTCAGCGATGCTTTCTTTGCGAAGTTAGAGCTGATGATGAAGTGTCATTTAGTGCTTTATTTCACATTCATAAAATGGCTTCACCATGTGCCACAGGGTTAGAATCCATCACATGTAACTGTACAGGCAACTTTAGGCCACTAGAACATTGCTAAGCTTCTGCACATTTCTGCAAAGTATTCTCGTTAAATCGGGGTTTTGCGTTAAATTGGTTGTTTGGGCTAGAAGTTTCATGTGAAATATCAGTTCTATAGAATTGATATCTTGAGTTCTTAAGGCGAAGAGGCACTAATTAAAATTTATGGCTATGAAGTAACGGCAAAGTAACGTGCGCTACTTTTTTTCGGTAATGGTAACAGTAACGCGCTACCTTTTTTTGTAGGTAACGTAGGGCGATAACGCGTTCCTTTTTTCTTAGCGTATCGAGTAACGCATCTAGTTACTTTTTTTCGGTAATGCCTACAACATTGGTACTGACATAGCACAGCACATAGGCCTCTAGCATTTCACCTCCATCAAAATGCGACCGTCACGGCCAGGGTTGAACTCGCGTCTTTTGGGACAGCAGCCGAGCACCATAACTACCGAGCCACCGTGGCGGCTCTCTTGCAGGATTATGAATAAGGAAAGTATATCCACAACTTTTGGGAAAGCCTCTGTTCTGCACTTAACACTTTAAGGCGTTGTGTACATAACTGTGTTGATTGGAAGCTCTTAGCTTTTGGCATAAGTTAAACAGCGCGAGTGAAGGTTCCCGAAGGCGAAACAAAGAAGGGACAGGAAAGAGTGGTGAATTGACAACTGATTTTTATTGAGCGAAATGCGCACAATATATAGGAAGGCAGTGGCAGAGGAAATAAGATGCAGTCAATGCCACATTGTGTGATAAAAGACGTAACAGGGTGATACAGCTAAAAGACGATGAAATTCCAACAGGGATGGTAAAGAATGATAATGTACACTGCAGCCTTTTCTCAGTGTGCTCCAGCTAGTACTCATTTCTTTGCCTCAGGTGAATTTAGCTTCCTTGTTCTTGAAATTACCACTATTTTTTTTGCAGTCAGCACGTCTTTGCCATTTTGTTTTGTGCCGACAGATTTTTCTCCACTAATTTTTTTCTCCTAAATTTCATGTGCATCTTCGGAGTACAAAATGGTTCCACATTTCTTAGTGTGTTGATTTTGTAAATCCGGGTGTTGTAATACTACAGTTTCCAATTAATTTCACAGTTAAAAATTAATTGTTTTTTTTTTCATTGGAAAGCTAACGAATTGGCTTTATTGAGGCCCGACTATGCTATTTAGGCTAAAATATCTTTGTTTTAATTCGAAATGATAAATTGTGCCTGAAAGGGTTAAAAGTGTATTGAATATATTTTGACATACTATAGTGAATGTACTAGTAGTCAATGCTTGAACTATGCGTAGCTTACTGTACTTGGATCAGTACTGGCCAGTAAATCTCTAGAAGCACCTGCAGCTTGTTTGTATATATTTTTATTTGGCTGGGCCTCTTCTACTGCATTACGCTGTTTCTTTAGTGGCTTTAGAAGCAAACCCATTGATATTTAATTTCAGATCCGGAATCCCACAGAATCCTGATGTGTTCTACACGTTGATGAAAGGAAGTACAGAGCAGACCAACAAGAAGGACACTTTCTACTTGAATCAAAAGCTTGAGAATCGCCAAACAGTGGCAGAGCTGGTGGTCAATTATCCTCTGGACTATGAACGTATCCAGCAGTACAACCTTACTGTTCGTGTCGAGGTAGGTGTATTCCTATTGTGTATGAGTTTTGAGATGTGATCATTTAGGATCACCTTTTTTTTTTGTGCTTTCTCGTTGCAGTGCATTGGGTTCTAATTTAAGCTGCATTCTTCTATGCTTGCATGCTCATTTGAGCTTTTGTGGATGCTTTTGGTGTACGCTGTTTTTGTATGTTACTTACTAGGATTCAAAGCAGAGATTGCTATGTAGTTTCAAAAACATTTTTAATTTCCACGACCATGACAACTCAATTACTGTTGAGCCCACTCATAACGGGGCACTTACAATGAACGTTATGAAGACTGTATGGCAGCCTCGATGCACATTAGGGGTCTTATACCAAGCCTCAGGTTGAATGAGCGTCTGCGGACACAGGACCCAGTTACAGTAAACACATAGGCACCACAAACTCGTATACAAGGTCAATTTGCACAGCTGTGGCTCTTATCAGGCATCTACATCAAAACCTAGACAACTTTTGCTTTTCAGTAGGGGCCTGCAATATTTAAATTTTTGAATGCAAATCGGATATGAATATGAAGAAAAAATCCCTTTGAGTATCAAATAGAGTACTTGTTCAAAATTTTAAAAGAAATTCAGAAAATGATATACAGTAGAGAACAAAGACATGATATTTCAGTTTTTCAAATTTAACTCTTTTTATGGCACTAAACTCTGCATGCGAAATTGGTGAGATGACAGTGTCAGAAATTTTACACAATAAATAAGCAGTGTTTATCATCATTTAAGAGACAATTTGTTCGCACAGCAATTTGTGGAACTCCCTTCTGAGCCGTGTGAAGGTGTTGGCGATTTTGTTTGTTTATTACAAACTGAGGCAACAATTTCATGAATGCTTTTCCACAATCACCTGATGCATAAGTACAGTGCACTCCACTTATAACGATACTGAGAAAATGAGAAAACCGGAAAGTCCGATGGTTATAACAGATTGTTGTTTATCGAGTCCTGCAAAAAACAAGCAAAAAGAAAACACCCATGTATTCCCCCATGCATGTAGTTATTACTGTGTGCATGTAGCCACTGCCACTGGTGCTCCTGTCTAGGGGGCACAGCGTCTTGGCGCTTGCCAAGTTCGCTTGCCAAGTTGGCCCAGAGAGCCACCCACACCCCCTCCCCCCTCTGGAGCTCCTGTCCTCATGTCAAACGATAAACACCCCACGATGTTATCGGTGCACAGCATCTTGGCGCGCTGCCAAGGGCTGCACTGCTGACAGGGCGAAACGCGGGCGCACGCTAGAGGAGCGAACGCTTTAAAAAAAAAAAATTCAAACATCTGGGGCGGAAACTAGGTTTGTGTGAGACAGAATTGCGCGGCAGCCTCCAAGCAAGCTGCTCCCTCCAGCAATTGTGACAACGATAGCCCTTGGTTCCCAAGGCTGTAGGCAACATTCCCTCATGGATTTCGCCACGCCAGTCCGTTTGCAGAGCTTGTATGTCATTCGCTTCAAAGTATTTTACACTCGACGACCGATTTTTCGGTCGTTTTCTTTCGGACCCTCTAGGGACCGCGAAAACGACCGAAAAATCTGGCGGTCCGGAAAATCAAATTTTACCGAAAAAATCACGAACTTATTGCCAATATGCTGGAGGAAGGTACACACATTCTAAAGCTCCGCATGATTAAATTTCGCCGCGCGACACGTGCACAGACGACGGGCGGCGACCGCTTTCACGAGTTGGCCTGGCTGTGCTACCCCCGGCATGTCGCCGATGAACGCACGGATTGGGACAAAGTCTAGAGGGGAGAGCGCACACGCCGCTGCGGGAACAGCGCTGCGCCCGCAGTACGGTGGGCCCGGTACGAGAACGCGAGGATGGCGAAACAATAAGCACCGAGAAACGACCGACGCAAGCACTCCGTCTTGGCCTTCTTCGTCATTAGGCCTAGCGACTAGAGCCAAAATCGGCATCGTATTCGGCGTGCGCTCTGCGGTGGCTTGCGTAAATGAGCGGCGTCTCGCCTGTCATCGAAATGCCAGTTGTTTACGGTTTTACAATAGAAAAGTCGGGGTTGCGGTGGTGCGTACGCTGACCTCGCCTTGAAATGCACCACCATTTCCTCTCGCGCTCGCCGTCTCCGTGAAGCCGTACGCCTCCCACGCTGCTACCTCTTCCCCTATTCAGGACGAGAGACTCGGCACAGACGAGTTCCGCGAACTCCGACTAATGTTCAAGTTCGTGTGGTGGAACACATTCAAGAACAGTACGAATTAGGAAACCACGCGGGCGCAATGTGCCGACTCGCGCAGAATTCCATCGGAAGTTAAAAGCCTCCCTTTAAGGTTGAATTTCGTTTTGTTTGATCAAGTTTTCGGTACCTCCTGCAGTTTGAATGAATGAGGTTTCACTGTACACATTACCGTATTTAGTCGCGTAATGAACCCACTCCCATAATGAACCTTCCCCCCCACCCCTCACATGTTGGCCAGAATTTACTTTTTTTTATTTTCCAGCCTAGTGAGTTCCTCGGTTTTCAGACCTTGGCAGCGCGCCAAGGTGCTGCCTGCCGCCATCATCACCACTTGTTTATCTTTTGAGGAGAGCTCCAGCCAGAGGGGTGGAGGAAGCGAGGTAGGGGGGGGGGGGGGGTCGAGCGCGCGCTGCGCAGCGCGGACCTTGGCAGCCCAAGCTGCTGCCCGCTGCCGATAACATCATTTGTTTTTTTTTTTATATATATTTTGAGGAGAGCTGCTGCGGAGGGGTGGGAGGAGAAGGGGGCGGGGGCGGCGTGCTCGGCGAACTTGGCAGAGCGCCCAGACGTTGTGCACTCAAAGCTGAAGCTTAAACATTCCCATTAGACACTCGTCACTGTCCTGTTGTTAACCTGGCAGTAGAAAAAACGCGCGCCTGACCTTCAGGGCCGGTGTTCAGCAGGTTCGCGTTATCTCGCCGCTATTAACCAGCGCCGCCGGCTAGCACAAAACTGCCCCATCGCGTCAATGTGAACGATGCTAAACACTAGCAGCACAAACGCGTCTGACCGCGTGCGTTTGTTGATGACTAGAGGGACCTAGGAAGATATATGAAATCTCGACCCCTTCCAAAAAATCTTTTGGAAACTTTTTTTTCCCTGGTAATGAAGCCTCCCCCAAACTGATGTCTGCTTTCCTGGAAAAAAAAGAGGGTTCATTACCCGAGTAAATACGGTATATGGCGGCTTGGATAGTGGTGGCGAGTGCGAACGAGGTCCGAAAAATAAAGCTCTCAGTTGCGATGCGTCCGAAATTTCAGGCACTCTTATACATTGGCTCTATGGGCCATGTCGTGGTGCCACGAAAAAGTCTGAATGATCAAGCATGTCCGAAAAATCGGGCACCCGAATTTTCGGTCGTCTACTGCATTTTTATCAAACTTTTGGATTTGGTGGTAAACACCGTCCGGGCAGCCAGAGTGCTGTCGTCGTATCCGTCATTGCGCCGACAACTGTACCGTTAATACTTTTTTTTTTAACATAGGGGAAATGGGAGAGTTGATAATTCTAAAGAATTTGATTGTTATTACTGATATATTGTTATATCTGGTATCCTATAAGTAGATTACTCTTTACTTCACATGCAAGCCATTTCCAGCAATCAGTGCTTAATCATCAAAGCATGGTGTTCAGGAAGTTGTCGGTGAACATCTAGTCCACGTTTGTACACTTTTGAAGCAGCTTATCGACATTCTGCTCCTTTTTTGTTCCTGGGTTGATGCACGATGCTTACCCAAATGTATCCATTTGAAATAATCTCACTAGCGCCTTGGCCACTCCAAAAGGTCCGCTGTCCTTTTCTTCATCCAATTTTTCACAACTGTAGAAGAGTGCTCCGGGTCGCAGGTTTGTTAAAAACTATATCTCAATCCCAGATTCTTGCTTCCCTATAGAAACACAACTGTTTCAAAAATGCCGTGATCAACTTCTTCGCTCATGGTACCTTGAATTCAGTCTGAGACAAACTCCATGAGCGGAGAATCGTCCCCATTCCATTACGTTCCTGCCTCCATAGTTTAACAGAGGAAGTTGATATTGAAGTCCATATAAATTGTTTGGGCAACATATACCATGAAATCCCATCATTCTCGCTCAACAAGAACTTCGATTCGGCTAATTAAATCACTCTTTTCCATTTGTGACCTGGCCACAACAGGTGTTCGTTTATCTACATCATCCTGGAAACTCAACTGTTGTCTGTACTGCAGCAGTGGCCTAGTGGTCTGAGCACCCGCCTTGCATGCGGGAGGTGCGGGGTTCGTTCCCCAGTGCCGCCGGGTACCCACCAGTGGTACAATGAGTACAAGCTTTCCGCTGGTCTGGTGCTCTGCTTATTTAGGGTGAAATGCTTGGGAAATGGATCTTTGACCCCACCTTGAGTAAAAAGAAAAACCTTGTGCCATGGCACTCTTTGGCGGCAGATACCCTTCCATCATAAGATATCATTATCATCTTGTCACAGTCTGGTGTAATCACCAGGTAGTACGAAATAATGCTTTAAACCCTCTACACCACCGATGATTTTTCACATTTCTACAAAATTCTGCAAATAAGCTTTCCTGTACCTTGAGCTTGGCGCATGATGGCCTGGGTTGCCTATGTGCCATAAAACCCAACACAAACACAAAAATCTTGTCACAGGTGTGCAGGGTTTGATCTGGGCTCCTGTTGTTTAGTTCAGCACATTGCACATGACGTCTCACAGCCCATGGAGTTGCAGTGAGCTCCCACCGTGCCCGAGTGGGAGCTCACTGCTCCCACTCAGGCACGATGAAATGAGCATGTTCTTCGTACAAATTGAAATCTGTGTTTGCATTTATTTTGTTTCAGCTCATAACATCTGATGCAGCTTTGTATGCAGTTTTGTGAGGTGTGGATCTGTACACGCATTTTTCCAGGATTTGTGTTGGTTGTCAGTCTGGCTGCATTACTTTATGCCTTTTGTTTTGTCTTGTCAGCACTTCCATTTTGATGGTTTTGTTCGGAGTTGTGTAGTTACGAACAGATGTCCGTACTCAGTACTCATGATGATGCTTCTTTTTTTTTCCCTATACCAGAACAACGGCATCCAGCAGTTGGCATCAGAGGCAACTGTCTACATAGTCCTTGAGGACGTCAATGATGAGATCCCTCTTTTCATAGAGCGGGAGCAAGAAACAGTCCTGGAAGGTTTACCACCAGGCACCAAAGTGACTCAGGTCCAGGCTGTTGACAAAGACGGCACTTACCCGAATAACAAGGTGTGAACTCCAGCTGTGCTTTCATGTTGTGTGGCATGCTTGAATCATTTGAGTATTTAGACACTGTGTGATGGTACTTCTCACACTACGCGATGGTACTTCTCGTGGTACGCACTTCTCGTTCTCGTCCACATCGAATTTCTTGCCCGCTGCACGCTTGCCGCATTTGAGAGCAAATTCACAGCCATGTAGCTATTATAATAAGTGCTTGCCCATCGGGCTAAAATTGCAACGCTCTGCGACAGCACATAAAAGCCATAACTACAGCACACTGCCACGCTTGCACAATTTCCGTGCCTTTGACAGCCACAAAAAGCAGGAGCTGGTGATACTGAAGCATATATGGATAGCGGGACCTTGTGGAGGAAAACATTGACAACGATGATGACCCGTGGCCTTGGGTGCCATATGTGGGTGGCACCTGGAAGCTCCTGTGCGGGCGCCTTTTGAAGGCTATCCCCCTGTGAGTCATGGAAAGTTTGGGTGTGGCCCTTACATGGATTTTTTAAAAACGTTTTTTCCATGAGGTAAACAGGGTGCGGCTCGTACAGGGCTAAGGCCCGTGTGATATTCAGGCATGAAGACACTCCCTGTCAGTTACATTTCTAAGAAGTCTTGTTTGCATTGGGAAATATTCATGGACTGGCTCTGCAAGCTCATCAGAAAATTCACAGCACAGAACATTATTGTCCTGTGTTTGTGAATAATTGTTTGGCTCATTGTGACGTCCATGGACTGAAGGCGATCTGCTTGGCATTTTTACCATAAACACAACTGTTGGGGTTCATTATGTGGATCTTGGGAGTGATTCAATGACGAAACATGGAAACAGTATGGTTAGTCATTGTGTGTGCAATAAGCTTGTGCTTTTTATGTGGATAAAATGCATTATGTTCAATGGGTGCGGAGTCGTGGATTTGACTTTGCTACTCTTAAAACGAAACAAAACTTAACGAGATTTTACTGTGTATCTAGTATCGACTGTATACCTATTAGTCTGTTGTTGCCCATTCTATCTTCTAGAGTAAGGCCAGGAAGTTCTTGTCAATGCAAGCACTTGGTCACGGCTCTTGCAAAGCATTTGATGACAGTTGTGCTGGTGAACTAATACTGCAACTAAGGGTGAATGCGGGACTTTGTTTTGTTTCAGGTTTATTATGCCATAGAATCTCGAGACCATGGTGACAAGTACTTCTCCATTGATCGTGAGACTGGAGACATCTACACCAAGGTTGAGTTTGACAGAGAAGAGAAGATGGCCTACGCAATCCTGGTTCGGGCAGAGGATGGTGCTCCATCGGCACGGCCCCACATGACAGACAACCGGCCCAACTCAGGTATGTGCCTGCCGGGTCCTTGGCATGTTTTCCAGTGTACTTGTAGGTAAGCGCTGGATTACCTTCCACTGCAGCAGAGCGCCAGCACTATAGACAGTATGTGAAAATAGTGCAGAGACTGTGACATTGCTTTATCTCTTCGAGGCAGTTCTACATCTCTCAAGTGCCTCATATTTCAGGTTTGAAAGAACAGAGCTTGCATTACTGAAGGGTCAGACCCAAACAGGATTTGTTTTTGCTAATAAACAGGCGTGGTTGAACACACATGCTTCTGAGGAGTAGTAATTTTGTGCATCATGGTACACACCAAAAGCACACCAAAGCTGTTAGCTGTCATGTGCAGTGTGGCTTTTAGCTCCCATAACTAAAGAGCAATGATAGGTCTTTCCAAGCAATTACTTGCTGTGGTGGCTCAGTAGCTGTGGTGTTTGGCTGCTGAACCCAAAGTTTCTTAATTGAGTACTGGTCATGGGGGTTGTATTTTGGTGGTGGTGATTTGGAAAAATACTTGTGTGCTGTGCGACGTTGGTGCATGTTGGTGATCCCCATGCCCTTCCAATTAGTTGTTATAGTTGCATGAAAGATAAGAGAAAAGAATTCGAGCACTTATCCTGCCATAAGGGAAGGGATAAAGGAGGGAGTGAAAGAAGAAAGGAAGAAAGAGGTGCCATAGTGGAGTGCTTTGGAATAATTTAGACCATCTGGGATCTGTAACATGCACTGACATCGCACAGCACACGAGCGCCTTAGCGTTTTGCCTCCATCGAAACGCAGCCGCCGCAATCGCGTTCGAACCCGGGAATTCTGGATCAGTAGCCGAGCGCCCTAACCACTGAGCCACCGCGGCGGGTGATCGTGATCGTTTACGCCCATGTGCTTTGCATTTCCGGAAGGCCTTCGACAGTGAAGTGCGCGTGGATAAGCAGGCCGGACGAACACCACTTCACGCTGACGGACGTGGGTCGCTTGCGTGGCGCGCCACTCTGAACTGTTGATCATTTGAGCGCCAGACCTTCGGAGGATCCTGATGTTAACTCAGAATCACGTGGTGTTTGCCAGTAAACTGATGTTTTGCTTTTTGCAGTTAATTCGTGCCAGTCATCGGGCACACGTCCTATCATGCATACTTTTAATGAATTATGTATTTGAAGGATTTGCCGGGACTGCACTAATTCGTCATAAAACTGTGTGTCTCAGCATAAAAGGGACGCATAATCGGGCCTTTGTAGTCTGAAAAACTTTGCGGAAAAATACCCGTCCCGTGTAAGCGCTGCACCCCTTCGAAACCACAGAGAATGGGGCCCTTACACAAGTATATGCGGTAATTCATGGAAACTTTATTGTACCACATAGTCTGATGCTAAATCTGGCACCTAGTTGCAGAAACCGTATTTACACGAATGTCACGCGACCACGATTGTAACGGGGGGGTCGACTTTTTGGGTGTGCGACAGAAAACCGAAAGAACCCGAATGTGACGCGAGGAACCGACATCGCACAGTTCTGAGGGTCAAAGACAACTTTTTTTAAATACAAGCCAAACAGGCATTCCTATACACCCTCATCCTCGTGGCAGTTGTCGCCGTCTATGTCACCATCACAGCTTGACTCTTCTCTGTCACTAGCTGCCTCCCACAGCAGGTCGTCCTCGCTTCCGTCTAGAGCATTTGAAATTGAGCATTTCTTAAAGGGACTATGCAACGAGTAAAAAGTCACTTGTAAATGTTTTCAATGCTTGGAAATGATGCTAAGAAGCATTCACACCAAGTATGAGACTTCAGAACTGAGCCGGCAATTTATTATGAACTTTTAAAAACCGTGTTTTTTAAAATTCGCGGGCCGATTGGTGGGCTCGTAGTGACCGATTTTGGAACTAAAATCGTGGAAGAAAGACGTCACACTACCAATGACGTCGCCAGGCCACCACACGCTCTCATTTGCTGGAGCCACGGCAGCCACGACGTCACAGACACACTTCCGGTAGCCATGAAAATCGTCTGCTCGTGCCGCCGCGCGACCTTCTCGGGCAAGCGCGAGCCAGGGCATTGCCTTCGCGCATATGGTTTCAATCTTCCTCTGCCGCCTCCTTCTGTCGGGAGTTCCGGAGCCACTCGCACGGCTCTTCGTGCGCACGCAGAGGGCTAGATGCCCATCGCAGCCATAAAAGCGAGCAGTCGCACCTCGAGGTCCGGGTTTATTACTGCTAAATACCACAGATGACAAGCAAAGAAACCCGACGCGCGCCACAATCCAGGAAGGCGAAGAGACCGGAGAGATGCCGCTACGCCGCCGACGCTGCTGCTGGGGGGGGGGGGGGGGGGGGGGGGGGCTAGGAGCGACAACCGGAAGTTGCAAAATAAACGTCAGCGGATGACGTATTCATGGGCGGGGCCCAGTCCCAGACCTGTTTTTTTTATTTTTGTCTGGTGCTCCTCGTGTCAGAGTTGAGGGGGGAGAGGAGGAGCGTAATATTTAATCGTCTATATCTTCGCTGTTGTTGATGCTAGCTCAAAAATTCTTGCACTGGGGTGACGAGTGATCGAATGCCTATCTCTCGTCTGCTTTACGTAATCTCAATTAATTTATTGCATAGTCCCTTTAAATGCGCAGTAGCCCAAATCATGAGCAGCCCATACCAGGCTGCTGAAACCCAGTGGGCAACGGTAGACGCGCTTGGGCATTTCAGCCTACCTGCAGGTGTTGTTGTTGATCCGCTTTCAATCCACTCCCAGTATAATTGTCGCAAGCGATCCTTGAAGGGCTTGTTCATGCAAACGTCCAGAGGCTGGAGAATGGAGGTTATGCCACCCGGTATAACAACGTGATGTGTTAGGTCACGCTGTAGCTTTTGTTTGACGCTAGGTGTCAGGTGACCTCGGAAAGAGTCCAGAATCAATATTGCTTCCGGATGCAGCAATGCACCTGGCCTTCGGTCCCACACGCTTTGAATCCAATCTATGACAAGATTCGAGTCCATCCAATCTTTTTCGTGACAGCACATGGTAACGTCTTTCGGGAAAGTTTCCTTCTGGATCGTCTTCCGGCGAAAAATGGTGAATGGTGGGAGCTTGCGGCCGTCAGCTAAACATGCCAGCATAACAGTAATCCGATTTTTTTCGTTGCCTGTGCTTCCAAGGCGAACTTCATGCTCACCAGACTTGTGCACTGTTCTGGACATAGGCATGTCCAGATACACGGGGGTCTGGTCGGCATTGCTGATATGTCCAAGTGGCATGTTGGTAGAGCGACGAAGATCGATGACGTAGCGCTGGAACTCTCGAAGCTTTGATTAGAAGTCCCCGGGCAGCTTCTGGCAAATAGAAGTCGTGCATCGAAGGGAGAACCCGGCCCTTCGCATAAACTTCTGCACCCAGCCTCGTGATGCCTTAAACTGGTTTTGGGTCTAACCCGTGTCCCACGCAAGCTCCTGTGCTTTGCACTGAAGCATTTCAATGCTTACTCCAAGTAGTCGGGAATGTTGCTCGCTAATGAACTCTGCAAGGCGATGCTCCGAATCCGGGAAACGGCCTTTCTTGGGCCCCCGAAAGTCTTTTCGCAGGCTGTTGCAGTTAAACAATTCCTCGCGATGTTTCCTCTACCCCCTGATCGTCGATTCGTTGACGTCCAGACATCTTGCAGCCGCTGAATTTCCCACTTTCTCAGTAAGCAGAATAGCGTTGCACTTGAAGCCAGCTGTATACTGAGCGCGTGAGCACGCCATTCCGCTTGAAGACAACTCGACCGTTTGATGGGGATAGGCCTAAGACTCTAAGCACGGAACTCACAACTACACGCACTGGCACCAAACACGAGAAAGAGCGAACAAAGCGCGTTGCTCCATGCCCTGCTGCCTGTTAGTCACGTGGCCACGTTTTTACATCAGTTGCAAGGATTAACCGACAGATGGCGGTGGGATCGCTCGCTCCTTTGCTGTCGTCTTGGCGGCGATTGCGAGCGCTCGGTGCCTCCGAGATGGCTGTTTCATTTTGCGGTCACGGAGGCCACACAACCTCGCTACAGGTTGCGAGCATTTATCAAGAGGTGGCGCTCTCTCATCGCACCAGTGACTCTAGCTGGCGTCGACTCTTGTTGGCTTGTTCTCACTGGCGTCAAATTTTTTTTTTTTGAGTTTGCGATTAGGTTGCCGCTTTGTCCTAGTAGTTGTGACCTGTGGTTCGCATACTGGTTGACCAGCGAGTTGGAGTGCGTGATTTCGAATGACCAGTATGATCAACGCACACGTTTGACACATGAAATGATTTTAATAGTGTGTGTTTGGTGCTCTTCATAGCATTTTTAAACCTAGTATTTGATTTTAACGCGGGGGGTGACATTTCCTTTCTACTTTCGGTAAAAAAACTCGCGTTACATTCGAGTAAATACGGTACCTTTAACGTTCATTGCTAGTGCTGTTGTGCATCTGCTCGGACCTAGTTCCTCATCACCCTTGTGAATGAAGTTAGTTTTGGTTACATGCGTTGCATTCCAAATTACTGCAACTTTAAAACTTTTAATAACGATGTTCGAGCACACCGACCGCCATGATGTCAAAATCCATGAGCAGATGCTGGAAAGTTTTCTTCTTACTGCTGGCGTCACTTTAGGGTCGAGTGGTGCCATCCACTTGGAGTACAGGCGTTTGAATTCTGTTTAACCTTTTACCTGCCAATGTTCCGATATTGGGACATACGAACTCTATTTTTGTTTCCCTTCATAATACACCCATTTTTTAATATGTTTGTTTTCTCGTATGATGATTGTGGAAAACAGCAACTGCAGTATTTATTATCGACTTATTTAAAGACTTTGAATTTTTACTTGTAAATGGACCTATTTTGGGTCTTGTCACTGCCGGGTGTTTGAGAAGCCCTTTCACAGGAAAAAAAAGCGTTGAAATGAACAAAACAGCACCAGAGCCACCGCGGTGGCTCAGTGGTTATGGTGCTCAGCTGCTGACCCAAAAGGCGTGGGTTCGATTCCGGCCACGGCGGTCGAATTTCGAAGGAGGTGATATTCTAGAGGCCCGTGTACTGTGCGATGTCAGTGCACATTAAAGAACCCCAGGTGGTGGAAATGTCTGGAGCCCTTCACTGCAGCATCCTTCATAGTCTGATTTGCTTTGGGATGTTAAATCCCCATAAAAAAAAAGAAACAGTACTAAGGTAATGGCAGACAGTTGGTACTTTCATGAAATAAAAATAAAGAACTGAAGCCTGTGTTGTGTGTCTTTAACTGGCAGTGAGTTTTGTGCAAATGTTCCTTTTTTGAACATTGGTATTTGGCAGTAGCAAAGTTCAAACCAGGGCAGTATTCCCATTTTAGAGTCTCTGATTATGTCGGCATTTTAGAATCCCGGATCGCAAAAGCTGCTTCATATGACATTCGCGTTTTGTATATGGAAAACACCAATGTTCCAAAAGTTGAACATGATAAAAAGCACGCTTGGCAATTGTAAATGTGGCTACAATTTTTTTTTCATGGCTTTTTAAGAAGGCATGGGTGAATTGTCGAAAGGAATTTTTGTCTTTTAAACATTTGCTTCATAGTGCGGCATTTAAAAAGCTAAATTGCACACAGCTGTACAGTAGAGTATATTGGAAGATGATAATTATTATGATGATTAGCCTGATCACGATGATTAGCCACAGGCAGCTGTTGTCTCCAGAGACCAGGCCATGCAACAATATGTACACATGTGAAAAGCAGTTCCTGTTTGTGTATTTTTTTTCCCACATACTCTGCTTATGGGGGAGCAACTCATTCATGAGTGGCCTTATACTCCTGCCACACTAGCAAATTTAATGTCATCAGGTTCGAATGACATTTGCCATCGAATGAGTTCGGGGAACTTATTCGCATGCGATGTCGAACCGAATGTGTACTCAGAAACAACCGAAGCAGAAACAACGGAAGCGAAAAAAAAAAGTGTGCGTACTGTCAAAGTTAGAAATATTATTTATTTAGTTATGCTAAAAAATGTTAATTTTGGTGCGAACCTCTTCACACTTGAAGCTGTCGTGGATAGCTGTTACTCTCGGTCCCAGCAGCAGCCAACGGCAGCGGCCGTGTGTGAAGCAGGGCCTTCCCCACGACCGGCGATCATTTTGGGTTGCGTGTTTCTTGCTGGTTGGAGTTCCATGTTCATTTAGCTGCGAAGTACTTCGAGATGTAATTGAGCACTTGACCTTTCGGAAGTCACTTCCACGCTCTGCGCGCCGCTGTGTCAGCCATTTTGTTCGTTTACATATAGTATCAGATTTGTGGTTGACTTTGTACTTGGCTTGACTTTTGATGGCTGAAGTGGTGCAGAATGTCTGGGAATATATGTTTAGCTTAAAATATTGCGCAGAAATGTCGTCACCTGGTTTTAAAACACTACACAACAATTTCAAACAACTTTTATGCGTGTTGATGCGTTTGAATTGTACTATATTCTTTTCACTGATCGTCACTGCCATCATTTTCGAATGACATTATTTTTTACTGTGTAGGACAGAAAGAGACCGAATGACATTTGATGCATCGAATGACATTCAATTGGAATGACATTAAATTTGCGAGTGTGGCAGGGGTATTAGTCGAGTGTATGTGGTAGGAGGCATTGTGCAACAAAAAAACTGGAGGGAACACCTAAGCTCCGCCTGAAAAGTATGACGCGATAGCTTTAATGGGTTAATGCCCATATATGTGGAATTGGTTATTCTCTATTATATTCATAGATTGCTTGGAATCCTCTTACCTCTCCTGGCACAATGGTTCAAGGTGCACTGAAGAGGAATCTGAACTCGTATTTTTACTGCGGGAACTCGACATGTTCCGAGGATTATTAGAAACTTTGAATTAGTGTCTTGTGCGGCCGATTTCCCTAATTTAAATCGGATTAAACGTTCCGGCTCCAGCCTTTTTTTTTTATCTCAACACTGAAGGCAGGAAGAGTCAACCAACATGTGGAGTTCCTTTCAGCCAGTCCCGTGGCGGCTTGCCGCTCTGCCATCGGCGGAGTGATACATTAATCAGAGTCCACCTGTATTTTTATTCCCGTGGGCCTAATTTGCGGCTCTGTTGTCTGTGACTGAAACTATTTGTAGGTCGCAAGTGTCAGTAAGGCTGATGCTGTTTTGAGTGTGTCGCACTGCGCGAATGGCATTAAAACTTGAGGCAGTAAGCACTCAGTGGCATTACATTTCTCCGTGTGGCACGGTGATTAGGTATATTGCAGAGCAAGTGACAATTGTTCGTACTGTGCACAACTGATTGCCTCAGCTTTTATTGTGACCGTAAAGGTGTATGAAATAGACCACGACCACGTGTCCCGCTCTTTTCCACGTTCCTGTAGAGCAGCGCCTTCTATACAGTAGGAATTTCACGACTTGCATGGTCTCGCCCACCTTGTGAATGCTTATAATCTTTTTCTTGCAACGCACCTTGTGCCGCTTAATTGCCACGGTGTGCTCACTGGTCAGGTTACCACCAGCGGCTATTTCTTTGAACGGTCTTGTTGTCCCTTATGCCCACCAGGTGCGTTGTGGTGTGGGCGCTGAATTTCGCTCATCTGGCCCAGAGATTGGTTGAGTCTCTGGGAGAAGTGGTTATTGTCCCTATACTCCATTTCATCCATCAGGTGCATCGCTGTCAAGGCTAGTGCTTTTGTTTGCACTGCCTACATCTGTGATCAAAAAGTAGTGTGTTCCTTGTGGTGAGTGGGGAACAATAAATGCTTTGCATGCAGGCATTTTACATGACATATTTGTCATGAGCTAGAATAAATGCACTCTTTTTGCTGCCGTCATGCTGTCCCTTTCTTGTGCTTGAAACCACTTGGCCAGAAAACAAGTGTGGAGTAACGTGCCTCCCTTTATTTTTCATGTGGGCTATTTCCGTATCTTTCATAGCGTTGTACCTGATGGTATGAAGCAGAGTATAGTTACGTGCATCGCTCTCTGGATTGTGCGTCAACTCTTTAATGGGGAAAAAAAAGCGCCGCTCCACTTTGTTGCTTAGCAGCGTTGGGCTGCTCTGGAGATGGCAGCTTTTTGTCGCAGACGTTGCGTGTAGGATGTAATAATTGAGCCTTCCGTGTTAAGATGGCACAGTGTTAGGAGCTTGCTTGGAACCTCTCAATCTTGTCCATTCCCCTTCGTGTGGGCGACTTGGATCCCAAGAGTTTCATTCCATTTCAGTCAGATGCTTTAACATCCTTCAAGCGGCGCGACTTGATCCACGCTCCTACGGAAGCTTGGTACCTTGGCTGCGCATGTCTCGTACTTCCTACTCGCCTGTGGGCACTCTTCGGAAGGTGGGCAGGTGGCGCCCCGCGTTGAGCAAATTTTTTACGTTGCGACACCCGCGCGCGGACAGAGTTTGAGCCACATGCAGTACGCTCCACGTGTCACATTAAATGGAGAGAGTACTGAATTTTAGGCACCCGATTTTTTTTCGGCACAACGGAAAGCTTGCTGTGGAAGGTGCTGGATTTTGCAATGGTTATCTTGGGAAACGCTGCAGAAGATTTTTTACCGAGAATTTTTCGGTCAGTACATGCACCCATTTTGATGTATCCCGATGCTGGAAACCAGGATCAGCGAGCGCGATGGCGATATCACGTCTGTAATTAGCCGTACCAAAAACTAATATAATTTTCTCCCACCAGAGAGTATTTAGACACTTTTAGTATAGAGCAGTGTCCATTTCAGCTTCCACACCCAAAGCTGTTACAGCACAGTGATGTACTCCTCGTTGACTAAAGTTTCAGTGGACGTTGGTCGCCGCTCCATCCAAGAAATGCAAAACATAGTGGCGCTATCTTGTGACAGAAGGTAAATCACGTGGTCGATGAAGCGACAGGAGCGTTGCGTTCGTCGAAGGGCGCACTGGAGCGAGTGTAAACGAAAAAAAAATGCTACGAGCACTCCTGAAAAAAGAAAAGCATTTAAAAAAAATGGGCGACATTTTACCGATTAGTGGTCACGTGGTGGAATACAGCGGTAATGACGGGTTTCACCGCAAGATCGCTTTGTACGCATTTTCAGTGCCAAGTTAAAATGATAGAGTTTCTTCGATATCGCACTGCCGTACTTGCAATGTGAGGTACGGTAATTATCCTTGTCTCTGGCGCTCATCGCCTGATACCCGCTCGGGGCCCTTGATGGTTTCCGCGAAACCTTAATTGCGGCCCTTCGTTTTGTGGCTTTGTTTTGGCTGCTGCCGGTCGCGTCGCGTGGCAAATCAGTGCAGCAACGCGGTAGGCCCCTCGCGACCGTTTCCGTCTGGGCAAACCAGGCGCGGAAACTGCGGGCTAGCGGGAGCCGAAGGAAGCCGCAGTATTAAATTTTCAGTCGTGTAAGATGACGCCGTGAGTGCGTAATCGGTTTATCGTCCGGCGGCGACCATTGACGGATGTGCCGTTGAGGCTCTCTGCAATTTCGGTCGGCGCTGCGGTGCCGCGTGTGTGCGCGGCTCGTTTTCACGCGTCGTTACTGGCTGACCTCCAGCGCGCCTAACGAAGCGCATCGGTCGCCGCACAATGGGAGTGGCGGATGATGAATGTGGCCTTCCTCCACCCGGCCCCGCACATGTGTGTATTCGAGAAGCGGCCACTCGACTCCGTGGCTTTTCCATTGCCGGGGGAGCCGCGCAGCTGCGGTCGGGTTCGGGAGAACTTCGTAATGAGGAGCAAAGCCGCGGCGGAGTACAAGATGCCGCCTTTGTGTGTCGAGTTTTTTTTTTTCTTCATTTCGCTCGCTCTGCATTTCCGAAGGAAGGGCGCGCCGCCGGCGCACATCGACTGCGCAGGAAATTGTGGCCGTTGGCTCGGGGCTTCTCGGAGCGCTCGCGTTGGCTTGGTGACGCGCTCGCGATCGGGTTTTCTTTCCCGGGGCGCCGTTTTGTTTGGCCCCGGCAAAGGAGCGCAAATGGGGGGGAGCGCTCTCTGTCCTCTTGCCTTTCTCGCCCCGTTTTGTCTCCCGTGCCGCAGTCGCCCCTCGCGCGCCCTGGCTTTGTCTACATTGCTCTCCTGGCTTTTTCTTCGGGAAGGAACGAGTCTCCAGGTGTCCCCGACGGCTCCAGTCGGATGCTTCGAGTTAGTCTAATTGCGTCGCTAGCTCGAATTCAGCCGGCACGTTTAATGATCTCTCGTCGATGATTCGAGAGGGGACGCTCGCTCCCTCTCTCGGCCGGGAACACGCGTCGTCAACGGCTTCCTCCGAATCCCCCCCGCGCCGCGTAATCCCCTTGAGCCGCGTCGCCCACTCGGCCGCGCCAGAGTTGTCCGTTGCCGGTTTGCGCCCGAGCACTTTCCGTTGCTCCCTTGGCCAATATCGGTCGCTCGCACATCTCTCCCAATTGCGCGTGTCTCCCTTACAGCCCGGCTCCCTAATCTCGCCGCCGATATTTTGTCCCCTGCCGCCGCCGTGCGATCGGCGCGCCACTACCGTGCGGCGGCCCCTCTTGGCGTTGCTCTCGCTTTGGGGCGCGCAGTGCATTCCTCCCAAAGTGGCGAGCGAAACCTTGGTGCTTCGTTGAAAGAGCACTGCCGGAAGTGGCGTGTTTGGTCTCGAGTTACCGTATAGTGCTCAGAGTAGCACGTAGGTCTGCCGTATTGCTCCCCCAAGCGTACAAATTGTGAGGCAACTCTTGCATGCAGGAGGCTGACTTGGTGCAGTGGTTAGAGCGAGTGCAGGCTCAATCCGCCTGATTCTGGCTGCCGAACTTGCTTTCTTCTGGGCAGATTACTGTCGCGTTGAATTGCGCATCTTGATAGTAATGCGTCGGATGCACCAGGGTCTGTCTCATTGAGTTACGAACAAAATACTTGCCATGCGGTGGGTGGGTGGCGCCATTGCCACGAATCACAAGCGGTTTCGTTTCTACCAATCAGCGAGCAATCGTGATAAAATTGCACGTTATCGATAAGAAAACATTATTTTCAGTGAATATGTGCCATTGGACAAGATAAAATGCCGCGAAGCACGCCGCTCGCTTGCGCCGACGATAAATAGAGCGAGGGAAGTATGTCTCTCACTCTCAAGTCTCCTCTGATAAGAGCGCTCGCGAAAAACTAGTGCGGCGTTCGTTATGCCAGCTCGTCTTGCGGCCGTCGTGACAGGGCGCTTTGTGCGACTAAATTCGGTTTCCTGGGCGAAGCTACCAGCACATGACAGTACAAAAGTTATCCTAATCATCGCAATTTTCTATTACAATTTTATCTTACACATTCAGAGGGGAGAGCGTTCGCATTATGCTTTTAGTTACGCATTTCGAATGTGTTTTCGCAGCGCGGTGAAAATGAAAGATAAACTATAAACCTGACTTCTCTGAGTGCTCGCTAAAGCTGTGCGAAGTTGCATTGTAATATATGGGCAATTCACTCATTGTTCTTTTAAAAAAGGGCGAGAAGCAGTAATGTCTACTACAAAGGCTGTCTTAGGAAAGGGCCTGTGACTTCCGCCAGAATTTTTTCAAATACGTAGACCGCACCTAACTAAGGAATGACCGCACGTGTGTGTTCGACGTTGAAGTTCTTTAAATAAGCCCACATTGAGGTTATGAAAACTTTTTGGAACTAGAGGACGCTTGTCTGGCCTGAGTAGCCGATTGAGTTAGAGCATTCCTTGGCAATTTGGAAAGTGCCCACTGCTTGGCCTCTTTTCATGTCTTTGTGCATGCTGCCTCATTGTCGTTAGGGCTCACTTTCAAGCACACATGACGCCAGCGTAAGTTCATCCCGCTTCAATTGGACACCACGCGTACGAGACGTTTGAATCTTGCGAAATAGACCACGGCCACGAGATTATAACGTGCTCATGCTGCCCATGCCCATGTCTTATTGATGCAGCCATCCGCAAAATTTTCGTGATGTTCTTCACAAGAAAGTGCATCAAAGTAGACGAGCAGAATACAAAAATAAAAAAGCAAAAATTGATCCCTCCCTCCCGCCCCACTCCACAATTTCCATTTCATGCCTTATCCCGTTTTATGAGCTTTCACGGCTGCTCGGAAAGCACCTCGTCCAGGCCACCACATTTAGCCGCACGAAGCGCCCTGTCACGGCGGCCGCAAGACGAGCTGGCATAACGAACGCCCCGCTAGTTTTTCCACGAGCGCTGTTATCGGAGGAGGCTTGAGAGTGAGAGACGTCTCTCCTCGCCCTCTATCCTCGGTGCGAGCGAGCGGCGGTGCGCGCCGGGGGTGGCAGCGCCAGGGCGCAGCCGCTCCCCGGCCGTTCACAGCGGCCTTAGGTTTTTTGACCAAGACTGTACTTTTCCAGTAACTCTACGTTGGTCCAGCTCGCAGCGCATGTCTCGTGCTGTGCGCGTCGTCGTGGCTAATCGGTGTTTGGCAGATCACCTTTGGCAGAGCCTCTGGCAACGAGCCGGAGTCACGTGGTGGAAAATTTTAAGTCTGCTCGGCTCGCATTCGTTTTCCCCTTGCCTCGCACTTACGCGGGCTCCAGCAGGCCGCCGTTGTAGTTTTGTTTCTCACATCCTCGCAATTGGTGGGGGGGGGGGGGGGGGGGGGGGGGGGGGGGCTTTTATTCGTTTTTCGGCCGCTGCACTAGGCGTATAATCGCGGGAGGTTTTTTTTGTTGTTGTTACGGCGTAGACAATGGCCGCCCCTGATGGAGTGGCCGCGCAGCCATGTCGACCAGTGCTCGCTCCCATTTTTCCCGGCGCTTTTCTTCGGGCACCGCGCTGACGTTTATTAAAATTCTCGGGGGCCTCTCGTGAAGGGGATGACGGCGGCGCCCTTTGCTTCCCGAATCGCGCATCCAGGCTGCGGTCACATTTTACGCCAACAGCCATCTCGGAGGCTTCCGGGCAGATGAGGCTCGTCCTTTGCGAAGGTGGGTCAGGGGAATATTTTGCGGTGAGAGCGAACGGCGTCTCCGTAGTTTTTGTTCGAGCTCACCTGCTCGCAGCCTCGGTGTATTTTTTTTTTTTCTGCCGGGACCAGCACTTCGTTCTGAGGCTTTGACGCAGCGCATGGGCGAATCGCAGGCACGTTTGCTGGTCCCGATTCGACGACCTCCGAGGCACCGTGCTCTCGTAGGCGCTACGATTCGAACATGCCTGTTGCCGAGTCTCCCCTGCCGTTGAACACGCTCCGGCTCGACGTCGTCGACAAGCCCGTGAGGGGCGAACGAACCGGCCCACCTGTTGGAGACCGGGTCGGCGCTCCTCTCCACACGCGCGACCCCAACGTTCGCGCTATAGTTTACACGAGCTCTGCGGCCGTTTCCAACCCGGCAGACCAGCTGGACCCGGCCGGGCCGTTTCGGAGCGTCGCATCATCCAGGCCACCCCGTTCGCGAGGCGTGTCCTCGAGCGAGTGCCTTGTTGCGGGTCGTGCGATGGTTTCGCCGCCTGGCGGGCGCACTGCTGCGGCTGGGAACGCGCGCGCCCCTCCCCCACTCCTGGTGAGCGTAGAAATGGGCGTCCGCCGGCGCTTGCTTTGACAGCCGGCGCGGATTTGGACCCGAGGTGGCCACGCTCGGCTGGAGCCAGTCCGAGCGGCGACCCGTGCTCAGACTCGATTGTGGGGCGCTGGCTGTGACGCGGCGGCACTCGAAGTCGCCCGGGCTGGGCTGTCTGCGATGCTCGTTCATTGCGGCGCCACTTTTCCTCGTGTTGCTGCCCCACGACCCGGCCGGACGATTAAAGGGAGCCAGTTTGCGATGCCACTGGCTTTTGCAGTGGGAGGTCGTCGTCGACCGAGTGGCGCGTAGCTTCTTGCGCAGCGTGTCCGCACAGCGTGCTCGCCCTTCCCGGCTCCATGTTGCACAAACTGCCCGGCGACGAATGTTTTGCATTGTTTTGCGTAGCGAGGCGAGAGTAATTCGCATGTCGCGGTCAACATGGCTTGTTTTTCAAGCCTCATATTGAGGATAAAAAAAAGTTCGCGTCCTGATTAGGCTTGAATCAGTCGCGAACACATGCTGGTCCTTGGATCCGCCTCGAGGGACGGCAACACGGAGGTTTTCGAAGCTGGGCCATGGGTGGTTCGGACGAAGCCACAGCTGCAGGAAGGTCTGGTCGCGGCCGTTGTGCGTCGCGGCGTGCGCTGCTCGGGGTGCCTCGATGGACATCAAGGCACCCTATGTTCGTTGACTGGCCTGGCCTGAGAAGGGTTGTTTTGCGCATTCTGTAGGTGCAGAGAATTAGTGGGTTTCTTTTTTTTTTTTCCTTGGAGCGGTCTCCTTTTATTTCCCAGACGTCGGTTAGGTGGGTAGTTGGTGTCTTCGGGCGCCAAGGCAATCGGGATGAGAGTAGGATCGCAACAACCTTTGCTTGCCGGAGTGAAAAGGTTGTGATCCACCTTAACAGTGCAAAGGTTGCGATTTGCGCTGAATGGGTTGGATGGTGGTAGCTTCGGTACCGCAGCACAGCACTGTTTAGGCAGTAAAATAAACAATCCTGTGCCGCTTATCGGCCTGCCGGTTGCGCCTGGCTCTTGCCGAAGTTTTCGACTCGGTGCTCCCCGCGGCGGCGGATTAGCTGGAAGCCGTGCGTCGCGTATGACGAGATTCGGCGGGTCGATGCGCACTTCGACCCGCTACGGGGGCGCTCTTTTCCTTCCTCCTGAGCCGGGCTAATGGAAGAGGTGCGACCGGAATTGGACTGGGACGAATCCCCCGGGCTCTCCTGGCGCTGTCTCGGAGCAGAGGCGTGGGAGCGTCATCATTATAATTTGCGTCGTGAAGCTCGCCGCCTTCCAGGAGGAGCTTCGCGGGTGCGCGCCATGCACTGTCCGTGGTTAACGTCAGTCACTGCGGCGGTTTGTTGCCCTTTCTCGGTTCTCTCATTTGGAATTAAACCGTGGCGCTCGACTACTGATCAGGAGTTCCCGGGTTCGAACCCGACCGCGGCGGCTGCATTTTTATGGAGGAAAAACGCTAAGGCGCCCGTGTGCTGTGCGATGTCAGTGCACGTTAAAGAACCCCAGGTGGTCGAAATTATTCCGGAGCCCTCCACTACGGCACCTAATTCTTCCTTTCTTCTTTCACTCCCTCCTTATCCCTTCCCTTACGGCGCGGTTCAGGTGTCCAACGTTATGAGACAGATACTGCGCCATTTCCTTTTTCCCAAAAACCAATTATTATTAATTAAACCGTGTTCACGGCGTCATCCCACGAGCAAGCAGGCTAGTGTGAACACGCGGGGTTGTCGCTGGAAACGAGCTGCGGCAGCGTGTACGCGTATTGCAAATAATGACCGTCCGTGGTCTGTTTTTCACAGCTGGCAAGGCTGGTTCGCTTTTCGGTTTCGTTAAGCGCGTATAAGCTCGAAACGAACGCTTAGCCACCTTTGGTAACAGACCATTGTCGCAAACCGTTCTCTTCATTTTGCACTCCCCTCGACGGTCTTGTGTTTGTAACTTGGAGATAACGCGACGTTCTTTTTTTTTTGCCCTTCGTTACCTTTTCGTGCTGCTGATTCTTCCCCCGTCTAGCGCATACGCGTCACGGACAAAGGACGGGTGTCGTTTTTTTTTTCTTCTTAAACGCGCTCCCAGAAAGGGGTAACTGTAGCACCAGCCTGGGCCCCGGAAAAGCGGCCATCAAAAGCTCGCCACTGTGGGTTTGTTCGTGCGCCGGCCGGTGGAGTGGTCGCCGCGGCCCGCGCGTGGGAAACCGCAACCTGCGCTCGCTTGCCGCTCACTTGCTGGGCGTGTCCCCCTCCCCCCGTGGGCGGTGCTGTGTGGATTTCACGTCCGCGCCTACAGCCCCGTCTCGCTTCCAACTGCCGCGCCGTGACGGTTGCTCGGTTCGCGTTTGTGCCGAGCGTGATTGCTACGCGGGTGTCGGACTCGGGTCCGTTTTTTCTCGCGTAGCCTCGTTTCGCGTCTGGGCTCCACCGAGTGCCGTTCTCGCCGCTTTCTGAGCACTCCGTAGAATCGAGCCCGCTCGGCGCCGCGGCGTTTGGGAGCGTCACACGTTTAGCTGGAGATTGCAGCTTTGAACTTGCAAGGTCCCCCAAGACCCGACGCACCGCTCGCTCTTGGCGGTAGAGAGAGAGGGGGGGGGGGGGGTAGAGCGTACTAATCCGCACTATTAAGTGCTTCTTGCATATGGCTGCGCTTCTGGCAGCCTAAAGCGCTGTCCAGGAAATGCGCATTGTGAATCGTATCGAAGGCGGCCAGTCTCGCGCCGGCCACGAGCGTGGCCAGTCAGCTTTTCCGGGTGCGGCGATCGCCTTGCCGTTCTCGTGCGTTGTTTGCAGTGGCACTTTATTCGAGCGGGTTGATTCTGACTCGATTGGATGGATTGGAAAACATTTAATTCGTCAGAAAAGGCAGAATGCAGACGATCCGTGCTAGGTGGCTATCAGTCCACGGCTGACAGCGACCTGGGTAGCCCATTCAATGACCCGGATTTGAACTCTCCAAGTCTGAGCTGACCAACACGGCCTCCCACTGCTCGAGAGTAGGAACCTGTATTAGAGATTTCGGGGGCGGCTCCTCTTTACAATTCCACAATAGGTGATCATAAGTGGCTAAATCACCACATAATGTACATGCAGGGTCGTATTCACCGGGGTAGAATTTTGACAACAGGTAAGGCG
Source organism: Amblyomma americanum (assembly GCF_052857255.1). Classification (NCBI taxonomy): domain Eukaryota; kingdom Metazoa; phylum Arthropoda; class Arachnida; order Ixodida; family Ixodidae; genus Amblyomma; species Amblyomma americanum. The sequence continues at coordinate 147,649,217 of NC_135497.1, forward strand.
TCATGATGGATCGCGTCTGGAGTCGCCTCCAAGTGGTCTCCTGCTCCTTATTAAAGGCTTTGTCTGGAGGAGGGAATATCCTCCTTTCAAGTTTAAAATGATTAGTAATATCGTGCAAAGACGATAGGCCGTCCTTCGAAAACTCTCAGCAACGACAGCGTCCCTGCTCGGCTGACGAATCCTCGAGCTGTTATGTGGTGCCGCTTCGTTACCAGGGTTCCCCGAGTGAGCCGGGACCCATATCAATTCAATAATTCTGTCTAAGTCTTGGTTTGACCCAATACGCTCATTGCTGCCTGAGAAATTCTACCCCTCGCATAATTGCGTATGGCAAATTTAGAGTCGCTGAGTATGGTAGTAGCTTCTGTGTTAATGATAGCAAGGCGATTGCCGCCTCTTCTGCCGTTTCCGAGGATTTCGTTATGGTAGTGCCGGAGGACTCAGGTTACCATGCGTATCCACCGCCGTTAGTGCGAATGCTTGTTTCTAGGGATATTCTGCGGCATCTACATATACTGCATGTTCATCTTGGTTGTATATGTTGTGTAGAGCTTTTGCCCTAGCCCTTCTTCGCCCCTCGTGGTGAGCAGGATGCATATTCTTAGCTAGTGGTTTAACTCTTATTACCTAGCGATGCGTTTAGGTATCTGTGTTTTGGTATCTTGGGGTGCAACTGTATGCCTAGTCCTAAACGATCAAGTATGGTTCTTCCTGCTTTGTGCGGGAAAGCCGGCCTCTCTGCATTGTTAAGTGTGCCTCTGTAAGCTCGTCTAAGGTGTTGTGTACTCCCAAAGCCCAGAAACCTTTCGGTGGAGGTACAGTTCGACTCGAGTACGTTTTCGTATTTGGAGCGAAAGATGCCCAGAGTTCGCCGTCTTGACAGCTTTTGCAGGCTTCCTTCCTTTGCAGAGGCCTTAAAAAACCGCTTCTGGTGTTAAGAGGTTTTTTTTTTGTCGATGTTGTCCTAACCCTCGTTCGCCTTAGTGATTTTGGCCGCCGGGAAAGCCGTCCGTAGAGGCGCATTAGCAGCTCGCGTCAGCACTGATGACCGCCGCGGCGCTGTGACTCCCTCTGCGTGTGATCTCGCGAAAGTTGCATGGACGCGACCCTGGCGGCACCTGCCTCCCTCTCCTCTCTGTTTCACAACTTCCCGATGAGAGCTGCGTCTCCCCTACCCGGGCTGTTGGTTTTGCGTGCTTCCGCGCAGCAGGAGCGCGCGTGTCCGTGCGCGACCGACCGACCTGGCCTGTCCTCGCGGGAGGCAGCGTCGTCCTTCCCCTGATGGATGAGCGTCCTTCGGGGGCCCCCGCGGACGGATCTCTTCCGGCGCTGCCTTTTCTTGTTTTCTGCTCTACCTGCGGCTACTTTTTGACCTTTCCGGGCTGCTTGCCGGTCTCCCGATCCACTGCATCAATCCTTGGCCGCCGCCTGCGCGAGCGGTCGGTTCCTTCCTCGATTTTTACGAGCCGCGGATTGCCCTGTGCCAGTTGTGCATCGCCTCTTTTCCGCGTCTATTCGTTACTTGGCGTTGTTCTGGCATCTCTGCGAGGGTCGTTTCGCCTAATCTGGTTCCCTTTGGTGTCTCCCCGTCCGCCTCTCGGCGCAGCCTTCGAGCGGCAAATACACCGATCGGGGCCAAGCTCCGGACACGGCCTCCCAATGGAATTCGATTACGTGCTCCGCTATGAAGGACGAGCGCTGATGCGGGGAAAAAAGGGGAGGAGGGGGAGCTTTGCTGCCTGCGCACATTGCGCGTCGTCGGGCTCCGTCGCGTAGGAACGCGCAGCTGCGGAGTCGCGTCTGTCACGCGCCTCGGGCCATCGAGCGGCTTCAAACGGCCCTTGCGTTTCCCCCGACGCTTGTGCTTCTTCGGCAGGTTTCACGGTCCACGCACTTCACCCTGGGGCGGCTCTGCAGCTTAGTACTGCCGATGTCGCTGCCCCTCCCTGCGAGGCATGCCCGTGCCACCTTCCGACGCCTTCGCCCGTGCTGTACGTATCAGCTGGACTGGGCAAATCTCGGAGCGTGTCGCAGAGACCCGTGGCTACTGTTTCTTCCCTCACGTACGCCGTGCTCTCGCGCGTGGCTTGACTGGGGAAGATTTTCTCTCGAGACGATCGAATTCGAACGGCTCGTTTCGGCAAATCGGAGGGGGACGAGGGATGAGTCTATTGGCTACATTAATCTTCGCTCTTCGACCCGTGCGCTCTTTGCTCTTCGCGTCTGGCGCCCTTCCTTAGCAGGCTCGCGAAGGGCGGCCACGCCTCTACGTTGAGTGGGCCTGCTCTCGCTCGCCTTCCCGCTTCGTGGTTCGAAGCGAGGTGCTCGTGACTTTCGCTGTTGCCGGCCCTGCGTGTTCTGTCCCAGTACTGAAGCGGACGCACGTGTGTGGTCGTCACTACTTCGCTCCCTGTGTGGTTTGAAGCTGCCGCGCACAACGCGATAAGTGTAGGCAATGGTAGAGGTCCTTTTAGCCGGCTCGGAGCTGCATCTTACGTTTCGTTTGTTCTAATTTTTCGCTGAACGTCGTAACGCCAATGCGAAGGCAAACGCAATTTCCAAGCTTTTGCGTTATCCGAGCTGTTTGGATGGCCGAAGCCTCACCGGTTCTGAGTCGTGGGGCGGCGACGAGGGAATGCTCTGTTGGCTATTCGCGACTCCTTGAGAGCGAGCTGTTTTGCCGATTCTGCAAGAGGCGGAATTCGCGAGCGCTGTTGCCGTCGGCACTGCTCAGATGTGTGTGCAGGACGTGGTGGCGTGAGGAATGTCCCTGTGTGCCAGTCAGGGGTAGCTTTGGTTGCCAGTCGTTGGTTGCCGACTGGCAGGCCCGGCTTGTCTTAAACATCTGAATCTCGTGTCCAAGCTTATCGATTGACCAATTAGTTGCTGTTGCACGTCTAGACGACTACTATTGCCTCCATTATCGATTGGTTCACGCGCCTTCGCGCTACTTGACAGTTTTACCAGCTAAGCGTGCCTTGAACCAGAGCGTGCCAGTCACAGCCATATTATGAACGGGTGCTGTAACCGTGCGAGTGAGCTTCGACCGGGTGTGCTGAGGCAGGTCAGGGTGCTGCGAAGCTACGGCTCTAGCACCAGCGACCTAAGAACATGAGCGCAAAAGCGGGACGTCCCGTTTCTCGCTTCCGTACGCCCAGTTTTTGCGCTGATGGTGTGCGTCATGAATCAGGTAGCCCAACTTCATAATGGGTCAGTTCACGCCAACTGCCCCAGGCTTTTGCGCTCGACCATCTTCCATTTTCTTAAGAAAAAAAAAATCACGGTTCTAATGCATTACTATGACGAGCATTATCCGAGCTTGCTTTTGGCGAACAATTTTTTACGTGCCGTGGCCGCCATCTTAAGTTTCCAAACGGTAGCAAAACCAAGTCTAACAAAAGAGTTTGTAAAAAAGTTAAATATTTTACGCATGTCTATGAATTTTTTGTGTGCGTATAAAACACGGAAAAAGGTACAAAAATATGCGATTTTGAAGTTTTTAAATAAAATTGTTCTCACAGTAGTCATTCGAACTATTTTTCCAAGTTGTCCTTAAGGCAAAGAAGCAGGTAGAAATGTCTCAGCCATGTACAGGCTGTTTCACACTTAGAAGGAAACTGCGAGCGCGTGGCCGCCGCGCCTCGCGAAGCGCTGCCGCTGACAGCCGAGGAGAATCGGCTGCAAAGACGCATGCGCAAAAACAAGCACGGCTGGCTGCTCTTTCCACGCATGCGCAATGCGGCACCAATTCTCGCTGCTTCTCGTCCGCACCGTTACTCGATGCGGGGCGGCCACGCGCTTCCAGATTCCCTTTAAGGAAAGAGCCTGTACAGCACTCGGGGTGGTGTCATAGCATTTCTCTTTGCATATACCAGGTGTCCCAGCTTACTGTATCCAAGGGTTAAAAAATCAATCATTACAGGCAGGCGAGTGAAACCAGTTGCATATTTGTGACAGCCATCTTGCGCAATTTTTTGTTTCGCAAATAATAATTTAATTAAGTTTATTTAAATTAAACATTGATTTTAGACAGCAAATTGCATTTGAAGAGTTGTCGAGCACCTTCAGAAACCCCCATTCCATCATTTAGGATAAGGAAACCCTCAGGAGAGTGTTTTTCCCAGCTCCGAAGAAAGCCCGCGAAATACATAATAAACTGCGTGACTAACGCACTTGCGGGCCACGATCGTGCTGCTCTCAAGCGTGGTTTGAGCGAACGAAATCACCTGCAGTCGTGACTCGACGGCCCCGCAGCAGCGGCAGGCCGAAATATTGGTGGTGGTTTCTCGTCTGCGTCTGACACATAAGACGGTGCGAGTTGCCGTCGCCAACATACCGGCCTGCCGCTACTGCGGGGCCGTCGAGTCAAGACTGCGGGTGATTTCGTTCGCTCAAACCACGCTCGAGAGCAGCACGATCTTGGTACGCAAGTGCGTTAGTCACGTGGTTTATTTTGTATTTCGCGGGCTTTCTTCGGAGCTGCGAAAAGAAACGCACGTGAATATTTCCTTATCGTAAATGGTGGAATGGGGGTTTCTGAAGGTGCTGCACAACGCGACGGCCCTTGGTCGCGCTTGGTCTGCTGCTCCCGGAGTGAACGTTCGCCCAGCTACTCGCCGTCAGTCGCATATGCTGCCCGTGAAGGAGCCACGGCAGAGGCAGCTCTGCTCGAAGAGAAAATGCATGCAGAACTAGTAGTGGTCTCTCGAGCCGCTTGTTTCAGTAAATCCTAATCTGCGAGCCAGCTGTGTTATTTGGTCTTTCCGCGCGCACTGCAAACTGGCTTTCCCGCGCCGCTACTGACGTGCAGGCGGTTTTACAGGCGTGTGCCGCTTCTGCAGCTGTTAAGTGCTCGATTCAGGAACTTGGTCGGTGGTGGTGATGGTGAAAAGCCTTTATTTAATGAAAGAGGTGATGCTCTTCAAAGAGCCCCGCAATGGGTGGACTCCTTATTCCGGCACCCCATTGGTCGAAGCCGCCAGCTTAGCCCTCGTGACCAAAGCCTTTTGGGACTGAAGGTCCGAACAGCCAAGCAGGGCCGCCTCCCATTCCTCTCTGGTAGGGTTGGGGTGGGGGGAGAGAGCTGAGTTGCGCTGGCAAGCCCAAACCATGTGGTGGGTGTCAGCCACCTCCCCACAGTGTTTGCACCTGCCAGTGAACGCGGGATCGAAGTGTTTGAGTACTGCCGGGCACAGCATTGTGTTCGTGAATAATCGGAGTAGAACGCGTTCGTTTGCTTTCCCCAGTCCCTTTGCAGGGGCCGGGTAGAGGCGGTGCCTATCCTTCAAATAGGATGTGATAGCTTTGAAGGAGAGTAAGTAGCTACCTTCAGGTTCCAGGTGGTCAGGAGCCAATGGGAACGCCCGGTGAATGAGTGCTCGGGACGCGGCCGGAGAAGGCTTCTGTTTCTGTTTATACATTGAAACAACTCCTTCCTATTTGATTAGATGCCAACCGTGTCTTCTGCTTACCGTCACTTAGTTTCGGCGACTGCCATTAGTTTCTTCAGACAGCCTCGTATACTTCGCTGGTGTGCGCTTTGCGAACTTCTAATGGAGCCTCAAATTAGGGCTGTAATCTTGCAGTGACCTTTTTTGCCCCTGCCGTTGCTGGTTTAGTTCGATTAAGGCTGACTTAAAGAAACTTCAAATCCTTCTGAGCGGCTTGTGTACCTGAACAGTATGTCTTGTGAGCTGCTTAAAAAAGCAGCACGGCTGTTTCGCTTCTGGCGCGAATTGTGCGTTGAATGATTCCCTTGCTAGCTTAAGAGTACTTCGAATTTGGAATCCTAGATTCTTCACCTTTGTTTTGTTTTCGGAGGTTGACTCGTAAATGTTCGCTGTATTTATTTTTTTTTTGCCTAATGCGCCAGCTTAGAGATGAAAAGGCCCTTATCATGGTAAAGTTTCTTTCACCGCATTACTTTTCGCTGTTATAAGTGACGAACTAGTAGAAGGAACAAAGACGCGGCATTGACCCATTGGAGTGCTTTCGTTGTGAACGGAGCCTTTCCGTAGCGGTAATTTTGGAGAAAGCCTCGCTCGTCCGGCTGTTCTGGATTCTTTTCTGGCACTATCGCAGCGCACGCGTTGGAAATGAGCTGCGTCGCGTCTGTGCTTGAGCGTTACATTTGTGTATAGAGGCGGATGCGGGGCGATTGAGCGAGTCTGGCGCATCTGGCGTGCGGCTCGATTCTGGCACCTTGGCATATAGCCAGTTATGATTTTTTTGCGGTCTGATTTGAATGGTTTCGAATATCTCTATTTGATCAGGAACGAAAGATACACTTGGACGTCACGGTTTCTAACGCGCATGTTTTTCTCATCCGCCTCAGTGCGCTGTTTGTTTTTCCAGTTTTCACCTGCGTGTAGGTAGTTTTTCTTTGCGTGGGCTGCGTTCCTTTTTCCTCTTGGTTTTCGCGTTGAATGCACGGGGAAGGCGGGCGTCTCTGTGCGTTTTGGCTGTGCTTGGGCTTCTCAATGGTGTCGCGCCACTCCGATGGATGGCGCTGGCTCGGGGGCTGACGATCCCTCCGAGGAGGCTGGGGAGGATCAGGGGGGGGGGGGGGGGGGGATGCTGCGCACGCTGGCGCATGCTCCGTTATCTCGAGGGCTGCCCCCTCCGTCCGAGGAGAACGAAGGGGGCGCGGGGCCCTCGCCGCGGACCGGCCGGCAGTCTGGCGCGGGCTGGAGATGATGCCGGCTGTTGGGCGGCGCCAGTCGTCGAGCTCGTGCGGCGCGCGGGCCGCCTGAGCGACCAATGCTGGATGCCCTGAAGGTGCTCTTCGTGCTGACCGGAGCGAGCACCTACCTAGGTGGGGGGCACGCTCTCTTCTTCCTTCCCCCTCCTCCTCTTCTGCCACCCCCCTCCCGCAAGCGAACTTTTCCAGTGCCCCCCTTCCCCGTCCTGTAGCAGAATGGTGCGGGTTGGCCGCCAAGCTTGTGGCCGTCTGACCGGCTGTCCGCACTTTTTGCGAACCTCTGCAACATGCATGTCGCGTGCTTTTGCGACTTTGCGCATAAAAAATGTTTTTCTTTTTACTTTTCGAGTCTGGGTTTTCGGCGTATTTCATTCATCTGTGCTTATAGACGGTGCGCTGTGAAGAACTGCCATGATGTTCTCTTTGACGCGACATTTTGCTGCTAGACACGTGACTTTATTAGTGAAGGGCCATGTTCGCTGGCGCATATCGCTTGGCTTATCATTTACCGGGAGATTTCGGCTCTGGTACGACTCTTAAAACGGGCCGTGGCTGCTGCTCACCTGGCCTCTTGACCTCGCAGTCTCTTGACTTGTGTCTTTGATTTGTAAATTCATTTGAGACGGTTTTAAAAGCAAACCATAATACTTGATTGTCTAAGTGATTTGTGATACCCGTTAATTTGGACTTCGCGAGTATAATGAGATTGTTCGCTGCGCAGGATTCGCGGAAGTATGGTTGAGAGCGTCGGCCACTGTAATGTGCCGTAGTGCAGGCAGCATCGCCCTAGACGTTGTAGCCGTACTGGCGCTGCCCCCCCCCCCCCCCCCCCCCCCCTGTGAGGAGCAGAGTTCGTTTACTTTGACTCGCTGCGGGGGCTACACTGCGTTCCTGTTGGCGGACGCTCGAGTTTTTCTTTTTTTTTTTTCAGCGCCGGTTACCAAGCTAGGGGCGTCCAGTCGGCAATTCACTGTTGAGCGGTGTTGAACGAGGTGTATTTTGTCACGCTGGTGGATGGAATGTAGTGAACATAGTGGCACCATCGCATTTCGCTATTTGCCGAGAGTGCTTATGGCCGCCGGTGCATCGGATCGGCGGCTGCTCTAGTGAGCTCCGGTTGTTCGGGCCGTGGCGTCTGCCATTGGCCGGACGCGATGCGCAAGAATCCCATGGGAGGATACTTCGGGGCACAGTGGCCCCTTGGAACGCGAAGTACGGCCGCGTAACTCGGGAGCTGCGGCGATCACGTCAGCCCCATCTCCTGGCATTTAGCAGCGAGGTGTACCCTGGCGAGGTCAAGTACGCGATCACTGAGTGCTGGAGACGCCGGTGTCTAGATGGCAGAAGGGTCCCCAATGGCTGCGAGAGAGGTCACGTTCAACACTGAGCTGATGAGGGTTCGCGCTTAATTACTACGGCTCCTGGGGCCGTGACGGCATTATTTACAATCTCGATGCCTTCCAGCCGAATTAATCGCGGCATCTGCGAAATGCTCAACTTCTGCGTTTTCTTTATTTACCAGTGGCTTTCATTTTGTATACCTCGGGCAGCGCGTAGCGAATCACATTTCCAGTGCCCGCGCAAGGCAATGGCTTACTCCTGTTTTTATTTCCTGTTGCACTTTTCATGAAAACCCTTCCGGTTGCCTTTAACGCCGTGTAGCGTTTTACTTTCGTCTCCGAGTAGCCGCGATGTGGACTAACATTTCCAGAGCTGAGCGGTTGAGTGATTATCTGTCCTCGGGAAAAGGATTGAATGAATTATTCGAGGCTGCGGCAGTCGACCCAGAAACGTTCTGTTCAAGTGTAGCCTCGCTCCTGCGTAACACCGGTCTTTTGACGTGAGAACGCATGCTGCGACAACTTTTTATCGTCGTTTGGCGATCGTCTGTTCAGAGCGCGCAGCGCAGCGAATGGGAACGCTCTGACCGTGCGCGTTCGCTGCTTCTGTTTCACTGTGCTTCATATTTTGTGCACCCTTGGTTCTAATCCATCGTTCGATCACTTCCTGAAATTGCACTCCGCAAATGGTCTCTGCCTGGCTAGCCGGTTCCGTGGGTGGCTGCTTTTACGCATCCCCGTTTATGTAGTGCTCCCGGGTATGAACCGCCGCGCCGTTCCCCTTGCCTTTTCGTTTCGACAAATTCCGTGAGGAGTGACGTTTATATATATATATATATATATATATATATATATATATATATATATATTTATATATATATATATATATATATATATCGCTGGTCGCAGCGTTGGCGATGGGGACTTTCTTTTCCGCCTTCCGCTGCCGAGGAGGCCCGGAGGCAATTATGCTGGATTAGAGGCAGGGCGGTCGAAGGTTCTTCCCTTCTTTTACAAGGGGCGGATTTCCTAACCTTCCTTGGCTTGGGCACATGCCCCCCTTCCCTGGTCATTTGCTTAGCCCTTGGCGGAGAAATAACGGGCAGCGAGACTCGAAATTCTCGACGAGGCAGCAGTTTCGCCCGACTTTTGGCTCGGGTGATCGTGTTATTGGGCTCCGTGCCGAGTGCACTGCCATCTCAGCCGCGCTCGGGGACTGGCCGCAATTGCTTAGCGGCTCCGAATCCCGCCGCCGACGCACAGGTCGCGGTGTGGACGTCAGGGCGACCGCGTTTCGGCGGAGGCGTTCCTCCCAAGAAGAGCGCGGTTTCTCGTCAACTCCGCTCGGGTGCGACGTGTAATGAAGGCCGCTACACCCCGCGCTCGTTCTCTCCATGCGTGCATGCACGCTTTCGCCTTTCGGTCGCGCAGTCTTTCTCGAAATTGCGCGAGCCTGAGAAAATAGTCGATGGACTGCCTTTGTCAGATTTAGACGGGACTCGGGTGGTGGGCGTGCTTTCGGCGCATCCCCCCCGGCGGCATGCGCATCACGTTGAGCGTGCATTCCTTTCTTGTCCACTACCCGCCCGTGCTAGTAGCGCATTTCACGTGGGTCGTGTTCGGAAAACGTGCAACCCATACACAGCTTGGAACCATATAGGATTTCCGATTTAATTTCTACAGCGACACCTCGTTGCGCGACCTGTTCCGTGAAGTTTGCGGCTGAAAGGGTCAACAGAGCGGCCGGAGTTGGGCTTTCCACCTTGGCAGGAAACGCGTCCGGACCTCCTCTTAACCTGACGTGAAATGGTCAGCTTTGGCCTGTTTCGAGCGCTCGGAATGTTCAAATAGGCAGACTTTGTTCCATAACATTCATTTATGGAGTTCTCGCCGCGGTTGGTGCTTTGTATCCCCAGGCCAAAAATTAAAATGGCTGCTGGCGAGCGCGAGGCGGTATTCGCGACTGCCATTTGCGATGCAACAGCCGATTTTGTATTGCACGGGATTCTGTGGAAGCCGTTGTACGACCAGCCCACAATATTGTCGCATAGCAGCCAGGAAAATGCAGCGACAGCAGGGTTCTTCTACTATGTGCAATACGGACAGTTGGGGCGGTTGGCATTTATTGCACTTTGAAAACGGCGCAAACAAACGCCGGCAAAGGAGTAAACATACCACCCTCGTCTCTTAGCGTTGTTGATTTCAAGACTACTCTGGCTCGCTATTTCTGGCATGCGGAAAGACTGTCCGGGAACATGGTCTTGAGAGGGGAAACGCACGCATTACAGATAGCCCGGGAAGTGTCGGAATTGCTAATTTCAGCAGCATTCACAGTGTAAAATGTGCATCCGCCGCCAAAAGTTTATGTAACGGCACTTCGCAGTGACCCGTAGCCGGGCTCAACCTCTCCGTGAGTGACAAAATGTTGCCGTCAAGGTGCGGTTGACCAACTCCCTTATCTTGGTTTTTTTGTCGGGACGATTTATCCCGTGAAATCCGGGTACAGAGTGGTCATTCTTGGCCAAAGATTCTAGTGCGTGTCGTCCGCGTGTCGTAAACATCTGTACAGTTGGGGACAAAAGTCTCTGTACAGCGCGATGCGCAAACGAAGCCGATATCTGTGTTAATAGCCGCCGGCTGGAGTCCACACTCGTGGAGGTGGAATAAGAGTGTTTTTAGTTTCACCTCCGCAAGCGTCAACCCGCTGCTAATAACGGAGCTATCGGCTCAGTTTGTGGGACACGAGGTCGAGAAAGTTTTGTCCCCGCCTGTGTATCTTCTGGGCCCCGCGGTGCCCCCGCAGTCTGCTCCGCCCTTCGATCGGCGACAACTTGGGGGGCAATAGCCTGGCCTTGTTTTGCGCTTCGTCGCGCGTACAACAGTCGGGCACGGACGGCCCAGCCGACCAACCGTTGTCTGTTATCCTCTGACGCAGTCGCCTTACTGGTCGGAGCCGATTAGCGCGTCGATCGTCGTGCCGGCTCTCATGTTTTCTTCTCTTGCTGTCCCGTGTCTTCACTCCTGGCTTCGATTGGCATTCCATGATTCATTGATTTGCAGTAAGCTTGCGCTCCATGCGAGGTGCTGCTTCGTTTAGAGGAATTCCTTTTATTTCCGTCCGCATTGTTCGAAGTGAAAGGACGTCGGCTTTGTTCCACGGGAAGACGGGGCCTGGAGTCGTCGCCCTCTGCCGAAGACGTTGGGCGATGTTGTGCAAGCACGGCGTCGCCCGGTGTTTTCGGCAGCGGGAACCTTCCGGCCTCGCACGTGTGCCTGTAACTCATCGCGCAGGCCAGGCGTCCCCGCGGGGGACGAAGTTTCGTGCCGATGACGGAGATCTGGCATTGATTCGGCTCCTCCCGTGGTCCTGCGTCGGTACCGCCCTGTTTTGGGAACGTTCGCAGGGTGTCAATAGCATCGATGCAGCACTCCCCCAGTGCCTACAGTCTGGCCAATGGCTTTCTCGGCTTCTCTGGCCAGCACTCTCTTCCAGTATTCAGTCGGTCGATCTCGTAAGAGTCTGGGTCCCTGTAGGTTACCGCCTCTACCTGCCCCCAGATAAGCTGGCCTTTTGCCGCCGGATTTTATAATGCTGTGTGTGTGTGTGTAGGGTAAAAAATAAATCGGAACTTTGCAAACTGCATAATATATTCTGGTTCTCTGAGTCTGCTCACAGTGCTGGATTAGTAGGAAGCATCACGGACAACACAGAAAAATTTGCAACACAAGGGTATGTGAAAAGGGTTTGCTAAATCCCAGGTCACGTTGGCATGATTGTGCTGCGCAAGCTGGGAATAAGGAAATCAAGACAGTAAGCATTCCTTACAAAGTTTTAATTAAGTTTGTACACTGCTAGCTGAGAGATGGATTACCGACTAAATGGAATATTTAAGTATATAATAAGCTACACCTAGTAAAGTCCATCATAATAAAATGGAAGTCAACTACACACACGTAACGTTTCATGGGTGGGATTTTATCGTCGCGTTGGGCACGCTCACCTCACAGAGCTTTATTTCTTGCAAAACAAAAGCCCACATGCGAGCTACGCGGTGAAGTTGTCACCATAAACCGTATTTTATTTTCATGCACATCGGGCGAGGCGGCTCATTGGCTTCGGCGTTCGGCTGTTTATCCTCTGCAAGGTAGCGAGTTCGATCCCGGCCGCGGCGGCTTCATTTTGATGGTGACGAAATTGAAAAACGCCCGTGCGCTGTACGATGCCACTGCACGTTGAACCCCGTGGTGGTCTAAACTAAACTGGAGCCCTCCACTACGGCGTCACTCATAGCCCATGTGTGTCTCGGGACATCAAAGCCCACTATTTACGAGTAAAATTTTATTTCCGTGCAGACGACGCAACATACTAAGGAAACACATTTTGCGCAGTTTTACAGTAAACACATCCCTTTCCACCCCTGCTTGCTCTTGGGAAATAATTCACTTGTCGAAATTTTTTTATTTCGTAATGATAAAATATCCTAAACAAGTTTTAATGTCTTAAACAAACCTCTTATTTCTTACACGCTAGGCAAACACATTAAACCTTGCGTTTGGCGCATGATAGATAGCCTTTTAGCTTATACGCCATAAAACACAACTCGTATTTTATAATTCTGTTCACAGGCGTATTCACTAATTCGTTGCTGTGTCGAGGAACCTCCCTTGTGTAATTTACTAGAGGTTGCGTTGGATAGTTTTTTTTGTCGCAAATATTGGGGTGCCGTTTTAAAGGGACAGTGAGTTCCATCCCGGCCGTGGCGGTCGAATTTCGATGGAGGCGAAATTCTAGAGGCCCGTGTACTGTGCGATGTCAGTGCACGTTAAAGAACCCCAGGTGGTCGAAATTCCCGGAGCCCTTCACTACGGCGTCTCTCATAGCCTGGGTCGCTTTGGGACGTTAAACCCGCAGAAACCAAACCAAATTTTTTTTTGTTAGCAAAATCTGATAGTTCGGCATTTCATGGCTTTGTTGCCGCTTGTCCGGGAGCGAAAGATGCATTTATTTCAAAGAAATTTGGATTCGAGGTTGAAAATTTTCCCGCCCTCTGATTCAAACTCGGCGCACTCTTATCACGTCACAGGACGGAGTGACGTGAAACGTGACGTCAACGCAGACTCCGTGATTTCTGGAGGCTAGCGGTGCGGTTATAGTGAGTATTCTAGTTCACTATACGTGCGGTCTAGCAGCAGCCGAAATGGAAGCTACCGCCGCCGCACATTGAAGGCATCTGTCGGGGGTCGCTACCGTCGCTTCGTTTACGTTTGCACCGGCGTCGTGCCAGCGTTACGATGGACCCCGTTCCCGAACCCGACGACGAAGTTCTCGCAAAAACTCCGGCCTGCATTTCAGCGACCGCAGGCCCAGAGAGCGTGCGATGCTTTTGAGGGAGCACGGTTAGGTTAGGCGCCGGCGGGGTCGTTTCCCCCCCCTTCCGCCGTGAGCAGCTGTTGCAAATTAAATATCATAACCCCATTGCGGGGAGCCGCGAGGGGCCAGGAAAAGGACGGCGCGTTGCGCCCATCGGAGGCTGGCCGGTTCTTTGGCGCCAACGGATTGTGATTCATTGAACGGCGCGGTTGCACGGTGCAGCAGGCGGCGTCGAGGAGGTTTCTCACGGTTGCAAGGGCCAGGTTATTATTATTTTTACCACAAAAAAAAAAAACAACGGATGGGTGCTCAATTGCGCTCGCATTTAAAGTTGGCGGCTTGAAAGTAAAACCGATGCACGACGCTTCAACGGGTTCCGCGCGTTTCCGGAGGTACGGGGTCCACTGGACGGGTTCTCTCGCCCACTTGCTGCATGTACCTTCAGATGTGTACTGTGAATGATTAAATTAGCCGAGAGCTCGAAGTGAACAGCTCCGCTTAACTGCCGAAGCTATTGAATGGAGCCGCAAACAGACGAGTTGGAGGAGAGCGGAACAGCCGGGAACGTTCGCCGGGCAAGCGTACGAAGACACAAGTGCTCTTTATACTGCTGTCTTGTAAGATCACCGACCATCTTTAACAGGCTCCTTCAAAGGTTAACTAGCACTTGGAGGTCCTCTGCTGTTCGGCGCTTGTAAACCGAGGCGCGTCAAAAACAAAACCACGGGGCACGCAAAGCTCATAGACGCAAAGCGCCATAAAAAACGACTCTCCTGGCCGCCTGTGGCGCCACCAAGCATCGGTTTTCTTTCAGCATTCAGGTTGTCTTTTGTCTCTCTTCCTTGTGTGATAAAAATGCACTATCGGTTTTAAAACAAAACTTACTTCAATATCGAACCGCGCAACCTACCTTTGTCAGCCTCAGATTCGCGACACCTTGTAGGAAGGAAAATTTCTCCAAGGTGGTGTCTCTTGTCCTATGACGTAATCACGCTTGTACTTGCGAGATTGTCCTGTGGCGGCAATACCTGTATTGTGGTTCTTGCTGTTTTCTACCCTACAAGAGCTTTGTTTTCAGTAAGAGTGGCGTTTTTGTTGTCTGGAGCTGGTATTCTAGCGATACAGGCCAACTTGAACTTCTCCCCAGTGTCCCTTAAAGGATGTGCGAATGGGCTAGGAACCGCGTGTATATGGAAGGGCGAGTTGAGCGCAGACATTGGTTATTTGGCCTCCGCCCCGCTCGTGTGGCAGAGATCCGGGCCACGGGTTTCATTCGGGTTTGCCTACTCGCTCACCTGGACGGGAGAGGAGTGCATCTTGGTCGCGCTTCTCGTGGTCCTCGCGCCTGTGCGCTTTGCATTCGCAGCATCTCGCGTGCTGTGCGATCCTCGACTAATGGACCCGAGCGTCGCACCAGCGGAAATGTGCGCATCTTTGGGACAGTGAGAAGAAAAAAAAGCGCCCTCTTTTAACGCCTGTCGTGTCTGAACTGGTCACACACCAGCGCTGCTAGCTTCTTCACTTGAGACCTAGTTACATTAGCGGTGGCCCCCTTACATCGTCTCCCCATTAGGCCGTGGGACGTTAGGGCGGCAGCCAGGCACACCGGTGGGCACAGTCGAGAAGGGGCTCATTGCTCGAAACGGCGCCCTGGTTATCCGGGACGGGCCCCGGGGAATCGTCTGCAGCCGCCTCGCGTTCCGTCACAGCGCCGGCGTATAAATTGAGCTGTCTGTGCGTTGACCGTCCGCGCAGCGATGATGATGCACATTGTTTTGTCGTCGGTCGCCCCGGCCTGCAGGTGCCCGGCTTTGTAACTAGAAGGTGCTGGGAACCCGGCGTGTCGGCTTCGCGTTGCACTGCGGCGCCGAGTGGTCTCTCTCCGTCTGAAGGTGACCTTCGCTCCGCCCTTCCGTCTTCGACGCCGTTGCGGCTGCAGTTTCCCGCCTGTTGTAGTCCTCATTGCTGGAGGTTCTCTCTGTAGACTGCGCATTCTTTGCGCGCAGATTGGGGCGGTCGCTGGGTAGACGGTATCTCTCCCCAAGGTTTTACTGGGAAAACCCTCTTAATTGGTGCCTACATGTGGCGGCGTTCCTATGCGAGTGCGCTTACATGGAGTGAGGCGCTTTTCTTTTCCGATTCGGAGGCCATTTCTTTCCCTGTCGGAACCGGTGTGCAGCGTTCGTGCAGGTGGCTCTTTTAATATCATGCGTGCGTGTGAGCAAATTGCCCCCCCCCCCCCCCCCCCCCCCCCCCCGCCCGAGCTCTTTGCTGATGCCGCCCCGAGCGATGGGCGCAGCCCAAGGAAACAAGGCGGCTGCCGCGGAGACGGCGCCTGCATCGCGCCTTGTGCTTGTTTCTCGGCGTCCGCATACATGTATGATGGCGACGGGCATGAGCCTCGGCGTGCAAACTTTGATCTCGCGCGCTGGCCCGGCGATACGGTCGGCGAGATGACGAATGCGTTGTTGACGTTCGGCTCATTTGCGGGGATATATGGCGTGCCTCAGCGCCGGAGCTCACTTCCTCCTCCGCCTCTTCGGGCGAAGGGGGCACTATAAATGTGCGCCGCGATCGTTGTGCGAACCGTATTACTTTTTCCTCTCTCTCGATAGTATCGCCGTTGCCCCGGCACAGGAGCGCGCGTTTTTATTTGCCGCTGGCGGCCGCTCTTTCTGCCCCTCCCCCTCCCGCGATGCCCGGCGGTCATCCGGTGCTGTGTGGGCCGCTTTTCGGAATTTATGGGGACGCCGAAGCCTGTCGGATGCGGCTCGGCTGCGTGTCGTCGCTCGTTCGTTTAGCCGCGTGAGCCGGAAACTCTTGGTGGCGCGACGACCCCCCTGCGCGCGCACTGGGGTCCTTTTCTGTTCGGCGGCCGCCCCCGAGCGTTCTTTGTGCCGCGCTAATCTTCCACGGCTTCGCATTCGCCGGATATGAGCGCCATCGTCTTTGGGAAGGAGTCGCTCGCTTCCAATTAAAAGGTCGTCCTCGGGCGCGTGCTGCCACGATTGCTCGCCCCTCGTGTTTAAAAGTGCTGGCCCACGTTTCGTGGAGCCGTCCGTGAAACTCCGCAAGATGGTGACGCGGCAAGAATTTTCCTGTACAGCCCAGTGTGTTTTATCCGCTTCGTGAAAAAGAAAATCTAAGCACTTCGTGGACCCGCGGTGTTCGCAGTGTTAGCGCAGTGCGCTACACGCCAGACTGCTCACGGTGAGTCTTTTCAGCCGATTCGCTCATTCTAGCTTAATTTTTTTTTTATTCAAGCTTTCTCGCCTGTCTACTGGTGCATACATGAATCCCTGAAGGAACTTTTATCCGCACGAACAGTTGAGCGGAACTGTGGGGAGATATCAGCAGCAGCCTTCCGGTCAACTCCGCTCCGAGCCTTTATTCGTTATTGGGAGTCAAGTGTGCGGAACGTGCGGCGATATTGGGTTCCTCGCATAGCTCACGTCGGACGAGCGCCTGCGCCGGGGCTCAGTGCGCGATGACGGCGCCAATCAAGGTTTCCCCCTTTTGTTTTCGTGCTTCCGCGAACTAGCCGGGATGAAAAAGCCTCGCACCGTTTTCTGCTGTCCGTTTATTTATTTCGCATTCTGAGCGTGTTCTTCGGCCTTCGTCCTGAGAGCTCTTCGTGCAGCGTGTCTTGTAGCGCGCTTTTTTCCATACTGTATGATTGCGAGATGAGGTGTTCTCTGTATAAAGGGCTGTCGCAAAGACGACACCGGTGCGGGGAGCGAAAAACAAAGCGGGCCGGAATGGAGGTCGGCGCTTTCATGGACGTACCTACATACATATTCGCATATTCAGCGCGCGGGAGAGGGATGGGCCTGCGAGCCGCGGCATTCTCGGCGGTCTCCAGCGTCGTTCGGGGTGTGAAATATGCATGGTTCGTCGAGCGGGCGCTGACAGCCGGGACGGAGTATGCGGCGGCACCCCCGCCAGGTGGGGAGGCGGCGCGCGAGATGAGAGTTCGATCCAAGGTGTGACGCGCTCGGCGGCGTCCGAGGGGACGCAGTGTAAAGTGGCGTTTCTCTTAACGAGGCCCTTGGAAGCCGGGCCCCGCGCTACTGTACATTGATCCTGTAACATCGATCAGCGGCGTGCAGGCAGGCAGGCGCGCTGAGAACTCTGGTATCGACCACCACCACCTCTCCACTGCGGCACGAAAGCGGCGGTAATGAAACGATGTAGCGTCGCCGTAACAAGAATGAGGCTCCAAGTTCATAATGGCCCGCGACAATGGGAGAGCGCTCGGGTTTTTTTTCGCGCGCGGGTCCCGGCCGGCCGCCGTTAGCCAGTGCGGGGCTCTTGGCGCGCCAAACACTATAGTGCCTCGCTGCTTCTGGCTCCGCTGCCGGGGCTTTTCTTCGCCCTTCTGCCGCGTGTCGTGGCTCCGCTTTTGTCCCTGCATTTCCAGCTTACTGGCCGTGTTTTACGGCTTCCGGAGTGCTTCCTTCTTCCCCGGTGGCGAGGCAGCTCGGGCCGGGGGGGGGGGGGGGGGGGGGTATTTTTCAGTACGAAATTTCCTTGGCGTTAAGGACGCTGCGCGTGCGTCGCCTCCTTTGTCGTGAATAGCGGTGCTAATGCGTCATGTTTAGTTCTTAAGGACATTGGAGAAGAGTGCAGGGGCCCCTTTTGCGCGCACCCCCCCCTCGTTCCGAACGCCGTTCGTGGCTGACGCTTGCTGCGCTCTGAAAGGTGGCTCGCTTCGCAATGTCGCTTTTTTGTTTCATCGCCTGCTGGTTGCTGCTTGTCAGAGGCTGCTTCTCTTGTTATTACTCGGGACGACCCTTTTCGCGTTGCATCGTTTCTGGCCCGATTTTCGTCGTGGCTTGTACTTCCGCTGTGCGCTTTTTGCGTCCAGGTTTCAGTGAGCGGGGCTTTTGAGTTGTTGCCCCGTGCGTGGCTTTAGTTGTACGCACTGAGAGAAAGCCTCGCGTCGCATGGGAGCCCCGTGCTCCTGCAGTGTCACAGTCTGGAGAATTCTTTGCGAATTGGCTTCTGTTTCACCGTCAAGCGAGTCGCGCGCGCCTCGTGTTTCTTTCTGCCGCTTTGGAAAGTTCACCGAGCGAGCGTCTTAACTACCGGCGGGAACGTCGTTGTTGTTTGTGTTTCGCGCGACCAGAGGCGCAGTTGAGGCGTGCGCACTTGTTTCGTTGCGAGTGCCGTTGTTTCTAAATTTCCCCGGCGCTGGTAATCTTTCCGCGGCGTTCCCCCGGAGCAGTGATGTGCGCGCCTGTATTGCGCCAGTCGGGAGAATGTTCCATTGGCCCCCCCGCGTTATTCCCGCTGCCGCTATTACTCTGGCTGTCCCGCGCAGCTGCTCGGAGACGTCGTGAGACTCGGCTGCCCTTTGCGGTCGTGCGGCATGCTTTTCGGAGCGCGTTTTTTTTCGCCCGGACTGCGCGCTTGCGCCCCATTGTTCTGCCCCGTCCCCCCTTTTTTTCTCGAGTATAGTTTGTAATCTGTGTGGAGCGTAGCTGAACGGCTGCTTTTATGCTGTCTCGTTTGCGTGGGGTCCAACAAATGATGAAATATACACAGACCGCTCTTGAATGGCGCTGCTGGGTACGAGCAGCGTAGTGTTTTGCAAAAAAGCGGTTGCCGTCGCACTTGATCCGAGCGCACTTCAGGCGCCTATTCATTTTAGTGCTCCAAGAGCTTCAACTTTCTCATGCCGGTGTTGCGCACGCGCATGCCTTTTTTGTGTGTGTGATCTCTTAATGTCTGTGCTTTAGCTAGCAATTCTCGTATGAGACGTGTAGAACTGCGCCATTTCGTATTCGGGCTAACTTTTATAGCCACTGTGCAGTTTTTATTTTTCCTCCCGATTTTAAAGCTGCGCTCGTTGCTTTACGTGAATTCGTTGTCCTGTGGTTGGCTTTGTCCTCGAGCCACCCGCTTCCAGCGTTCGAGTGGCCCAAATCACGTACAGCGGCAGAGCAACCTGAAGGGCGCTGGTTTGCGGGTGCTCCGTTGCGCTGGTGGTTGCGGGTATCATTGCTACAGTGGTCTGATATCGTGCTCACTTATGCGCTCGACTTCTGCGGGGGTTGGTACTTCTAGGAGTGCTTCGGCCCTGAGGTTACTGGTTTTGCGGAAACCGCAGTGCACGTGACCAGTCTGGCTACACTGTCTCTGTGCTTCCAGCACTTTCCGAGCTGTGTCGTTCCCCGCGCGCGTTATGAACGAAATTACTCCGAAAAGCGAACGCAGTGGTCGTCAAATGATTGTGTTACTTTGGTGGAGGTAAGCACGGTCTCTCTCTCTCTCTTTGCACAAGCTGTTCAGCACAGGTTTTAGTTTTTTGAAGAAAGTGTTTATATGGCAAATAAAGAAATTGTGATAATGGAACTAGGCGCAGCTTTGTCACCGGCGCTTTCGGGTCATCTTCTACGCTAGGGGACACAACGGTTGCCATCCTCTGCAGCAGCGGTGGCCTGGTCAAGTTTCTTTGGTGTGACGCCCGTCTGTGTCGCATCTAAGGCTTGAATGAAAATGCTCGTTTCATTAGCCATGGTTCTTTAGCTAGTGCCTGTGAATGCCGTAACGTTTTTTGTTTTTGTATCGGTGTGGCTGTTTTTCGCATCGGTGAAGACACGTGTTAATTTCTTGCGGCGTTCGGCCATTAGAAAGCCAGAAAGAAAAATTTCTCCTGACCTCACAGTCTGATCGAGGCATGGGGTACAGTGATGTATACGGGGTGTTACAGGGAAGACTAAGTAATTTCGAAAAATAGGATTTTTCAGCTAAAAATATGGCCTTTGCGGCATGGTATTGCCATGCATGGCGGACACCAGAAAACCGGTGAATCATTTAACCAGTTAGATGGCTAACCAGTTTAGTAATTAACTTTTAACTATTAGTGTTAGGCGCCTGGTTGCAATTTGAGATTTGCAGCCGGTCGATAGTAACCGCCATACCAGTTTTTAGAATTTAGAAAACGCGATTACCCTTGGCGCTGTGGCTCGACAAAATTTATCTTTTTCGACTAGTCACTTGCACTGGAGGGGTTGCTTCGCCTGCATGCTTCCGAAAACGCGTGTATTTTCGCACGATGGAGCCACATTTTGTCGAGCCACAGCGGCGAGGGTAATCGCGTTTTCTAAATTCTAAAAACTGATATCGCTATTGCTACATCCGTCTACAAATCTATAATTGCAAGCAGTTGTGCCTATCTGTGGTAGTTAAAAAGTTAGTTATCAGAAATTCGTTAACCAGCTTACTACTTAAGACAATTCACCAGCTTTCCGGTGTCCACCAACACTGGTAATACTATGCCGCAAAAGGCATATTTTTTACCCTATAAAGCGTATTTTTGAAAATTTTTTAGTCTTCCCTGAACCACCTGGTATATAATATGCACACCAGATTAGTTTACCCTCGCACGCAGGCTGCGGGCGTGCCCCTATTCTCGACACCAGCTGCCACCTGTCGCACGGGCGGCGTTTTCACGACGCATGTTTGTGTGGGCCCGTTTTTCATCTATATCGTTGATTCGCTTGCGCACCCCAAGTGTGTGCTGTGCCTCGCCACACGCGTGTTACCTCGTACGAGACGCACTTGCCGTTATTTGACGCGCATTGCTCGTTGTGCATCCGGGGTAGTCGGCCGGGCAAGCCACGAAGTCGAAACCGGCATTTGCAATCAGATTTCTGTGCTCGCTTGTCGCTGTCCTCTACGTGCGCTGCAGTTGTGACAAATGCGGGTCTGATGTTTTTTCCCCCCTCTGACGATTTCATGCATCGGTATGTAGATGTATCGATTTGACTGGATGGTCCAGCTACCGACTGCGGGTTGTTTCGGGCGAAACGCATGTTTTCGAGCTCCGGTGGTTCGTGCCCGTGATACGTGCGGGATTGCAACCAAGGTAGCTGCCAATTTAAATTGATCTTTCTGTATGTCAGAGCGCGAGTGGCGTGGCAAAGGGCTGACCGTAGTATCTTTCTGCTGCTGGTGTCTGTCTGAGCCACAGCAAATATACGCGATTTCATTGCATTCATTGCGACACTGGTTCAGACGGCAACGCCCGGAGATAATGAATAAAATGGACTCGCCTTCCAAAGGCTGTGGAAGCCATGAAAGCTGACTTGCATTCTACAGAAGCCTGCTGTTAAGCCGCCGCGGTGGCTGAGTGGTTACGGCGCTCGGCTGCTGGCCCGAAAGACGCGGGTTCGTTCCCGGCCGCGGCGGTCGAATTTCGATGGAGGCGAAATTCTAGAGGCCCGTGTACTGTGCGATGTCAGTGCACGTTAAAGAACCCCAGGTGGTCGAAATTTCCGGAGCCCTTCACTACGGCCTCCCTCATAGCCTTAGTCGCTTTGGGACGTTAAACCCCCATAAAACTAGTCACTAAATAAAGACTTAGAGTACCGGCACTCTTTTCTCCTATTGTTCTGTGCCGCCGCCACGATCATTGGTCAGTTTGCATCACGTGATATTTGTTTACGCTGCGACGGTTCATGGGGGCTGCCATTTTGTGGCTTATGCGTTTTCCGTCGGGCAACTGTGGTAGTCCTAGTGCTGCCGGTGACCGACTCAGTGACCAGGGATTCCGCGCCTCGCAGCATTTCAGCTCCGCACGACGAAAGCATAAACTGAAGGCAACAGCTGTACCGTTTGCATCTGAGCGGCTCCATGCCGTACGGCTACGATCCCCGCCGCAGCGCAGGGTGGCTAACAGCGTTGTTTACAAAATGGCCGGCCCAAAGTTAGCGGCGAGGTCGCCGAAGCGGCAATCTGGCAACAATGATAAACAACAAAATGGCCGCCCCTGCTTACCGCCGTGCTGCAGTGACGGTACTCTAAGTCTTTATTTAGTGACTCTACATAAAACCAGAAGCCTGCTGTTATGCGCCAGCTGGCATCCTTTAGCTGCTTTTCTCCAATTGGGCTGGGCGATAGCTATGTTCACTATCCAGAAAGATGTATCATGCCTCTGGTGACCTGCAGTTAAGCTCTCGAGTTGCTAAGCATAAAAAGGAAGGTTCATTGTCTTTGTGCTCTGTTAAGCTCGGCGACTCATTTGAGGCCAAAACAGTTTCTTGATGAGCACCACCTCGGAGCCGACATCAGAGCCCTATTTTTGTGTCTGGCAGTAAGCAATTGAAACAACTAGAAGGCCTGTTCCATATGCAAGCGAAAACTCTAGCGATTCCTGCCGCGGCGGCTCAAAAACCTGTTTTGAGTCGTCGGACCGGTGAGCGGCGAGGTTCCATCAAGTTGGAAATTTTCGCTGCGACGCGCCACTCAATCGCTCAGTCGCTTGCGTGTTAACCAGCGGCAACGAAGAGCGAGCGCGTGCTGAACGTCGCGAGAATTAACATGAATGCCAAACTAAATGCCATGACTAAAGCATCGATTTCATCCCTGCGATAACGCAGAATCCTTCTGTAACACAACTCCGCTGTGAAAATATGCTTAGTATTGTTTTACAGCGCCCGATGGACAGCAATACAGGCGCGGCCGCGCAGCTACCGCAGTCCCCAAAGAAACGCCCGCGCCGTGGCGTGCCAGTCGGCAGAAAGTGGCAGCGCCGGAGGGCGGTTCTGCATTCTGCTGCGCAGGCGCCATTTTTTAGGTCGCGCTGGCTAGGCTTTGACACGGGCTGTGCAGGCCGGCTTGCGCGCACTGGTTGCATTTCATAGTTAGGTGTATCAGAAAAGGAATAAGTCCGCTGCACGTCTGCGTGTTCCAGGAAGACGGTAGGAAAGGGCTGTGGTGTGTTGATCAATGCATACGTAAAGGAATAGATTTGATGAAAGCCCTCGGAATGTCGGCAGTTCGCGAGTACCTTTCCGGATAGAGAGGCGCCTCCGTAGCTGTACAGCCCCCGTCGAAAGTATGCAGCCCAAGGGGTTTGCTTCTGAGATGTTCAGCGGGGCTCCCTAGCACATCCTGCAGTCCAAAGCGTGGGAGGATTGAGGACGCGCACCCTTTCCTCTTTCGAGAGGTTACGGTCGCTGAGGATGCGTAACGAGGCTTGCTGCAGGCCTCGCAAGGAAACCCCTTGGGCTGTGTACCTTTGGCGGGGGTGTAGTGGCAGTAGCGTTCGCGCGCGGTCATGTTGCAGCCGGGCAAGGAGAGGTCTAGCGACGTTCGTGCTGTGGCGTGGTCCTGTGGCAGGCCAACGCAGTAATGCAAAGTGGCTGGCGTTAATCTGGGGCTGGCGCCGAAGCCACTTTCTTCTGGTGAGATCTTACGGCGATCGCGGCGTGCGATGTCCGCGCTTGGGCTGCCCCCCCCCCCCCCCCCCCCCCCCCCCCCCCCCAAACTTCTTCAACTGACTGGGGAAGGTTTTCCAGGACCGCCGCTACGCGGACCAGTGGCGGCGAGATATCGCTGTGGAGGGAGGGTCTCTTTTGTTCCATTGAGCCGAAGGTTTCAGTCCTGCGACGACGGCGGTCGGGGCCGCGCCGCCTTCTAAGAGGATTACGCCGGGCGGCCTTGTTTTTGAGGGCATTAGGGACCCGCGCTGCCTCGTGCGCTTCTCCTTCCTTATTTTGGGTCGGCCAGACTCGCTCCGGGGGGCCTCCGCCGACGCGCTTCTTCGGCCGCTGGCTTCCGATGCCCGCCACAACATGGGAGCCCATTTCTCTCCAGGCCCAGCCACGCAGAACCATCTTTAAAGGCTTCCGTCACGTCTTTCTTTGTGTCAGAGTACTTACTCTCAATGAGCAGCTGAGTTCGCTGAACACACGGGGTCTGGCAAAATCCTCGTGGCCTCTGTGCGCGGCCTGGCATCCCAAGCCGCGCTTCATTGGTCGCGCGGAGGAGCCCAGCTGGTATCGTTCAGCTCTAGCCGTTTTCCGCGGTCACCTGTTTTGCGGTTTTAGACGTGACTTCGCGTACTATTTGTTTCGGTAGGTGTTTGCACCGCTCTTTCTCTGCTTGCGCGGGTTAGCCTCCGTTCGTGTTTGGCGGCGGTGTTCCTTTTCCCGTAAGCCCGGCATCGCTCGCTAGGGTCTCGTCGAGAAGAGTCCGAAAGCGCGCCTGACCGTGCGGAAAAGTGGATTTGCGGCCTGCTGTGGCGCTGTCGCGGCCGCCATCGCTGCGCGCCCCCCGCTGTGTTCATCCCGGTCCTGTGGCCAGGAGCGGGGCTCAACGAGTTGCGGCCCCGACGCGTTATCAATAACTCTGGGGCCGGCCTCGTCGTCTGGCGGAGCACGCGTGAAGGACGGCGGGCTCTTTGCGATCGGCTGCGGCCGCTGACAGGGCTCGTTGAGCAGCCGTCTCGGCGATGAACGGGCGCGCTTCGCGCCGGGGCCCCATCGGCCGCTCTTGAGCCGCAGTCCATTTCGGAGCCCATCCGCGCCGAGCATGAATGCCTCTTCCTCGGTGCGCCCAATGCGTGCTCACTGTGGCGTGGCTTCCAGCTGCCCCGGCCGGGGAAGTCCTCTTTCTCCCCCCGCGGCGATTCTTGAAGCCCGTCCCGCCATTTTCGGGAGAAAGTCTGCTGCTGATCGGACCTTCGACCGGCGATTTTTTCGCCCCGGGGCGTTCGGGTCAGATGGATGCACGTTCGCAGTTACAAAGCCGCCTTCTCCTACTGCCGGTAGTTTCTTTTTTTTTTCTTTTGTCGGCCGTGTACTGTGCCCAGCCCCCTCCCAGGATCCGTGTGACACGGCGTCCGTGCTTTGTTGACTGGTGAAAATGTCAGCGGGGCGCAGTGTCCTGCTTCTAATGAGGTCGCCATTAGCGGCTGGCTTCTCGTAATTATACTCCGGTCTGGTACGGCACGGGGTCTCCCGCTTTCCTGCTGCACTTTGGCTCTGCCTGTCCGCTGTGCACTTCGCCTGGGCGGTAGTGAAGGCTGCCTTCGTTTATTAACTGTTCCGTGTCTGCGCGGCCGTTGGCCTGCAGCTGCTTCGGCTGGTTGTCCTCAGGCAGCAGTCAGTCTTCAGCCGGAGGAGTGGTAAAAGTGTCGCGGCGGCTTCTTAGTTCGGCGCGTATCTTTCCGCTCGTCAAGTTACTAGCAGTTTCCACTTGCTGCCGTTGTTTTTTCTTGTCTCAGCTGAAGCAGGCGTGTAAATTTTTTTTGTAAAAGCGGCGTTTTCGTTCGTATCTCTGTCGTGGAAAGTTTCCATTCTTTGAATGCTTGCTAATTGCTGTCTCTGACGCTTTTTTGCCTCGAATGGCGTCGCTGAGCCGAGGAGTGGCCGTGACCTCCTCAGTTGTCCCTGCAGAGACATCTGCAACAAACCGAGATGTTTTAGCGTTCGGCTGCCGACCCCATGATCGCAGTTTCGATCCCGGCCGCGGCGGCCTCATTGAGACGAAATTCAAAAACTCCCGTGTACTACGCAGTGTCGGCGCACGTTAAAGACCGTCGTAAGTGGTCTAAATTAAACAGGAGCCCTCCGCCGCGGCGTTTTTCAGAGGTGATGTGTCGCTTCGGGACAGTAAACCCCACAAATTCCAAATGCAGCTGCAACATACAGGTGATGGTGAGTCGCGACCCCACGGGTTCCCGGGCTTATGGTGGCGTCGGCCCACCGCGAGTAGCCATGCGTGGTGTTGCCTCTTTCCGTCGGAAAAGCGGTTCCTGGTAGTTACGCCAACGTCTAGTGCTAGGGCCATTACGGCTTCTTGGCGGAGGCGACACATCACTTTGCCCCCGCTTCTCGGGGATTCCCCTTCTCGGGTCTCTGATGGAGTATCCGGGAATATCCCGGGTTCATCCCGGGCACCCGGAGAGTACCCTGGAATATCGAATACCCTCGTGAAGGGTGTCACGAACACGCCCACGGAAGCTCGCTGAACGGTGAGCGTATTCCAATACGAATACTTTGGAAGCGGGATAGGATAGCGGACTCCATAAGTTTCGTCGGTAATAAGCAGCGCGAATAGACAAGGACGAACACAAGACAGCAGGACTTGCGCTTAAATTATCATGCATTCTGACCAACAAGCCCAAATTTCGGCGATCCTCGGTACTTTCCCCAGGACTCGTAACGGGCTGTGATTCTCCGACTTCTGAAGTTTTGAGATTAAAGTTCTCTCCGCATCAGCACTCTGTGAACTGGAGATCTGCTCCGGTTCGGTAGCAGCTCTGAGAACAATTACGATGCCGCAATGAGTCTTGTTATCTGAGAACGGCAGCAGACTTTGGGTCCATCCCAGTCGTCTCTCTGTGACCGTCGCTCGTTCACTCACAGGTTTATTGGCGCAGTTATCAATCACAGGCTTAACGCAGTGTGCCAATAATAGTAAGAACCAATAAGGATGTTTGCCTGCTCATTTCTTTGGGCTCTGGATCGTAGAGGTACACCCAGCACTCGTCCAGATTGACGAGAGGAACAGAAAAATCTTCATGCCGCTCCAACAGAGTCAAATTCTTCTGGAGAAATTCGTGGCGAGTTTGCTTTTGAAGAGGTGTCAACAAGCGAAGTATCCGGCGTGCAGACACCTTATGCATGTGCGGTTCCTCATGAATAATCCTCCACGCAGTTCCGTAACTTGTCCAGTCTCCGCCATCCATAGGGTTTCTTGCTATTAACTAGAGGGAAAGCTGGCGGCGCTGCATCTCAGCCACCATGGACGCTCAAAGCATCATGGGCCGTTGAGGCGAATTTTTTCGGGAACACAGAGTGGCGTTACTGAGATGTCCATTCCGTCCACGGCGCACCCCGCGCGCAGACAACTTCGGCTTAAATGTAGTGCGCAAAAGCCATAGTAGCGAGAACGCAACAGCATACGACGCCAATGAAAGGCTTTTGTTTTCCGAAGTGCCATTAAAAATCCTCTTAAAGTGTTTAACCAACATTTTTTTTAAACATACTTCTTTTTAAAAGTGCGCCTGTTAAGCACGAAAGATTGGATTTTGGGGTGTACAATATTTGGCCCAATAGGAGAGCAAGGAATCGTTTATTTTGGGCAAGCTTTACATTTACATGCTTTTCTGCTCGTTTGTTGCAATTTATAGACAGGATATTGAATGATAGACCATTCTTGATTATCGAACAACGTTTGTTTTCGCATTATTTCTGGCCAAGAGTTGTGGTTCTGCAGTTGGTAGCTCTCCGTCCTATGGTGCTCAGCGCCCATGGTGGCTGAGGTTGTCTCGAGGAAGCCGCATGCAAACTCTCATAGGCGGGCGGCAGCTTTCCCTCTGGGTAACAGTGAGAAAGTCTATGCCGCCATCAACTCTTTCCATGGTCGATCTTCTGTCGTCGAGGATAACGGCCTTCACTTTCTTCATGCAAGAACATCCGTGACTGAGGGTCTACCCGCTCGTGGCTCGTCTGCCAGGGACATGTGACCACTTTGAAAGTTCCTTTTTCACCTCACAAGCGTGTCATATGGTGGGCTTTCATCCCCATGCACAGCTTTCATTTCGTCATGGGCTTGGCGTGCGTCGTTGCCCTTCAAATGGAGGAACTTTATAACACTTCGGGCTTCAGTTTTGTTCATCACGCAGGTTGATGTCTTCTACAGCATGGGGAAAGAAAACTACTTTAGACAAAAGATTTGATATTGCCAGGTGGCGCTGAAGCAAAAAAGACGTTGACGCTGCTGGCGCGTGGATTGAATGACGTTGAAGTTCGCCGTTTTCTCCCACCGAAGGACGTGCTGCCGAGCCCTCTCTTGCCGGGTCCCTGTCTTGTCACCAACACCGTGACAATATTTGCACAAGTATACATGGCAATGACACTGGTTATGCACAGAGTTTCATCCAAATATCTCTGTGACTTCTTTATGATTAAAACTTTCGGATACCCCCTCGTATGTACGTGCCTCCAGCCGCCGCGGTGGCTCAGTGGTTAAGCCAACAAAATGGGAGTCTTGTATTGACAGCAAGAACTCTTCATTGAAGTGATTTTATCTCGCATTCGCATCGGACCTTCAGGTGAAACAAGATAAACCGAAGTGTGATGGACTTGGAGATGAGCTCACAATAAACCACATCCTACTTTCATGAATAAAATTTGTGAAAATAATGGAAAAAGACTTTACTTAATTTTCAACGAACAGATCCCTTTCCACCCTAGCTTATTCCTAGAAGTACTTGTTGACATTTCCCTTGTTTTTAGATTCTTTAAATAAGCAATGCTCCTGAGCAAAACGTATTTTGTACTGTTTAGTCCTCGTCCACAAAGCAAACAGATTAACCCTTCCGTTTGCCGCTTGATAGCCTTAGTTGCTCATGTGCCATGCAGCTCAACCCTTGCTCCGACATCCTCGGGTATCGCATGTAGTACGGCTGGGTCATGGTTCGCCCGCCGTCTTGTCAGTTCTTTGCTCGGGAGATCCTTTGAAGCGCAGCCACATGGTTGCCTCGATGATAATGGCACGTTCTCATCGCACAAGCACCGTGGGTAGTATTCACGGAACATGTTTCCGACATCAACGTGCGCCGGCGCGTCACCTCGTGGAAAGCGCGCCGTGCTCAAGGCGCGCATGTACTACGGCCCGAATTTGAAATGGCCTGAACTCCAGCGTATTTAAATCTCGTTAGCGTTGCAGGTTCCTTTCCGTGTGCTGTCCTGCACAAAGTGCTCTGTACGATTTGAGGGGCGTTGCGTTCCTGTCCGGCAGTTGTGCCTTGCTTCGGATCTTGGGGTATTTGCTCCGGCCTGGTAGCGCTCTTTGGCGACGGTGGTTTGGTGCTCGCTCTGCGGGTCGCAACTCGGTGCGATGAGGTGGCGGTGTTGGCGCTGCTGCGGGCGCTGATGGTGTCTTTTTTCCCGCAGACCACGCTAGAGAGCGTGGCACGTGCTCCCTCGGTTTCTGGTGCTCTCTCCCGTGATTTGCGCCCCCCAGAGGGGACCAGCAATTTCGACGCGCTGCTCGGGAGATGTTGACAGGTGGCCCGCTGCGTCGGCCTGTTTGCCCGGCTGTCGTCCCGGGAAATCTTTGCGGGCCTCCTCGAGCGTCCTAACAAACGGCGGCTGTCTGCCGCCACGCGCCCGAATGTAGCTCCTCGTTTGGACCCCGGCGGCTGGGCTTCGTTTGGTTCGGCTTGATGGGCGGAGGCTGGAAATGGAGCTGGGACGGAGCCGGCATCCCAACGCAATTTGCCGCGGCCTCCTCGCGTGTTCCGGCTGCGCCGCTGGGGGTGCACGGGCGCCTTCTTGCCGAGTGGCTCAACCTAGCGGCTCCGGTTTCGTTCGCCAATGAGGCATCAACAATTTAGCCCCGAATTCGGCCTGTTCTTGGGTGTAATCTCCGGGCCTTGTTATCCGGCAGACATCCTTCGCCAAGTGTCGGACACGGGCAACCCTCCGAGGGGCGCATTGGCTGCGCGTGACGGAGCCATGGCTTTGCCAAGGTCGTGCATTGCCTCGTGGTTGCTCCTAGTCCGGCCGAGAGCGTTGCCTTCTCGGCCCGAAACAACTTCGCTCGTCGCGTGAAGTGCGCGAACGTGCATCTTGGCAACGGTTTCTTGTGTGCGCCTGCGAGTGGCCCCGCGCACAGGTGAGCTTCGTGCTCTCCTTTCCGCGGCGATGCTTGGGCATGCTCGTGTGGTGGCTTTCCCGGGCGTGGAAAGTGCGAGCGCCGAAATTGGCCTTTTGAGATTGAAAGGTATAAAGTACGGTGGTGCTTGTTTTCGGTAATGTTTCTTCTGGAATGTTCCAGCACTGATGCGGCGATCGGGTTTTTTTTTTCTTCCTTATGTCGTTCTAATTTCATATCAGTCTGCTTATTGTTTAACTTAGATTGTCCGATGCATTCGATGTCGCTTGAATCAGTCCTGGGACGGAGGACAAGGATCGAATAGAATTGAACGAAAATGCTTGTATCACAGTGGTCTTACATTCAGCACATGGCTTCCATGCACTGCACACGGGCAAAGTGGCGGCACACAGCGCGGTTTATTTTCTTCGAGAAGGTAGTGCGCGGAAACAGGCGACCTCATTTGTCTCGTTTTTCACCCGTACACATACGATTAGGAAATCTGTACGGATTTAATGTAGCACATGATTTTGGACCCTCTCCAAAGCGCCAATCGACCGTACATCGTTCCACCTTCACACCAGGAGGCGATTTCTTCGTTGTTTCTCGTTTATTCGTTTTCACCATCGGGAACGGAGACATCAGCAAACAAACGCGGCGCCCTATGGACCGACTCCGGGAGCAGTCCTCCGCTGCACCGCCATATTGAGTCAATTAGGGCGCCCTCTCTAGGTCGTTAAAATCGCCAATAGCTCGCGTTATGCGAACGCACGCACGCAGTGCCCAGCCAATGTCGGCGACATCGCCGACTGCTTGAGAGGTTTCCTTTGCGATGTAACTGCTGGCTGGGCTCGCTGAAGCCGAGCACATCTCGTACGAAGCAACAGCGCCTGCCATCGCTGGTGACCCTGAGACGGTCTTGACAAACGTGAAGCCACCGAGTGCTTTTCAGGCTTGTGACGGACCCATCGAGGGCACAGGGTGTTTCGTCACGTTCGCTACTTACTGCATTGCGCCCCGTTGGCTTCAGCAGTGGTATTTGCGGGTTTGCGCTGCGTGCTTTCAGTCCGCATTTTGGAGCCGAGCCTAGCCTCCGTTATGGCCGTCATAAGCTCGCTCCGAGGACCTCCAGATTTCGAAACTGTTGCAGCGACGACATTGCTGTGAGGCGGCGTACTGAAGCTGATCTGTGTTCCCGCCGCCTCGAGAATTCGGCAAGGCTCCTTGTTTGCGCCTCCTCCCAGCCAGTGGTACACGCGCCTCGACCATGTTATTCCGTATGACTTCCATCCCGTATGACCGTTCCATTTCTGAGCATCTTCGGCGCACGCTTGCAAAACCTTCTTTAGTGATGGTTGAAGTGAAATTCAAGGCGATGTGATGTGCGTGCGAGATGCAGAAATGGACGATTGTTCGAAGCGACGTTTTATTTCCTGCTGCTTGCATCGAGGCATGTTTCCTAGACGTGCATTTTGTATTCATGGAAAAATGACTGTAAAGCGAAAAGGCGCGCTTGTTGTCAACCTTTCCTTCTGTACGGTCATTATGTCGCCTGAGACTGCCAATGAAACTGTGTACATGTTAGCCATTTGTCCGCCTGGATCACGACCTCTCCACCAGACGTGGCAGACCGAGTCGCAGGCCAGTTGGTCTTTGTATTGCCTCTGCCGGATTTTCACTGGTGAGGAGGGCCTCATGTACAACTGACAGTTAACAGTGCACGGCATTTACATTCACTCGTGGTCTTGGCCACAGCTTCGATATAGTTCTGTTTGCCCGCACCTTGTGAACGAAGCCTGGGTAACAATTCAGGCGATATTGCATTGATATCAAATTCGAGGGGGAAAATAACGCTTGCGAAGAGCCGCTGGGTGCTTCCAAAGATGACCAGGAGCCTGCATCTTTTTTTCTTTGCTGTTGTGCGAGTATGGGTCATGTTTTGGATTCTGCTTCCCGCATACCTTCGTAGCGCAGCGCGGCGTCTTCCGCCGAGGCGAGGCCGGATAATGGAGGGCTGTGCGTGGTGGGGGGGACGCCTCTCCCTTCCGTCGCCCACGTGGCGCTTCATTGTTTCGTTCTTTCGCGTGCCGCCTTCATTTGGCGCGTGCGGGCCGGAGCGAGCTGCGCGATCGTTTAGCGGCCCGCTGTGTGTGCTGGGCGCTTTTCATAGCGCCGCCGTGTTTCTTTGTGCTCTCGGCGGGGCGGAGCGACTGAAATATGACGCTGTGGCGCTGCTTTTCCCCTACTCCTCATTCTCTCCTCCCAGTGCATATCTCTTCCCCTCTGCAGGCGATGGCTGCGATAGCGTCAGGTGAAGGATAAAAATGCGGCCGATGCGTGATCGATGACTCTGGCGTCCCTAACACCGCTTTTTTGCCGCGGCGGCTGCCTTTCCGCGACGCCCGGCAGGGATGTTCACGCCACCCGGAGCGCCCTGGTTCGCTTTCACTTTTTCGGCTTTCGTGGTCTTGGCGCTATCTTGGTCGAGGCTGAGAGTCTTTCTGCCGGACATCCCTTTCGGCCTCCCCTCCCTTCGGGCCCACCCGGTGCTCGCCGCGCGTCCCCCTGAAAAGCCGCGGTGCTGCCGGGGACCGTGTCGCGCACCCTTCTCGTCCGGCTGAGCCCCGCAGTCAGTCGGGCTTTGGCTTGGTGGCGAGCTGAGGGGCCCTGCCCTGCTGCTGCTGTTGTCGCTTTCGCGCCGCGTTCCGGGTGGATGTTTGAGCAACGCAGCTCGCGGCCTCTCTCTCTCGTCTTCATTGCAGCTGGCAACAAACATGCTGCTTCATCTAAGTGGATTGATGCCTCACTAATTGGGAGCATTCGTGTCTTGTTTGGGGAAGATCTGTCGGATATCTTCTCCTGTGCATAGCGTAATTACTGCGATCACGTTAATAGTTCCTGCCTAATGCCGAGAAATCGTCCGGGCTTCGCAACGGGAAACTGCGGCAGTCCTTTCTCGCTCTGCCGCTTTTTTTTCTCTCGATACGCTTTCGAAGCGAGGTGCTTTCGCCAAGTCTCAAGCCCTGGTTAGAACGGAGAGGACCGCTGTGCATGCTATGATACGCGCCAAGTTTTTCTCTCTAGTTTTGTACCTAGCTTGGCGGTGTTTTCCAGGGTTGCTGTTGCTAATTTGTCGGCATCCCAACTCGTTCCCGTTGGTGTGGGTGTTTCGTTGGCGTTTATGCCTTCGGGAGCGCCTTCATTAGACAGTTTTAGCTGACCGGCTTTGCGATCCGCTCGACGGCTGAGCAAAGCGGGCGCTGAAGAGAGCATGCGCAGTACGCTGTCTTGCTAGTGGGTGAGCGGAGCTCCGCCTCCGTTCCGCTGGCGCGCCGGCCTATAGGAGCGTCATGTCTTACGGAAACATTGCGGGTGTTCCTGTTCGGTCTTTTTTTTTTTAATATTGCGCGAATATGCCCTTCGGCATAAGAGGGTTAAAGGTACATGCGCAGGCTCGATGGTTGCGTCTGAGGGAGCTTCCAAGTTTCACCGTCGCAAGGGCTCATTTCCCCGACTGCAGTCGTGGAAAGCGCTTCAAGATCGACAAGGATCACTGTTTTCAAAGTAACGTAGTTGCGGTGAACTCTTTCGAGCGTGTGTGTGCACACGTGGACGCGGGTGCCAGAAAAAATTGGAGGGGACACACAAGCTCCGCCTTGAGGGTACGACGCGATAGTGTAATGTTAATAGGTTATGGATTCCCTGCCTAGACCAACTTGCTACTGTTTTTTATTTAATAATCCTTCCGGGATTTTTCGCTCACGGCCAACGCCGCTGACGCCGACGACGACACCGGCTTTGCTGCGACACGGGGCCCTTAACGCTATCGCTTTAAAAAGGCGTGGTTGCAGTCAAGCGCGATTTGCCGTTGCGCGGTGTGAGGAACCGCGTAGACGTCCTTACCGGCTTCTTTCGGCCGGGTGCAAAGCAAATTTCAGGAAGTAAATTGCTACCTTCACGCCCAACTCTGATTTGCTAATGAGTAAGATGCACAAGATTGGTCGAAAGTTCCCAGGCCACAGGGTCTGCTTTTTAGCCGCATATCCTGCCACTTATGATAGCAGTAAGGCTATCAAGGTTCTCAGAGGTGATAATGGTACTTCTCCTTTCCTCTGTAGATATATTGGGCTTCGTGGGTTTCATAACTGCCCGACTATAGCGCTCGAAAGCAGGCCATGTGGCCAGGAAACTTTGACTGAGCCTGTATGTGCACTCATCTGCAAAGGGGCTCACCTCGACACATTGCAAACGATACCAACTCAAGAGATGGTCTATTCTTCTCCAGTGTAATCGCGACATGGGGAATGTGCACCGCCGCAGTCTGAATTCTTGTTGTGCGCAACGTAGGAAGCAGGGAAAAGACTGGAATAGCGGCTGGAAGCGGCCACTCGCACAAACAGCACAGTGCGGCAATACATTCACATTAATAAGCAGGCTCAGAACTCGCCAAGCAAATTGAACGTTAATTAACATAGCAAAGAAACCAGGGCAAACTAAAAAAAAAAAGACACGGGCAGATGGAACAGCAGTAAATGCACGAATAAATGATAAACAGGTCTTGAAACTGAGCGTCATTGTACGTTTCCGTTCCAGCGGTCGAGGTGTTGAATTTTTTCATTAACTTTTGCTATAGCTTCATTCAGCAAGCTTTATTGAGCCCAGGAGAGCTGGTTTTGGTGAGAGAGAGAAAAAGAAAACCTCCCGTTTACTGCTGAAAATCCTGCCTTTTCACCTTTCCAAAGTGTTTCGTTCATCGTTGAAGGAAGCGCCCCCACCAAGGGTGTGTATGGACTTTGTTTGTGTGTGGGGGAGGGGGCGTGCGTGTCGTTTCGACCGACCGATGATATGCTTTGCAGACTCACTGTCTGCCTCTAGCTTGCCTGCTGCGTCTTCTGTACCATTCTCCCCGGATCCCTGTGGCGACAAGCGTGATTTCCTGCGCATTCGCTGAAGTGTACAAGCGCAGCGCAGCGTAGTGGGAGCCCGTAGGCAAAAGTACAGTCCTCTGCACACTTGTCCACAGCGGTGGAACGGCGCGCTCTGATGTGCATATATATATGACAATCGCCGCTGCCTTTTGGGCCCGCTATGGCTTTTAAAGACGTGAGGAGTTGAACAAGAGTCATGGGAATGCGCATGCATGGTGAGACATTCTTTCGAGGCCACTTGTAAATAAGGGAAGCATACTCCCTGCTCTAGACAGGTCTGCGAGCGCCTATAGACAGGAGTGTGGAGGACTGTAAAGCGCGTAGATTACGATAGCGTGTTTAGCCGTTCGCTGTAGGTGCCTTCCACGCCACTTGGTTGTTTAGCCGTCTACGACCTCGGCACAGAATGGGATAGAAATTGCTTTGCGAAAAAAAAAATGTAATGGTGTCGACATCGTGTATTTTTCTTTTCTGTTTGACCTTTGAAAACGTGTTGCAAATCGAGGCTGTATTCAAATACGGAAATTGTCGCTAGAGCGCACGACCAAATTTGGCGCTTTTTGTCACATTATGTGGTTCACTGCATTGTCCGCTGCGGGAGGAGCGATGTTTCTGGTCGAGGAAAAAAAATGGTGGTGGTTTAGCTCTGGTTAAACCTGGAGTGAC
Source organism: Amblyomma americanum (assembly GCF_052857255.1). Lineage (NCBI taxonomy): Eukaryota > Metazoa > Arthropoda > Arachnida > Ixodida > Ixodidae > Amblyomma > Amblyomma americanum. The sequence goes on from NC_135497.1 coordinate 147,684,620, forward strand.
GCGACAGCTACGGCTGGTCGAGTGGAACTTGGTCACGTGACCAACCACGTGATCAGCCACGGCGCCGCGCCACCGGCAGCTGCTCCGCACCACGTGAGCAACCACGTGCCAGCGTGGCGGCGCCGCCACGCTGACGGCTCGAAATGCTACTGTAATGTAGCTATCGCTACAAAAATTGCTACTCCGAAATCGAAATGCGGGACGTCGAGCTGAGACGAAGTCAAGAAGAAAAAAGTGTTGGGTGAGTGCGACGAGCGAACAACGGTGATAGGTTGTTACCACGGGTGAATATGTCCCAATTGTGCGAGTATGTTGAAGAACAGAGAGGCCGACGACGGCGCAACTGGCCGCCGATACACTTGGCCTTCTGACACCGGCGTGGCGTATTCTTTGCGTTTCTTTTTTTTTTTTTTGCCGCGCGGTGAAGCGCACGGCGCCCTCGTCCGACCTGCGCCTTGTCGCCATTCGTGTCGCGTTGTGTTGTGCGCCGACGCGTGCAGTTAAATTTCGTGCCGACCTCCGGCGGCTGCCTCCCGGCGACAGGCGGCGCTTTGTTTGCCGTCGAGTCGTGCGCTCCGCTGCGCATTTGCGCCTCGCCGCCTTGTTTGTGGGCCCTCGCGCGGTCGACCGAGCCCCGGTCTGTGGCCGGTGCGCCTTCGGAATCGCCGAGCAGGAAACTCTGCCCGAGACGACGCGACGCGAGATGCGCTCGTTGCGCTTTATTGTGGTTCTCTCCGGCCGCCGCAGTCGCTGGATGGCGCTCACTTCATTTGTTTCTGTCGCCGGTCCCCGCAGGGCGACGTCGCCCCCTCTCCGTGTTGTCAGCAGCGGGCCCTCTTCTCCCGCGCCAATGCTGGAATTAAGCGTCGCGATTTTTCTTTGCCTCGTCGCGCTTTCGGGGAATGAAATTTCTCCCTCTGCCCCGCGGCACTTCCGGAGCGGTTTCTTCGATGCTCTGCTGGACTAGTTCTGCGCCACACATTTTTTTTTCTCTCTCGCTCCCTTCGGGTGGTACACTGACTGCGTGCGGTGTAAAATTCGCGCACAAAGAAAGGGCGAATATGCAACGGAGGCGTTCACCCAGTGTGAAGAAAGTGTCCACGATGAAGATGTACAAGCGGAGGGGGTCCGTATGTTATGTGTGCGCATTTAGGACTCGAATACAAACTCGCTCCCTCGCGGCCCGGAGGTTTGTGGAGACTTTCTCGCGTTAGCTTTAGTGTACGACATGTAAGCATGCTTACTTCTGCAGTTAGCGGAAGCGCTACTCGTGTCATATGCAGTTGCGAAATCTTGCCGTGATTAGAACGCCACAACGATGACTGATAAGCTGTTTCAGTCAGCGTGTGAAAATTTCCACCAATGTTCTCAACGCTTGTTACCTCAAAGACGTGTTCCTCTTGTTCAAAGGTGTGCGGGTCTTGCTGGCGACGTCGGTTGACCGATACTTTTGACGCCCAATGAAGCGGCTTTCGAAACGCTACATGCGCACTACATAAGCGCAGTAAGCAAAAAGGATACGTCAGCGGGTGACAAGGATTGAGATCACCTTGGGAAAAAAAATTGTTTAATTTTACTTTCGGACCGTGTTAGGAACGCAGACTGTACTAACAATCAACTTAGTCGGTGCATCGAGTGCCTATAGTGGCCTCATCGATGCACGAATTCTGCCGCTGCCGACCGGAGTGCCTGCCCGGGGGTCCTCTTCTGGAGGACGTAAGATTGTACTTACTTCTATGCTTGGCGAATGAACGACATGCTCCGTTTCCGTCCTGAGACCATGTTTTCTGGCTTTATACGCACAGTGAGCGCCTCTGAAAGTGCGACGAATGTTCCGCCTTTGAACTGCGCTGTGCATTTTCGTTGCTGTTGCTCAGTTGAATTGTGACCGCAAAAAAGCTGACTGCTAGAAAAGAAACTACGTAATGCTGGATGGGCCCTTGGGGAGCGTAGTGTGTTCGATGGTTCGCCTTGCGTTTTTCTCTTGCGCATTTTTCAGGGCAGTTGGGTTCATTTGTATCGCTCCTTTACAGGCGATAGCTCATGCGTTTGTCTAAACTGTCCTTATTGGACGGTGGCGTTCGGCTGCTGGGCCTAGTGACGTGGGATTCAATATCGGCCGCTAGAGGCGCCCCCTTGCTGTTCAGTGCACGTTGAAAAGCGGTTCAAATTAATATAGAACCCGATTACAGTGTTTCCACCCTGTCCGTTACTTGCGCTTTTTAGAAGCAATTAAAAAAGTTCCCGGGATCAACTTGAGGACAATTAATACTTGAGGCAGTAAATGCGTCTTTTGCTTTCGGACAGACGTCAGCATACTCAGAGAGACCTATACAATCGTTTTATTTTTTTTTTCGGAACACGGAAACAGAGGTTAGACTCCTCACAGTAATGCCAAAAATAGGGAGGTATGCAACTAAAAATTTTAGATTTTTAAAAAGTAACGCTGTGGAGGCTCAGGGTAGGATACACGCACTTTTAAAAGAGTGGACGCCAGATTTCCGGATGTATATTTATTTGTTTTGTTTGGAGCGATCCTCTGGTCAGTGGGGTATGAGTCGCGATGTGGAATTCACCTACTGCAGCTACATAATCATTTTTTTTTTTACTCGTGTAGCTTCGGTCTCGACAGCCGAAGGGCGGCAGTGACGTAATACAAGACACTTTCAAATCATGCGAGGCGTGCAAAAACTGCGATGTAATCGCTGCCTGTTAATTTTATGTCATTCCAACGCTAGAGCAGGGTCGCGTAATACTTGCTGCGAAATAAAACGGAAGAAAGGAGCAACCATACACCAGTTTTTGTGTACCTCATGTGATTTGAACGGTTTTTTTCGCAGCCATAGTAAGAAGAATGGAATACAAGCAGAGAGCAAACTCCACGCAGTAATATCGGAAATAGGGAGATGCGCTATTTAAAGGCCCGTTTTTTTTTTTTTTGCACTGACTTCTGCACAACGTGCAGCAGCAGCTAGCCCGGCAGCCTGCTCTCCTCGACTATGGCTGAGCCGGCCTGCCTGCACCTGGGGAAATTTTTAACGACTGTGGACCATTTCTTTAAGCCTTATACATTGTCATCCAAATAATTTCATCGCGCATGCGTGCTCACGATGCACCATACATCATACTTGCAACTTTTAGGCACTATTATTTGTCTTTGGACCTCGGTTGACCAGGGGCCATGTGTTTGGTGCTTTTAGGATGGGTATGCCCTTGCGCCATGGAATGCATCATCGTCTCTCGGGAAGAGTGGCGACCGATGCATTTTTGCATCGCAGCCTGCGCGCCCGCGGGGCAGGCGCTCTCAGCGTCGGAAAGCGATTTGCTTCCCTTTCGGGGAAAAAATTTGAGGGTCCCTTGCTTTTTCCCCAAGCGACTGACAACGGTGGAGGACTCTCTGGGCGCGACTTAAAATAAGGGGGGGGGGGGGGGGGGGGGGGGGGGCGCCCGGCTGCGGCCCCGAAACTCGGTTAGCGTCGATCGGCGGCGGCGGCGCGCTGGGATCGGTCGTGCGTAAGAAATGCCGCCGCTTGGCGCCCGTGTGTGCCTATTCCCTGATCCCCGCGATTATTCCTCTTGGCGGAGCGACGCCGCGGCGTGAGCTCGGTACGATTCGAGTGGATTTTCCATCTCCAGCCTCGCTGTGCGGCGTGATGAATGCGTTTAAGTTGGAGGCTGTACGTGTTTCCAGTCCGTCCTGCCTTTCTGCCGGGGGAATGGATTTTCCCCGTGCCGTTTCGCCTTTTGTTTTGTGCCCCCGACTTCCCCCTCTGTGCGGGCCGGAAGAAGATGGATCACCCATTGCCGGTGATCCGCAAATTAGATTCCGTCGCCTACAGCAGGAAAGGCGGCAGCTTTGAAGCCTCGCGCCGCGCTTAGATCGCGAGTGGGTGTCTGCCTACCTGGGCGCCGCCATCCGGCGCTGCTGGGCGGCCGGGCTGGCCCAGTTTCGAGGAGCCTCGTTACGTCTCAATTTGAACTATGTGCCCCGTGTCTCGCGCGCGCGTGTCTCGGAGAGTGGATAAATAATTTGGAGTCGTCCAGCTAGTTGTGCGCCTCGGGGTCCGCATGCACCTGCCTCTTGTTCTGTTGGTTCGCCCCTGTCTGCCATTCGGTTTTCGGTGAAAAACCGATACTGCTGCCTTCTTATTAACGAGTATTTCCATCCCTTCGAGCGTTCCGTTGATAGCTGCACATAGTATGCAACCCCCCCCCCCCCCCCCCCCCCCCCATCTCGATCGAGTATGGCCAGTGTATACTGCAGGCAGCTCGACTCGTCCAGTCCCATCCTCCGCTATCGCTGTTTACACGGGGAGGCGCAACCTATCCCGTTCACCCCGAGCTTTCTTGCCACCCATTGGCACCACAGAAGACTGCGTTGAAGTAAGGCCCGGACCTTGGCACCGAGCATCCATGGTGGGCTACTCTGAAGCGCTTCGAGCCTCTTCCGACATTCATTCCTGCAAAAGCTTGGCCGCCCAAAATCCCTAGTGATGGCACAACTCGCTAGTTGCCAAAGAGGCCCTCCACGTCGTTCGCGCAGCTTCTGCATGTATTAGGCACACGGGCGCCTATTTGGCCGAGCAGTCTTCGTTGTCGTCTGGTCAACTCTATACGCCTATACTGGCGACAATCGTACCGTGGTCTTTTCGTGTGCCTCACGGCGCGCTGGCTCCGGGAAATTCGGCGCCCAGCTTGAAAAGTGTGCCTCCGAGTTTGTTGTGCTGCCCTTGGCGAGGAGTCTGCCTGCGCCAGCGCTCGGGACTGGCGTTGCAGTTTGGCGGAACGTTTCCTGGCGGTGTAAAGTTTCGCCTGGCCACGGGCGGCCTATCGACGGTTGGCGACGTGCCGTGGTGTTCTTGCGTGTACACGGAAAACGCGTGCAGTGCTCTCACCCGCGTGCTTTATTGGGTGCAGCCGCGCCATTTGCTCCACCGCACGTGCGCATGGAGCTTTCTCAGAATTCCTGCTATCCCCCCCCCCCCCCCCCCCCCCTCCTTCCCGAATGAAGCCCCCTTGCCTTGCGCCGCCCGTTGTGAGCGTCAGCGCCTGGCGTGTTCGGGCGGCGGCTGCTCGCATTCTGCTGTGCCTTTCCGCGCCGTTGGCCGCCCCTTGTCGCTGTGGCTGGGACGGCGTCGTGACAGCTCAGCCAGAACCTGCGGCTGCTGTCGTGCGCTGTCGCGTGCCTGACGGCAGCCTCACCTTGACAGCACCAGGCGTCAGTGTTGCTCGCCGCGTTGTCAGCTCCCTCGGAGGCCTTCCTGGGAGCCGGCAACGAGCGTCATGTCTCGTGCGGGGTTATTTGATGGCAGCCCACGAGGCGCTTTTGTCTCCGGCAGTGAGAATCGTCCGCTCCTCTTGATCGATGCGGACGGATTTATCTGGGGCGCCGCGAAAACACCCCCCTCCACCCTCACACACACACAAAAAAGTGGCGGCTCAGCCCTTGTGCTGAGGATCTCCGCGGAAGGCTCATATCCTCGCATGTAAATGTGTTCGCTATGCCAGACGGAATTTTTGGCTCTTCAATGTTCCCGAGGAATGGAAATGAGCTTGAGCGAGACGTGCGTTCTCCGCGCAGGCCCGCTTTGACGCCATGTTCCCGCGACCGAAAATAGTCCGTTCTGCGACGGCGCTTTCGCTCACAGTCGTTTATCTTCTAAAGGACGGCAGTTACACAATCTCGAGCTGCTTAAGCCTGTCATTGCTGTATGGTAGCGCGTCTTTTGTTCGTTCCCTGCGCCAGGCGGCGTTGCGAGCCGATTTTAGCGGCGTGTTTTGTTGGCGTTTTGCTTGCTGGCTTGGTGCGCTTGAGATGCGCGTCCGCTGTGTTGTCTTGAGAAATTCGTGTGGGAGAGTCGAGCCGTGCGACGGTGAATATTCAGGAAACAGTGACGACTCGGAGACGCGTTCTTTAACAAACAGACAAGGAAGACTGTATTGACTTTACGGATACACAAAGAGCGGTCAGACGGAACACCCGGCACAAACGTGTCTCTTCTCTGCCGTCTAAGGAGCCACTGTCTTGCCGAGAGTCCGAGGGGCCCGGCCGCTTTCAGCTGCACCCGGCCTTTCGCTGCCCAATTCGCCTCCCGGGCGCCGTCGTCGAAACTCGACCCAGGGCCCGGCACTGGCGCTCCAAAAACTGGGAGTGTCCCCGCAGTGCTCCGGTCCCCAATGGCACCCCGTCGCGCGCACGTGCGAAGGAAACACACAAAACTCAAAGGAGGGCACACGGGCGACGAGAAACACAGGCAGTAGTAAACGATGCCGTTCGTGGAAGACGCCCTCTCCCCTCCCCCCAAAAAAAGACAGAATGCACAACACGCTGCCTTTCTGCGAAGAAAGTGGTCATTAGCCGACTCTAATGTTTGGCACCCATGAGAACGACAACGGGCAGTCTGATTTGCGCGCACTCGCCATGAGAATTACGGGAGCACAATGTTGGCTTTTACGAATACAGGGTTTCCGTCAACTGAAGTGATTGTGAACACTGGACAAATGTATCGCTGCTCTTTTATTACGTTCGATTTTTTTCGTCGTGCCACAGCTATAGACGTTCATGCTCCTTTTGTGACGATTTGTGCACTGTGCCGTGTCATCCCGTCACCGCGTTACATTGAAGATTTGCTGTGATTGAAGCCTAGCGGGCCAGAGCGATAAGCTTTAAACCTTGGCATTTTTCTTAAAGCGGTCAGGCGACGATGATGTGTAGCGCGAGACATATACGCAGTACATCCTAGTCCTGACTTGTCTGTTGTAAGCTTTTCAGTGCGGGGATGTGTGCAAGCGGGGTGGTGTTTTGATGTTGTTCTTTAAACGTGCTCATTTGGGATGCTTCTTTTATTTTTGCAGGTAAGAAGCTTTGTCCTCTGCTTGGAGCGTTGCTCTGGGAGTCAAGTTGCTACCGGAGCTGAAATTCCTTGCCGTCGCCAGGAAAGTCTCCAAACTCCGTCGTAGCCACGAAAGGAAGTGTTTAAAACTCGGCTGTTATGAATTTGTGCATGCAGGGATGGCACTAGTGAAAACGTTCAGGAAATTGTGTGCGGAAAGCTAATCATTCAGATGAAAATGTGTGACGAGCGTGCGCGTCACAGCCGTGCAGTCATCTGAATTCCTCGCAAAAGACTGCGTAGGACTGAAGTGGCAGCCGTTGACAAAGTGTTTGTGGTGGCTTTACCGCCTTTGGGCATCCGCAGCGAGCCACAGTTCGCAAACGCTCTCAACTGTCGCAGTTTTTAATTCCGCCCCTTTTACTGCACACGCTGAAATTTTCCGTTTGCAGAGTATCAGTCGATGCATGTAGCTTTCAGTGGGGTTTTTTTCCAGGCGGTGATATCTGTCACGAACACGTGCCGAAGGCAGCACGGTTTTTGTGGAGCAGCTCAAAGTAGACAGCGCACAAAGAAGACAACGGCCGTTACGAGCGCTGAAAAGTAAACATTTTGACAGATTTGCCTGTCTGGTTGGGTTTGAAGATTTGTAATAAACTGCATATCTCCAACCAAAAACCTTAATTTGAAACCGAGTATCAATCGCACGAAAGGAAACCTGCCTCCAGTATATGCCCTGAGATTTCGCTCTGCAACTCAAAAAGAAAAAAAAGTCGCCATTGACCGCCTCCCCACGGCGCGGCAACGTGACTCACAGGCTTACCCCCCCCTCCCCCCGGCTATCGCATCTCAGCTTTCGTTCTTTTGACCTCCTGCTCTTCATACCTAAACGCCCTGTGTACTGCCCTAGTCAACCCTGATGATGGAGCCGAGCCGGCTTCGAAACGTTGGGTTTCAAGTTGAAGTTTTTCGTTGGAGGTGTGCAGTGTATTATTGAGCGCTGCGTTGTTCCCTTCCTTTTCTCTTCCATCTGCTCCCGCGTAAGGCTGGCTCTCGCTACGATATTTTTCAGCCATGCCAAGATTTCCACTCCATTTTTCAGTTTCCAGAGTACTGTGCTCACAGCATGCATCCGAGACCGCATAAAGTTACGTGAGGAGAGCATTGTTTCTGTTGAGCTTAAAAGTATTTTGGAAAGCGTACCACCTCAGTTAATTGTTCAGTGCAGTGCATCGAAGATGAATCGAGACTAGCGCTCCACTCCCGTCCGCGGCGCGTCCCTGCAGAAGTTACCGCCGATGGACCCGCGCTGCACTCCGCCACTCTCGCCGTGCTCTCCCTCCTCCGGTTATGCATTCCTACGCTGTCGCCGTGCCTTCCTTTTTCCACAATGACAATCTTCCGGACGGTTCCCGTAGTAGAGACCCTCCGGTTACATCTTCCTACGCTCTTGCCATACCCTCCTTCTTCCGCGCTAGGTTCCGTTAATAGACACTTTTAGTTGGACGTACGCAGTGAGCTTGCGCACGCAACGACACTGCGGGTAACGATTGCGCATGCGCAGAACGTAACGTATCTAGCCGCGCGTTGCGGACGCCCGCCCGCTGTAAAGCATAGCGTAGCGTGCGCAACGTGGGACGTTACGTGCTGCGTAGAGAACATGGCGGCGACCAGGTCACCCGCTTCGGAATAGGAGCTCGTCCAGATGGTAGCGGTTCGCTTTTATTTCGCTTACTCTTGCCCACACGTGCCGGTATAAGCGATAACTAGCCCCCTATTTTTCAAATTTGGCGATTTTCAAGCTACTAGGCCTAACTAAATGCTGTGTGTTTTCCTCGTAGCGACGACACCTGGCGAAGCAGTTTTCTAGCTTTTAGTCAGTTCTGATATTTTCTTCAGTTTGCATAGTTTTTCTTCTTGGAATAAAAAAGGCTCGCAATGCACTCACCGTAGTTACCAGTAATCACGGACGAAAATTTCTTCAACCGAGCGCTGACGTGCTTTGACGTCTTGTCACTAGATGGCGCTACTGTTTACGCGTTCGCGTGAGGGACGTTGCGGCACGGCCAACTAAATGTGTCGTGTTTACACTGTTCACAACGTACGCAACGCAGTAGGAGATGAGTACGCAAGCTTACTGCGTACGCCTCAACTAAAAGTGTCTAATTCAGAGTTTTGGCATAGCGTGATCCGCGATCCGCCACCGTGATCCGCTTCCGCGGGCACCACTGACACAGTGACACGTGACCACTGAGTAGGCGTTGGTTGGTCTCGACGCGGCAGCCGCGCACGCAGACGACGGGCACGTGGCGCCATCTGGCGCCCTCAGAGCGGTCTGCGCACGCGCAGTAGCTCCTCGCGGAACAAGGTTTGTTGCTGGGCGAGTTGGTTGGGGTACATCTTGAGAACACAGCGCTTGCAGACAAAGGACCAGAACAAGAAGGACACACACCTGCGCTAACTAACAACTTTTATTTCGGAAGGGGGCCGATCCGCGCCTTTTATACAGAATTGGAGGGAATGATGCGCACGCGCACAACACAGCCAGGTGGGAGCATGGAAAGAGCCAACACATAGACCAACTATTCTTATCGCCACTGATAACCAACAACGCAGCCAAAACAAGCAAGAAAACAAAAAAGAAAAAAGAAAAAAGAAAAGAAGAGAAAGAACCAACGGGGGGAGCAAAGGCAGGGAACGTAAGAAACAATTCCAAAACGTACCAAAAGATCCCGAAGAAGCCAACAACCAACACGGCTAAACGACTGACGATGAAAGGTAACAAGATGAAGGCACTAAAAACTGAACAAACAGGCATAAAAGGTGCAGGAAAAACCTGCGGAAGAGTAAAAGATTCGGCACAGCTAAAAGATGACGGAAACTAAAGGCGTTAAAACAGATACAAGCAAAAACCCAAGAAGCCGACGCGAAAGAATACAAGCAGAAAAGGTGGTCACTAAAATATGACATTGAACAGACAACAGATCTCTAAAAACAAGCAAGGAATCGTAAAAAACGTGTGGGCGAAAAACATAACAGAGAAGAATACAGAAGAGTTTAAAAAGGAAAAAAAGCGCAAAAAAAGAGGGCGCAAAAAAATCATCACGGAATGAAACGAAAAGAATACACTGAATCAAATCAAAGCAGAGAGGAATGAACACTCTTTGTCTAACAATGCAACTGATGGTGTGCTAACGCACTCATCTTTTAGCTTGGTAATAGTGGCTGCTTCAATGATTTCTCGAGTCAGTTGATTTAAGTTTTTTGCCAAAATATCTGTTTCCTTGAAAGTGGGGGAGACGCGTCGGCAAGGACTGCAATCACGGCAGTGTATGGCCAAATTACCGGACCTTTTATCCTCAGCATTAGCTTTATGCTCCAGTAACCGCTTATTGATACATCGGCCTGTTTGGCCGACGTACTTCCTGCCGCAGGGTAAAGGAATCGAATAGACGACACCCGACGAGCATGCTACGAACGGATCCCGATGCTTAATTGTGCAGTCTGGAACTTTTTCCCCAGAGCCGTTGACCTTCCTGCAGAGTCTAGAAAGCCGGAGTCTAGATCGCCCACACGTTTTTTACGATTCCTTGCTTGTTTTTAGAGATCTGTTGTCTGTTCAATGTCATATTTTAGTGACCACCTTTTCTGCTTGTATTCTTTCGCGTCGGCTTCTTGGGTTTTTGCTTGTATCTGTTTTAACGCCTTTAGTTTCCGTCATCTTTTAGCTGTGCCGAATCTTTTACTCTTCCGCAGGTTTTTCCTGCACCTTTTATGCCTGTTTGTTCAGTTTTTAGTGCCTTCATCTTGTTACCTTTCATCGTCAGTCGCTTAGCCGTGTTGGTTGTTGGCTTCTTCGGGATCTTTTGGTACGTTTTGGAATTGTTTCTTACGTTCCCTGCCTTTGCTCCCCCCGTTGGTTCTTTCTCTTCTTTTCTTTTTTCTTTTTTTCTTTTTTGTTTTCTTGCTTGTTTTGGCTGCGTTGTTGGTTATCAGTGGCGATAAGAATAGTTGGTCTATGTGTTGGCTCTTTCCATGCTCCCACCTGGCTGTGTTGTGCGCGTGCGCATCATTCCCTCCAATTCTGTATAAAAGGCGCGGATCGGCCCCCTTCCGAAATAAAAGTTGTTAGTTAGCGCAGGTGTGTGTCCTTCTTGTTCTGGTCCTTTGTCTGCAAGCGCTGTGTTCTCAAGATCTCCTCGCGGAAGCGGTTCGCGGTGCAGATTGCGGATCGCGCTATGCTGTAACTCTCTAATAGACGTTTTTAGCATAGCGGAGACGTACCAGCTTTTACGTACGGGAGCTGCGCACGCGCAGTGGCAATGCTGCGGCCAGGGGGAGCCACTGCGCAAGCGCAGGAGGGGTCCGGTAAACCGGTATACGTCTCCGCTTACATCTCTCCGGTATGCTAAAAACGTCTAATAACAACCCAGCGCATTTTCGCGTTCCTCCCCTCACGTCATACCGACCTCCTTGAATGGTAGCCAACCACCGAGTGGTTCGCTGTAAAAAATAAACCCGTTTTGCGTCACACTGCGTCAGTGTAGCTTGGCGACTTCCAGTGAGATCAATGTCCCCATGCCTCGGGTCAAAGTCCGGAGTGCCTCGACGGACATCAGCGCCTTGGGTCGACGCCGCCAGGCCGGTGTCCGGAGTTGGGATCGTGCCGGCGTTCGCTCGGCATCGGCCATCTCGAAGCCTTCTCTCGGGGATCAATTTTGCTCTTTATTTAGGTTCATTCTGGGACTTTCGTGCCATATTTTCGTTGCAGCACTTTTGGCGTCCGTACCCGGACCACGCATGTCTTTGTCGGGCGGTCTCTAGCTGCGCGTGGCTGCGTACACACTAAACAAATTCTCACCTTTAAGGGTGCAGATCAGCTCACCCCAGACGGACACCCTTTTTTGGGCTAAAAAGGGTGCAGAGATTAGCACCCTTCAGGAAGGGTACACAACATGAAAGTTTCGAGGGCGCGCGTCAGTCCAAGGCTTTTGCTTCATGAGTGGATCAATGTGGAGCACCCTTCCAACATGCACTCGTAGAGGTGTTATGGAAAAATGCCCTTTAATAATGGTGCAACCATTACATCCTCTAAAATATCATTAAGTGTACCCTTCCTTAAGGGTGGTGATCTCCGCACCCTTTTTTAGCACCAAACAATCGGAAAAGGGTGCTCGTCGGGGGACAGCTGATTTACACCCTAAAGGGTAAGAAATTGTTTAGTGTAGGTGGGAGGAAGGGATCGATGAGATCCAACACAGTCTCCTTATGGGAGTATACATCGGCGTCCATGGGAGTTTCCCGTAAGGAAAAGAGCAGCTGAAAGGCGCAGTGGTCCCTTGCCACCCGCAGCAGCCATCGGCGGGAATGCATCGCTTGGCGAGCCCGTGTGCCAGAATGCATGTCCGCTCTGCCTTACACGCGGCGCCTGCTGGCGGGACCGGCACAGAGGCTCGCATCTCGTTTCGTCCGATTCTGAGTCGCTCCGGCGTCGCGCATTTTTAGCTGTGGCTGCCCGATGAGCTTTGGACGTCGGTGTCGTGACGTTTCGTTTTTATTATTTTATAGTACTCGCACATGCCGTGTGTATAGTTTTACGCGAGTTCACTATTTCATCGGAAATGGCGGCCCTGGCGTGGTATGCCGTTTTATCGGAAAAGCTACACCCTTTTTGTGGTAAGCGCATCTCCACTAAGTGCTCATGCAGAATCAGCTGCATTGCATGCATTCTGTCGGAGACGGCAGTTAAGTTAGTCCCCATTGTGCAGAATATCCGGCGTCGGCTTTGTGGCTGTTGTAGCGAAAAATCGCGAGCATGACTCTGGCAGGTGGTCCCCAGAGAGCAATCCAGGACGAGACAGGTGGGTCACCTCGGTCACGTGACCTTGCGGGGTCATCACAAAAGTTGTTGCTGGGCTAGTTGGTGACACATACTTTGAATGTTTGTGCCTTGTGGTAGAGCATCAGCCTCGCATTCGTGAGGGGCTGGGTTCGATCGCCAGTGCCGCCGGATACCCACCGGTTTTTTAATGAGTACAAGATTTTCCCGGCCTGGTGCTCCGCCTTTCTGGGGTGAAATGCTTGGGAAAAGGATCTTGGACCAAACCATTCTGTTGACGGGCCATTACCTTGTTCCGCCTTCAGCCAACCCTAAATCCGCCTTGTGCGGTAGAAGCCCATTTGTGTTCCAAAGGTAACCGCGTTTTCGAAATTCTAAAAACTGATATGGATAATACTTACGGTGGGCTACACAGGCCTCTTATTATTTGAGGTGCCTAACGGTAACATTTGAAAACTTATTCAGTATTAGTTAACAAGCCTGCTAGTTAGCGAGTCTTGGCTGTATTCTGATGTACTACACGGCTGACAATGCAATGACGAAAAAAGTGCTCGTCAACTCAAAAAGGCCATTTTTAAAGACTGTGTAAAATCTCAGGTGAAACTCCCTGCATGTATGGGCATTAACGCATTAAGGCGGAGCTTAAGTGCTCCCTCCAATTACTTTTCTTGTTCCTCTGGCCCATAAGGGGCAGTTCTGCAATGCCAGCTTTCTCTTCTCCTGTGGCGTCTCCAAAACGCCCGTTCCCCTCGTCGATGGCGCTGGTGTCCGAAATGAGCGCGTCTTGAGGCCTCGAGGCGTCACGTGCGTCGAGTGGCCTTGCGGCGACACGTGGTGGCTCGGAGCTGACGGACCCGCTGCGGTCTTGGCGCTGCCACTGACCCCAGCAGAGCGGCCCCCCCCCGATCGGCGGTGATTGTCGCGGTTTGTCGGTGAGAGCAGGTTGAACAACGCAGTTCTGTTTGTGCAAGCGCCGAGCTGACTCCAGGGTGGGGGTTGGTGAACGATGTCTGGGGCCTCCCTCCCTTCGGTCGCCGGCTTCTTTTTCTTGCCAAGCACTCGTGGGCGTTGAGACAGTGTGTTGTTGTCGGCTGTCCACCGTTTTCTGGCAACCTCGGTAGTGTGGATAAAAGCGGAATAGTCGGCGTAACTGCTGACCTCGGTACGGTCTCTATCTGGCACGCGAAGGCTAGTTTGCGAAACGAAACTTTATAGCAGGTATTGGACCTGAACCGCACAGGCGTGCGAGCGACAAGCATGCGAGCAGCGTTGGTTTGTCTGCTCCGAAGCGCTCCAGACACGCCTGCTGACGTCTGAACATTGTACGAAAATCATTACCGGGTGCTTTCGCTTCAGAGGTTTCTTATTAAGGCCGTCGGTGTTTTTTTTTATTTCCACCGCAGATGCGTTGCAAGCGGCATCAGCCGGTGCGCGTGTTTTCGTTTCGCGGTTACGCTTGCTTTTGGAGCGGCGTGTCTTTTCGCACTTTGTTCTTTTCCGGCCGGTCATCGCCGAGGGAGCGTCAAGCGAGCCGGGCCCGTGCACTCGATGGATTTGTCGCTCTCCGGCAGGGGGAGAGGCAGTGGCGCCGTTTCCCCCCCGTCTCTGCGGGGTCCCTGTAGTTTCTGGGTCGGCGTCGCACCGATGCCGACTGGCGGGCGCGAGATTTTTCCGCAGCTTGCACTGCGTTCGGCGGCGCGGTGTTAATTCGCCACTTAGGTCGGCGCCGAGGCCCGTCGCCGGCGCCGAGAGTCGACGTTAACGGTGACCCCCCATCGCGGGGTGGGCCGATGAGCAATCAGCCCTAATGACGCTTCTTGTGCCGCGGCTGTGTTTGTTTGCGGGCGCACGTGGACCTTATCGGGCGACGCTGAGAAGGCGGGCCCTGCCGGGATCTGCGGCCGGAGTTTGGCTCTCGCTTGTCGGCCGCTAATTAATGCGGCGCGCACCTTCGCAATTGGCCGCGCATTTGCAGCCGCCGTTCCCCTCGCGCCGACCCCTGTGTGCGCAGCAAGCCCGACGCGGCGCACGCCAGGGCTTTTATTTTTCTGGGGCGCAGAGCTCCCCGTGGGCGTACGTACGCTCGAGGCCCTACTTGGTGTTCGGCTGTGCGGGTTATTTTCCGACGCCGTGACAACGCGCTGCCTCCGCTCCGTAGGCGGCGCTGTGGCCGTCCCGGGCGGACTGGTGTCCGGCGGGAGTGGACGCATTGCGGCTGACATCTTTGCCGGCCTGCCATTTCGTCCAAAGTTGTTAAAAGCTTAGCGGCCGCCCCCTTTTCTCGATCTTCGCTCAGTCGAAGGGCTGTCGTGCGGAAATCCTCTTAGGGAGCCTAGGGTCGCCCCTTTACTCGGCGAAAAATTTATAAGCCGGCGCCAAGACAACAGCCGTCCGGGGAAAACGCGCGCCACGAAGAACAGGCGGCCGCGTTCCGCTTCCCTCCGGTTTCCCTGCCGTGTTCCGCGCGAAGCTCTTAGCGGCTGCTGGCGTGGGCGCCACGAAAAAACGCTGCCTTGAAACTGGTTTTTCAAAAGTCGGAGCGCAGTGCTCCGTTTATTTATTTAGGGCTCCTCGGGGCGCCTTCCACGCGCGCTAATACGTTTTGTCTGCTTCGGTTCGGGCGGGCTTCCTTCTCCTCGCGTTCTGCGCACTGCCTGCCTCAGCGGCCGGAGATTTCCCACCTGTTGGCCGAGTCCCCGCGGGGATTATGCGTGGCGCTGACCGGTGGCCTGCGCCACCTTCGTGGGGCCCCGTTTCAACGCGACGGGAAGGGCTCGTTGTTCGCTGGCAGCGGAAGCACCGTGACGGTGACGGCCACACGAAAGCCCGGAAGCCGGCTAAATTCGGGAAGGTTAACCGGGAACTAGGGGCGTGCCGAGCAGTGTCCCTAGGCGGTGACCTCATTTCCTTCCACACGGTCAATGGTTGGGACAGTGCCTGTTGTTTCTTCTTCAGCCCTGCTTGGGGCAACGAAGGCGTCAGTGTAGGGTCCCCTTATTCCTCCGCGAACGCGGGTTGGTTCGGTGTTCGAGGCTTTTAAACGTGCGTTATCGCGCAGACATTGCAACGTCAGAGAAGAAGTAAGAGGTGGCGCACCGTTCGCGCGTGGCCTGCCTTCGTGCGCGCATTTCCCTGCCCGTGCAGAAGCGGGGGAGGAAAGTCGGACGTGCGCAAAGCGCCCCCTCTGCAGCAGAGCCCGCCACAAATTTGTTAAGACCAGGCCGAGGCTCTTCGCCGCTAATTGGATTGTTTGCGCGATTCGATTGGGCGCCGCACGTCGTCTCTTCTTCTTGTCCCCGGCGCTTTCTTTTTGGCTGTGGTTGCCTTTCTTGGGCGCTGCCTTTTCGACTCGAGCTGTGCGAGCCCCGACGCTGGTGCGGTCCTTCCCCCCTTCGCTGCAGCCCGTTGTTGCCGCTCCGCTGGCATGCAATGGAATTGGCGAGACGGGGATTGCATTGGCTCTGCGGCAAGAAGTGGCATTCTTTTTGGCCCGCTGTTTATTGGCCCCGGTCCCCTGCTGTCTGCGGCGCCATTTCTGTCGCACCTCTCTGCGCGTGCTAACGAGTCGACCCGGCGGGCTGGGTGTGCGACCTTGACGCGACCTTGTCCGTCGGGAAGGGGCTTCCATTTCTGTGCCCATGCACCCTTTGAGGCGCGGGTCTGTCTGCGGTCCTTTTTCGTTTCTCGAGGAAAATGTTCTTTGTTTATGCGCAACGTTTTAAAGCCAAGTGCCATCGTGCGGGGCCGAAAGTTGGCTGTAGGCGACATCCTTGCAGCTAGGATGTTGTTTCTATTCGAGGAAGTGATTTGGATGTGTCGGCCCATGCCGACGTCGGTGTACTCTTCTGGAACACGACGTACTGCAAGGGGGAAAATAAAGCCATGTTTTGGATAATGCAGGGGCGTGATGTGGACGCGAGTGTCGTGCGCACTCCGCTTCCGGACGCACCCTGTCCTGCCGTTCCGTTGACCTGCTGAAAAAACCGCCTCCGAATAATTTTTTGAAGCGAAAAGCTTCACTACGCTAGTCAACACCGCGCTTCGCGCGAGCCGGCGTATGTCAGAGCACGAGTGACGTCACGCACGGCGCAGGTGGCCGCCGCCGACTCCGTCGCCTGACCTTTAACCGCTGCCGCGCGTGACGTCACACGCGGCGCTGGTGGCCACTTCCGCGCGCTATTCGTCATCGTGTGACGTTCGCCGCAAGCGCGTGTTTATCGCGGAGGCCGACTATATAATCGCTTGCCTGAGAATAGGCGTGCGCGTTCAACATGGAAGGAGAAGAGAGCGATGCTACCGATACAGAAGTGGTACCGCGGGAGTTGGCTGAGAAGGAGCGAAGAAATGAAAGGCTGAACGCTCAACGAGCGTCCGACACACCCGAACAACGAGAAGAGCGTCTCGCTAAACGACGCAGCAAAGCATAACCATAAGCATCACCGAACCTTTTCGCTTCGAGATATCCAGGCTTAACCTTAGCTAAGCCCCAGCCAATTTTTTTTATCCCTCTTCACTGCATGCTTTGTCATTTTGCAAGTAATTGGCTGGGTGATAGCGTAGCGGCATAGTGCGGTTTACTTCCTTGGATCAGCGTGTAACGAGGTAACTTGCAGCGCGCGAGCGACCTTAAGTGGACAGATGGCCGCCCTGCTTAGAAAAAACAACAAAAGTTTAAACGATACGGAAGGCAAATGAGAGCAGCTTTATCGCGCTTGATGGAACGCTGTCCATCCCGAGGGTTTGGCTTCCCACCGATGATAATCGTGAACACGGTTGGGTTGGATGTCATAGCGGGGCTGTTTTTAGGCCATGCATTTAGGGCGCCTTGGAGAGAGACCGTTTGTTGATCTCTCAGTTATGCTGCCCCTTCTCCCTGTCTATTTCGCGGCACGAGGTAAAGGCGCAGCTCCGGCAGAGTGCCTAGCCTCCCCGAGCACGCAGCTCGTGTTCCTGTCCCCGCCCGGCGGCCAATGACCGTGGCTGCCTTTTATCCGCACGCGCTCCTTCGGGCTCGCTTCTCCAGCCTCGCTGTTTCTCTGCCCTTCTCCTGTCCCATCCTGGATTTCGCCGCTGCGCCATCCAACGGGGTGCGCCTTTTGCTCATTTTCTCTGGCAAGCCGGGGACGACGGTGTGTGTAGGGGCGACCCCTCTGGATGGGCGCTCCGTTTTCCTTCCCTCTTTCTTTCTGCCCAACTTTCCACTCGGCACATGCGCAGCTACTTCGGCTGTCACTACTCGGAACAGGCTGTGTGTTCCGGCCAGGGCACGCCTCGACACAAGTTTCAGAACGTGGCTTTGCGTGCGTCGCTTATAAGCATGAGATGTTTGTGGGCGGGTAACCTTGGCGCCAGAGCGGAGGTGGGGAGAGGGCACGGAGTCCAACCGAGGCGAACGAACACGGGCGAAACTTTCAGTTCACCCGCCTCTGGTGCCTACGTGCTGTGCTGCCGCCGGTGGAGCACATGCGTCAACAGCAGCGTCTTCATGGTCCCGTGCATCGCGTAGGCGAATTTTTCGCCCTAGCCGTTGCACAAAGAAAAAAAAGAATAGAAAGAGAAATGGGGAGAGGGTGGGGGGGGGGGGGTAGACACGGTGACTGGCCATTCGCGAGCTGCTGAGCGCCCCGCGTGTTGTCGCTGCCGGTACGCGCCCTCGGATCTGTTTTCTCCGAGGGGTCGCGTTTTCCGATCAGCCTCCACTACAGTCGGATACAACTCAAGAACGAAGCGGCTTTTCCCTGTTAAAGCACCCCACTTCCAGCCAATGGCGTCGGCCGATTCTCATGACCCTGCGAGCGTGACAGTGAAATTAGAGGACTATCTTTCCTTTTTCATCTGCCACTCCCTGCATTGTAGCAGGGTCATGAGAATCGGCCGACGCCATTGGCTGGAAGGGGGCCCTTTCACTTCTGTTGTGCCAGCTTTTTCTCCGTGTCGGTTTTCAGTTGCGTCCCAGTAATATGCCAGGTGCCCATTTTGGGTCACATTTTTTTAGGGGCGGACGGTTCAAAAATACGTCTCAGCCAGCCATTTCTTTCGTCGATGAAGTGGGCTTCAACGTAATACTCCTCTGTAATATCGCCCCCTATTTAAATCCGCCCCTGAGATATGCGCCCTGTCGTGAATGACTGCTGCTTCTATTAACGGCTTCTCGTTCGCCACACACTCGAGGAGTCCCCGCGCCCGAGGTCTCTGCTTCCGAAGGTGCACTCGGCGCTCCTCTGTTTAAATCGGCCCGCGATGCTGGTCGTGTTTGCCCCCAAGTGTGCTTTTTCGTGCTGTTGCACTTGGCTGGTGGCGTGAAACCTGGCCCTCTCACAGTGCGGCCCCTTCGACGTCTTTCTTTTTAATCTTTCACGGATGAGCTGCGACGGTTCGGTTGTAATGCGATTTCTCTCTCTCTCTCTCTGCCCCTTGCCGTGCTTTGTTTTATCCGCACGGGAGCTTCTCCGTTCTACGCCCTTCTCGCTCGTTCATGCCTCGTGGAGCCTCGTGCCTTACGCGAGCAGCAGTTCGCATATTTCGGCCCCCCTTGCACCGGGGCAGATTGTCGGATGGCGTGGGCGCCAGGCGAGGGGCGGCTTTGGCGAAAGCGGGCTCATCGGTGCATCGCGGCCACTCGTCGTCTTTGGCCTTTTCGCGCATTCGCGCCCCCCGCTGCTTGCTGGAGCTGGGGGGGAAGAGAGTCTCTCCTTTTCTTTTCACGCGAAACACACCTGCGAATTTTTCTTCCTGCCCAACTGTACGGATATATTGTGCGCCCAAAGAGCCTTAAAAAAAAAAAAGAAGCCTGTTCTGGCTGCACGGTTACGTCGTGTTTCGCCTTACTTTTTTTCTTCCTTTGTCCTTCGGTGCCGGCTCTGCAGTGCGGGCTGCATGCGCTGTTGCGCCGGTTTCTGGGTTGACGTCTTATTTCCGCATAGGAGAGCACATTCCTCTCTGTTTATTCGCCATTGTAGGGGCCGTTTTCTTTACACGCTTCTTTTTTGTCCGATTGTACTCGCGGCATTGTGCTTCTTGGGAGCTCAGTATGTTATGCGTCTCTGTAATACCCACGGGCGCGTTTTCTGTGGGAAATGTATTCTTTTGTTTTTCTTGTTCTAAAGCTGCTGGGGGAGGGGGAGGGGCGTTTCCTGGCGATAGCTTTCTTTATTTTTCGGCACAGGTTGAAGATTCCCCCTCCCCCCCCCCCCCTCCTTTTTTTTGTCTGCAGCGTAGCATTGCTTGTCTTGGCACGGCAGGGGACCTTCTCGGAGGAAGTGCGCGTGGACATCACGTATAAATAGGACGCCAGTGTGAAGCCTGGCGGCAGCTGAGCGGCCGGGTTCTGTTCCCCAGCTCGGGGAAGGCAATACCGTTCGGAGAAGAGCCCACTCTTGAAACGACTGCGGTCCCTCTTTTTATTCTTGGCTCTTTCGCGGCGTTAATTTTCGTTTCTATGCTGGCTGCGTCTGTAATTTCGTAGACAAATTGCTCCTGGCACAGTTTCCCGCATTCGCACTCCTCGGCGGCGTGGGCAGTCCTTGAGGGGGGTCTGGAACTAACCCAAACAGGATTACTGTCGTCAGGGGAGCAGCTCTGTCGAGCAAGCAAAAAGGGCGAAAATGTTTTCCGTGGTCGCCGCTGCCCCGTTCGGTATTGTTGTCACGCGCCTTGTCGGAGCGCGTCCGTTCGCTCCGAGTCTCCGGGTGCGTGCCTTTTCTCGGGCGCCGTGCATTCTCTAATCTGCCGGCGCCTTTCCTTTCTTCATGCCTGCGTTGAATTTTTATTCCACCGCGGCATGTGGCGTCTCTCAAGAACGGTGGGTTTTTGTGCCCCGCCTCTTATATATTCCGGGGCCGCTCGCGCTTTCGGCTATCGAATTTTCTCCTCGCCTTTCTCCCCCCCCCCCCCCCCCCCCCTCCCCGGGCTGTGATTTGTGTGCGGCCCACGGAGGGCCGTTTTGTTCTTTAGTAGCCTCTTTCTAATCCGCTGCGTGACCGGACCACTGCTGGGCCGCCTGGCCGCGCTCTGTTTGCGCTTGCGCACAAAAGCCCGCCCTTTCGCCGGCTCCCTCGGCAAATAAAGGAAATGAAACTCGGGGGCCGAATTTTTAATACCGAATTCGTGCCCCAACTTGTTCTCCGCGGGTCACTGGGCGGCGCAGGTGCGGCGCTACTACTTCCTTCGTGGATGGCCCCGACGAAGGTGACGGAGGCCCGGCTGGAGTGCGGCAGAGCGCCCTTCACCGAGTGGATTAGTCGCTGACATTTATTGATTCGTTCGGGTGAAATAAAAGAAAAACAATTGCCCAAACAGGCGGTCACTTTCACAGCGATAGTTGCCATTTTGACGTCCTAGATTTGGCGCTCCTTGTACAGCCATTTGAGTTCGGTGAGGGTGTGTTGCTGTTGGACCAGTTTTTTTTTTTCTCGCAACAGTGGGAACGATAACGTTAATCACTCGGCATTTTCCCCCTCCTTTTTTTTTTTCATCGTGCATTTCCCTATTTCTATACGCCTTTCCTAACAAGCGCTGCAACGAAATGGTAACTATTTTTGGTTTTCAGTGAAAATTGAAGACTGCGGATTTTGTAAAGAAGCAGCAATTTGCGCAGAGCGGGTAGAGCGATAGTGACGCATTGGCTGCGTTTCGCACTATGCAAATGTTTGGACCGGAAAGACCGCAGTTCATCTTGTGAAGTCCGTTATTGAAAATCTCACAGGCAGCGTAGCTGGCGCCGAAAATAGCCGCGAGGTGCGATCCGCCGGTCCACTTTAGGCTAAGGGCCATGGATTTGCGCGGGTTTGGCGGCGAGCAAAAAGCTTACATAGAGCTTTTAAAAGCAGCTGCGTAGCGCTTCAACTTAAGTCCGAGATATTCGTGATCTGCGCGTGCAGCTCTGGCAGTGACCAGGGGTACTGACGAGCACACTCCATCTCGGAATGATTTCGCGTCGCTGCCGCGGTTTCTTTTCTTTGCTCGCAGTGTCCGCCAGGTGGAGCAGTGCTCGCATGCGGGATCCTTTTTGCTGCTTTTTGTCGCCCATCATTTTCACGCTGTGCGGGGAAAGTTGTTAACGATCGAGTATACGTTCGCGGTGAAGACCACTTCCGGCGCCTGCGTCTTCGCTGCCGCCTGGTACCGCGCCCAGGGACGTTTTTAATAACCGCAATTCAGGGCCATCGACATAATGCGCATTTTGAGTGCCGCGCGGGACCGCATTGAACCTGGGCCACTGTTCGTTATAAAAGGACGCAGCTACTGCGTTCGCACTGTTCGCCACCCCTTTCAGTTGTGCCGCGCGCTGGCCGTGGCGCTGCACCATTCATTAAAAAAATTGGAGCGTTATGCGTTGTGCAGGTTTAGTGCAGGCTTTGCGCGCACTGCGGGCAGAACTGTTGAAGGCGATGCGCTAGCCATCACAGGGAATGATCCAAAACTCGCAGTGATGTGGAGGCGACTGAGTCTGATTATTTACTTTTGAATAAGGCAATTAAAAGCTGGGAATGTTTTCATGTGCACGAGGAGAATATAAAGTGGACACCCGCATATCGGCACATTTGATCTTCTGCGTTCGCGAGTATGGCATATTTCTCGAAGGTGTCTCCTCTTCAATTAAGCGGCATAAAAATTGAAAGTGAAGGCGTGTCAGGTTTGACTCTGCGCTGACTCGCAAATTTAACTCCGTAGCGCACCTTTACATCGCACTCGCACTTTGCAAGCATTGTCTGCCAGTCTAAATTTTTTCGAAACCAAAAGCCATATGCTCCAGAATGCCTTTAAATCAGTGTCTCCAGGTTGGAAATTATAGTCCTGCAGACTGCTCCTAAACCAACGTTCCTTTGCTCCAGATTGCTCCACACTGGAAATTTTAGTGGTGCAAAAGTTGCTCCAAACTCCATTTTGCCAGTAGCATCGCTGATTGGTGTTAACAGCGCATACCGTTTAAGAGTAAACACATTTATGTTTCTAACAAGATAAAAACTCGTTCTATCACAAGCGAAAAGGTCACAGTGGTCGCGCTAACCTCGTGAAAAAATGGGCAGTGGTCGAGTAGTAAGCGCGTGGTCCCAGCCTTGTGGCGCCGAACAGGGCTTGAAGGAGGGAACAGTCTGCGACCTGGTTTTCTCTGAATGTCCGCGAGACGGGACTTTCGTTGCCTAAGATTCTGGTGGCTGCCTTGAACCGGTTCCCTTCGCAGCCATCCCCGTGCTCACCTGCTCAGCCACCGGTATCCCAGATGCGCGTTCCGCAACACCAGGAGCTCGCTGGCGGGCGCCCCCAACCCGCACGGCGGCGGTTGCCGGGGGTTAGCACTTGTCTGTACTTACGTCGGGCTTTAAATCTCGTGGCCCGGTGGTCCGCACTGGCGCTCCACGGCACTGGAGTGTGCATCGAGCGGCTGCCGATCCGGGGAGCGTTTGCTGATCGCCACCAACACGCTCGCGCCTTTTCCTTCCTTTTCTTTCCGCTCGCGCAGTTTCATCCTGCGCTGTGTTTGTGCGAACTGGTGCAGAGGGCTCGCTCTTTTTTCCTGTTTTTTTCCTTCTTCGCGTTTGCCCGAGGCTGCCATTTAACGGGATTAAACCGGTATACGCGGGGATGATGACGCTTCGCGAGACAGTTGGAGCGAAAGGCAATTTTCTCTCCGGGCTGTTCGGCTCGTTCATCCTCCCTCCGTGTTCGTTGTCATTGCGCCCTTCTTTTGCGGCGGGACAGGAGGCGACATTCTCATTTGCACGGTGGCGACGGCTCTTTTGCCGGGGGCGATCATTCGGGGCCCCGTTTTGTTTTAAGCGCTTTTGCTTCCTCCCCTTTCTTTCCGCCTTTTTGGGAGAGTTCTCTCGCGTATGCAGAACGCCACCCTTACCTCCCTTCACGTTTAGTCGGTGCTCGCGAACTGCGTGTAGGTACGCGCGTGTGCGAAGCTGAGACTGGTTCATATTTTTATGGTCTTACATTCTGTTACATATTTCAGGCACGCGTCATTGCGTACGAGTTCGATGATGTGCCAACGGTCCCGATCAAAGATAGTGTGAGCATGGTTAGCGCTGTCTGTTTCGGTCACATTTCCAGCAAATCGCATCTCACCGCATGACTGTTTCACGCGAGTACGCGCGGGCCATAAAATCGTGCCGTGACTGCGGCAGCTATGGCGGGCCGGTCAGTTATCATTTCCCTGCCCTTCTGGATTCCTTGCATTGAAGGTCGCCGTGTTGTTGCGTGCACTTTGGCGCGCCCATCGGAGCGCGGTTGCCCCCGTGTGGGGGACCGTACCCTCTGCCCGGGCGTGCCGCAGCAGCCGGCGTCGTCTCCCACAGCGACCCTCGTCGGTTGCGGTCCCTTTCGCGACATCATTATCTGCGGCCGGCGCGCGTGCCACGCGAGACACGGACTGCCTCCTCGATCCGTGCCGTAGGGGAGAGCCCTCGAGTCGGCGATCGATCTCGGTGTCCCGTTGCGTGCCGCCTATCGGGACCATCGGTTGAGACGTGCGCGCCTGCCTCTGTCGCGAGACCGCGGCCAGCTGTTGGCGTGCGACGGTCGCTGATGGATAATCCCCGCAGCCTTTCCCTCGGCCGCACGCATCGCGCGCACGCGCCCGCGTGGCCCGCCGGCCGCAGAGCCGAGGCCCCTGCTCGCGGCCGGTCGTTCCGGCAGGCGGCTTATTCGTCTTCCTCGGCCCGCGCGTGTCCGGCTTTTACGGGGCCCGGCGCGGATGCGGTCCCGCCTGATTGTTTTTTCATCGCCCGGGTCGTTCGTGCGGAGCTGTTTGCGACAACCGCCGAGGGAGAAAAACGACCCGTCGCCCGTCTACTCCCCCCCCACGCCTCCTCTGGTCCTGTAGGGCTTTGTTGCGCCTTTGCCTCCCTTGTCCTCGGGCCGTCGTACGAGCGGACTATCTCGTCCGCTGGCGTTCAAGTGAGCTGGCCCGTGCTTTGTCGGCAGCAGTTGTTTAGGACTGCAGACCGATGTGTTTCCTAGGAGCGCTTGGACTCCTGACATAAAGCGTGCGATACGAATGAAAGACTGGTTGTTTTTTTTTAACTTCCAGAAAGTCGGGGACTAAAATCATCAGACGATTGTCTGCATCCCGTTGCTGAGTGGAGAGAATGGCAACCATTGGTTTAAAAAATAAAAAACCATCGATCTGAACATTGTGCTAACGTCCTGTAGGTGCCACAATTCGGACTTAACAGCTGTTCTCGCATTTTGTTGCATTGTTGCCGTTCCAGCTCCCCGTGGGACAGATTGTTCCTCGGCTACCTTTCTTAGTGCGTGGTTTTTGGACGTTGCCTAAAAGTGAAAATTCGGGACTTGAATCCCTGGTGCGAGCGTCGTGGTAAAATCGTTACCTTGAGGTGCGGCAGTATGGTGCCTGTACACGATTATCCTAAGGGTTTTGGCACACTCCCCCCTTATCAGTGCCATAGCGTTCGTCATGCAGTTTTCGGTTTTTCTGTAATGAAATTTCGTAATTGGTCCATTCCTCGATGACGTCATCGGGTCACGTGACACCCCATGACTATGCAGTGGCGCATCGCTTAACCGCTGCACCACTACTGGCAGTGGCATGAGGACTCCTCGCGATTCATGAATGCCATTGATTGTCGTGATTTCATCACCTTGTCACCACCACTGGACCAATCACGAGGCAATGCCAAATTTGAAATCTGAGTACGCCCAACATTTTGGAAGTGGGCCCACCCGAGAAAGTGGACTAAGGTAGGTCAGTGAACCGTATTAGTGTAATCGCATTGGATAATGCAGTGGAAGGTACTCGGAACATTCTAGAATGCGATGACTCATGCATGCCATATAATGACAGTGGAACCGGTTCCCACCGGAGTTTTGGCGGGAAAATCGCAAGAACATTAGACACTCATTGTAGACACCAAAGCAGGCAACCTACATGCTGGAGCATTTTTTTTTTAATTTACGAACGTCCTTTAGATGACCCTCAAGTTTTTGTGCACGGGTTGGACAGCTGCGCCTATTAGGCCCTTTTTGATACAAACGCGCTTCTATGCGCCAGGCTGCGCCAAAAGTATTAAACTGACCGAAGTTGTGCCAAGCTGCCCCAGAGGCCAAGTGAACCCGATTTTTAGCGCTACAGCGTTAAGGAGCTCGTGTCGCAGAAAAGCCGGTGTCGGCGCCGGCCGTGAGCGAAAAATCCCTCCTGCTGCTCCTCGCAAAGTACGCTACTGCCCCAACAGATGGCGCGCGACGGCAGCGCACATCCAAGGCGCGTTCATCACGAAGCTTGCGACTTGCTGCCCGTTCGTTCGGCGCGGAAGCTATGCTGGCGTTCGTGGCATCGGGTTTGTCGAGAACGATGTGCCGACGAACTACGACGGCAACTTGAGTCCCGCGCGTCCGTTTCACCGTACGTAGCAGAGCGATTTGTCTAACGGGCAAGGCGTTGCGCCGAACGGGCGATGGCGTTCCCTGGCAGTGCTGCAACTCGCTGTCGCGTTCCACTCTTAAAGGCGAAGCTTAAGCGTCCTCCATATTTTTTGTCCGGGATGTTGCGGCTTTCTGGTTCTCATAGGGCCTGTGAATGTTAGAAATTTTGAATAGTTTACGATTAGATTCGCACCGCACTCCAATTATGTGAAGCATTCGACCCTTCTGAATATTTCTGGAGCCCTTCACTACGGCGTTCCCCCTCATAGCCCGAGTTGCTTTGTGATGATAAATCCCCATAAACCAAACCAAACCTAGTTGCAGCGCTTCACAGGATGGCGCACGAATGCCGAAACGTCGACTGCCACCCAGAGCCAGTGAGCCTGGCGCAGCACCCCTTCGCGGCTCGCCATCGCGTCGCGCCACGGCGCAGTCGACCGTTGGCAATGAAGCCGACAGAACGATAGTGGGCCTGGTGTTAGTTCCCACACTCTTGACAAGACATTGGCGGTGCGGGCTGGGCAACATTATTTTTTTTTTCTCTGCCCACACTGACATATGTCTTGGCAAGAGCGACGTCAGCCTGCACAGTTGAAAAGCGGAGCACAAACAGGAGCACAAGCCTCTGAGCAAGTCCTGCGCCCCGTGAAGCCCGACCGCGTGCTGCATCTCGCGGCGTGGTGTTCTTTTCGGGGCCGCGACACTTAGTGCGGCGAAACTGATACGCGAGGGCTTTGCAGCACACGTGCCGTCGAGATCAGTGCGCCTTAGGGGTGGGCATTCCGTAGCCGGCGTTTTGGCTCCCGTGTCGCGATGAGCGTGCAAGGGATGGCCCGTTCCCACTGTAGCCCAAGTGGCCTCTCACTGTTTGCCGAACAAGGCTTTTCCCAGCAATACGATCCGCCGTTGGCGCCGTGCCGCTCTGACAGCAACTTGCTACGTCACTCCGACGGTGAGAAACAAGTCGAAGGCCTTTGCGCGTGCTGCCGCCGCTCGGTCTACCGTGGCGTCAAGTTTGTTCTTTCGCCTCTTATTCCTCTTAGGAAACGGTGTCTCAGCGGCGCGTGAATGTGCGGCGCGTGAATTACCCACTGGTACAGAGCTGCTTCGAAGGGCGGGCTTTGCGGCTCGCGAGTCCACAAATTGTCTTATGTCGTGGTTGTCACAACGCTGGCTGGGGGCATTTTTTCGCATGCCAGGTTTGCGTATATCTTAATTTCGTCACAAAACCCTTCGGAGGTCAACTGTGAGAAAGCGACTATTGAAGCTAATTGCGCGTATTTTCGTATCTCCGCTTGATTCCGGTCGCCTCCGTTTTCATTTGTTCACTCACGCTTGTTCACCGACACTACCTGTGCTGTTGAATCCAGCTTTACTTTTACTCTTGCGAACAGTTACCAGCTGTCGCTCGGAGAGGGCGTCTTTTGGTACTTGCACGCTTTTCAGTCGATTAGACGAGGATTGGTTGAAACTGTGTATTGTGGGCTTTTCCGCATACTCGCCGCCTGTGCGGTGGTGCACGCTTCGCAGGGAAAGAAGGCTCCTGACATTCGGTCCCGGCGAAAAGGCGTGGGAGCACGTTTATTAGCAGCGCTTAAACTCACTCGCCAGGATCGCAGCCTTGGTCAAGTTTTCAGGCCACGTAGTTTTCCTTTGAGCCTTGCAGCGGAGCACTTGTCAAGTTCTGGATATCTCTAGGGCGTTTAGAACCGTCACTTTGCCTTTCAATAGCGTTCGTATTTGGGGTGCCATAATGGCTGTGCTTCGCGGCTGATAAGGAAACAATTGTAACCTAGAGTGTGGGTGTGTTTTGGATGGTTGGTTGTCCATTTTGTTGGGAAGACACGCTGCAGCATTTTTGGTGACTGTCTTTTGGTGCACCATTGTGTATTTTCGCCGTGTAGCGTCGTGGCTCATGGACTCGGCAGTCATGTTGAGCTTGTTTGTCAGGTGTTGTTGCGATCACTTAACGATGTCGGGCCGGGTAAGGCAAGGGGCGGAGCGGGTCGTGCAGGGCAACGAAGGTGGCTTGACTCGCTTAACTATCTGTGCAATTAGCAGTTTAATTACCTTCGCGCCTGGTAATTTTCGGTGTTGTAGAAAGCGTGGCAGTTTTTACCACTTGGCGATCAGCGGCTCCCTAGCGTGGTTGCGTGATTTTGGGGGAACTTCTTGGAAGCTCGGCGACTGCGTGGCTGTGTCGCTGGTTCCGCTGCCTGCGTCTTTTCTTTGTTGCATTCGGCGGTCGTGGCGGCGCAGCCCCTTGAGCTCCTCTTGAGCTCGCAGGTAGCGGCAGCCCGTTTTGGCCCCCGCCAAGAAGGCGGTAATATTCCCTGCACGCTCCGGTGCCGTTAACGACCTTGAACGCGCCGCCGAAACGACTCCTTCGGCGCTTCACCACTCGGGAGGCTACTAAGTGCAGCTGCGGAGCCTGCGCGTGAGGTCCTGCTTATCTTTATCCCGGCTTTTTTTTTTCTTCTTCTCTTGCAAGTGGCGTTTTTCTCTCTTTAGAAAAGAAATTGGTGTTGAAAAGGCAGGCTCGAGCCTTCCTTCTGCACGAGCTCGCACCTCATATTTGGCAACAAATCGATACGGCCGCTGCTGCGGCTCTGCTCTGTTTCTTTCGGTTCTTTCGCCGTTGGTGATCGAATCTAGCGCCTTGGATTCCGGCTGCCGATGTTTGCCCTGCACCTGCCGTCTCGCTGTGGCGCACTGGGTGCCGGCGGCGCTTCTGCTCGGCCACTCGTGTCGTCGAGGCGCGCCTCAATTCCGCCCGGTGTAGGGAGGGGGGCGAGACGCCGTGTAAGACGCTGCGCTGAGGCAGGCGGTAGCACTGGCGGCCGTTCGCCCCCATCAACGCCATCGAGATGCAAGTCGACCAGCCTTTGAGATATGGCGCAGTCGGGACGGCGATAAAAAGGAGGGAAAAAAAGAGGGTGGAGGAGGGCAAGGACTGAGCGCGCCTAGGTGAACAGGTCGCTCGATCGCCCGTGAGGAGACGGGGGCGTCCGCTGCGCGCAGGCCGAAGCAGCCATGGCCGTTGGCTCCTGCGACCGTAAAATGAAAGGCGCCAATATTTATTAGCCCGTAAGCCGTCGAATTGAAACGAAAACGGGGCGCGTTTATTCGCTCGCCGAACGTGTCGCGATCGGAGGGCGCCTCGAGGAGGACGCCGTCGCATGCAGCGCGACCGATTGTCGACGCTTGGGCGACTCCTCCTGTTCACTGTCGCAAACTATTAGACGTTTATAGCATACCGGAGACGCATACCGGTTTGCCGGACTCCTCTCGCGCATGCGCTGAGGCATTGTTGAGGTGAGGGGGAGCCACTGCGCATGCGCAAGAGGGATCTGGTAAACCGGTAGTGCGTCTCCGGTATGCTATAAACGTCTACTGTCGCGAGCGGCTGCCGCCAGTGCCGTTTTTCCCCGTATACATACCAGCCGACGGGCGCTGCTCATGTAGTATTTCGCCGGCCGACTGGCTGTCTGTGCGTATGGGCGTTTTGGAGCTGTTTTCGTCGTCTGCTTTTGCCCTCTCAACGAGCGTCGCCGTGTGCCAAATGGGCTGCCGGCACGGCCTGCAGTGCACAGTGTGTCGGATAGGTCACCGGAGGAATGCCCTGCGTTTTGTTGTTTTTGGTTTAAAGCTTATATGTTGACGGGTCCGGATTTTTTTTATTGCTGTTGCTCTTAAGGTGTGTTAAAGCTTCAGTTAAAATAAAAATTCGTCTTCTTTGCCAATATTCTGAATTGAACATTCCGTCCTTGGTTTATTGTCTGCGTGCTGAACGTTTCGCCTCGTGTGTACTAATGGCTGCGTTTTTCGCGAATTGGTAAGCGCCATAAGTGCGGAAGTAACAGTCGGTTTATTTTTTAGCTGTTCTGAGCTACGGATGATGGGGAAGTTCTCTTTCTACAGTCTGTCGCGTTAAAAAAAGAAAAAAAAACGGTACGTTGGAGGTTTTCAGTCGGGAGAAGAGGCACGGTGGTCGGAGTAAAACCGCTGCGGTATTCCTCGGGACACAGTGCGACCGAATGAATTTGAAAATGGAGCGGCCGCGGTGATTTTTCGAGATCATTTTAGGCAGTGAGAAGGCTAAGTCACTCTCGCTATCAATCTGGCGCCCCGCGACTGTTCCGATTCCCTTCTGGGTGGCGCCTTGGGCTTCTCGAAAACGCGGCACGTTTACTATTCCCCTGCTTGTCCAAGTTTGCGCATTTGGTTTCACTGCGGTAACGCCAGCCGCATAGTGCCTGATTATAAGTAGCAGATGCTTATCGCTTTTTCCGTTGGCCTAAGGAAACGGATCGTGTTGTTCGGATGCATGCATTGCCCATTGATAGCGGCGCTTGGCGTGGACGTAAGAACTGCCCCCCCCCCCCCCCCCCTTTTTTTTTCTTCGTCGTGAAGTCGCGCGGCGTGCCGTGCTTCCATCCCTCAACAGGCGAGGTCGCTTGCACGAGCCAGAGCGACGCTCTTTCGTTCTTCATTGACCGAATTTCGACATGCTCTTGAAGCGATCGACGTGATGCGTGTTAATTAGCGCTAATTATGTGTCCGAGTAGGTGCGCTTGCGAAGTAGCTGGCCACGATGGTTACGCAGAGGATGGTCTCGACTCGCTATGCCAGTGCGCGGTCTTGTGGGGATGCGTTGAAAAGGCGCAACATTTGTTAACTATAAGAAAAGTGCGGTGTAGCTAGTGTATACGGTACGTTCAGCATGCCGTAGAATGCTGCTCGACATTCCTTCCGACTGCCGCGCTATCGCAGGCGATGTGCAGTTTCTAGCAGGACAGTTTGCTTTATAACAAATGAACCAGTGTCACTGTGTTCGCTTTCTCGCTGCCGCGTGCCGTGCCTCCGTCCAGTGTCTGGGCCTGCGCCGTGCCCGCGAATTTCGCGCCCTGATCAAGCCCGTCCCGCGGTTGGTGCTTTTCTCTGCCGACCCCCTTGAGTGGAAGAGCGACGGGCCCGTTGTGCGCCGTCGCGAGTGCTGGCCAGGCGGGTGCCTCCATTCCGGCAAATGGAGCGCCGGCGAGGGAGCGACGGCCGCTGGCGCGGGACGCGCGCAATTATGAAGCAAGCGGCAGGATTTCCCTGGCGCGAGCGCGTCTGCTCCCCGCGGGCCACTCCTGCAGCGCGGGATTTGTTTTCCCCGCGTAATCCGTTTTTCGCGCACCGAGTTGTGCTCGCAGCGCCTGGGCGGCCTCCGCCTGTTTGTGGCGCTGCTGCGAGATGCGGGACGCGAGACGAGGAGGACCCTCCCTCTTTTGCTCTCTGTGGAGGCAGCAGCGATTGAAATGTTCGGGGCGTTTTCCGCTCGAGGCATCCGGTGTTGTGTGTTCGGCCTCCAATCCGGTCCCCGGTCGGCCGCGTCTTCTTCCGCTTGCTTTCCGTTCCTCCACGCGCCGCCCTTTTCGTTTCGCCTGGCACGCAACTGCGCCGTGTCGGTCTCGGTGCAAGCCAGCGTTAGAAGAGTGATTTTTTGAAGGCAAGGGGTGACCCCGATCGTCCCTTGCCCCGCTCCTCCTTCCTCGAAATGACAAATCCAGTTAGCCTGTACTGGCGGTGAATTTTCGACAGGCTTTTTCTTTTAAGGCAGATTTTTTTGGCGTTAGCGAAATTTTAGTTTCAAATGACTCCTCCGTGCTTTGTAACCTCCCTTATCGCAATTTAAATGCTTGTTCTCTTCTGATCGCTGTGTTACAGATGGGCTATGCCAAATCTGAAAATTCTGCCTGTATTAAGAGACGAAGCGTCTCATCTTGGCATCTCTTTCATGCGGCTCAAAGGAAGCAAGCGTGGTACTGACACGCGTAGAAGAGCGAGCACGGCAGTTTTAGCCACTGAGCGCGAAGCCCAGGTGAAGATAATTAAAGAACAATTATTGTTTTTCGCTGCAAATTTTATGCAAAACCTGTGATTTTGATATTATTTCGCCGTTCTTTTCTATGCGCGGACCACTTGGTCGTTTCGATTTTGGACCCGACCCATCTAATCCGTTGCTGTAATGGTAGCAGCAATCCCGCTAACAATCGCGTATCAGCCGCCGCGGTGGCTCAGTGGTTACGGCGCTTGGCTGCTGACCCAGAAGACGCGGGTTTGATTCTTGGCCGCGGCGGTCGAATTTCGATGGAGGCGAAATTCTAGAGGCCCGTGTACTGCGCGAGGTCAGTGCACGTTAAGGAACCCCAGGTGGTCGAAATTACCTGGAACCCTCCACTACGGCGTCCCTCATAGCCCGAGTCGCTTTGGCACGTTAAACCTCCATAAACAAACTGTCACATTCGCTGCTCTGTAACTCTAGAAATACAAAAATAATGGAGCATATTTTTAAGCATGCGGTTGGCCATATTCTGATAAATAATTTCTAAAAGTTAGAAAGAAATTGAAGGTAGCCTTTTCTTGTAAACAATTTTCAAAATTTGGCAGTTTAAGCGTTTTTCTCGCAATCGAACGCATTTTCAGATATGAAGGAATCGTATCAGGTACTCCGAAATGAGTGTGGGTATTGCCAGCAAAACACATAATCATGTTATAAAGTTTAATGTTTCTAGGTGCCAAATTTGTGGAGATAAACCCATCGGTAGTTTGATGATTTTTCAAATATGTTGCTTACCTTTTTTTTTTCCTTCGCCACCCATCCTGGGAGACACAATTATGCCCATCGCCTGTTTATGCTGTACGTGGAGTTTCGTAAAATACCTGGGCAGCTGTGTGCAAACAACTGCATTTTATACCGGTTCAAAGTTGAGGTTTCGCGAATGGCGGAAACCTGGCCTGCCTACGAAGTTGGCTTTGTGATATTTTTTTGAGGATTTTTTTTTTCTAAAAGTAAGCTCGGATACGTTCTTCCGGGGGGCACTTATTTTTTTTTTTTCGTTGAAATTCAAAGTGCCGATCGGACATGCGTGTTCGCGATCTTTCCTGGACAGACCATCTATTTTCTGCCGTGAAGAGACATTTTCCCATAGCGCTCAATTGGCGAGGGAGATGGACAAAGGCGTGGCTCTACCCCATCCCTTTGTCCGTGACTTCGAATCGGCGCTGGAAAAATGTCCCCTGACGCCAGCGAGCGTCCAGCCCAGCTTCCTTCGCGGAGCCCGGAGCTCAAATCCCTATCGCTTTTTGCGCGGCGTTGCTGCGGCCGGTACAGGGGCGCTCTTTTGCGCCTCCATCGTGTTTGCCGGCAGCGCTGGCGAAGTTATTGCGAACGAGGTGATCGCACCTAATCGCGGGCCCAGAAGTCTCTCCTTCCTTTGTCGCGAGATAAGAATTGGCTCCCCTCTGCTGTCGCTGTTTTCTCTGGCGTCTCTGCGCAGCCCGCTACGGGCCGAGGAGAGAAATATTGATGACGGCAGAAATTCCGGCCGCTGTTGTGTGTCCGCCGTTTTCTCGCATGCCTTCGTGATTTATAGCGGGCGCCCGCTCCTATTTTATTTCCTCTTTTCTCGGGCGTTCTCCCTCGTCGCGCGTTCATTTGGATAGTAAACAGCGACGTGGCCTGTTGCAGATGCACTTGCTGATGGGGTGCTTGTGTGCGATGTTTTCTGGGCGCGCAGCTGTCTTGCCTTCGGTGTCGCGGTGTATTAAAAAAGAGGGCGCCGCTTCCTCAGTCGCCTCGTTATGGACACATTCATCATCCGCTCAAATGGACGTTGTCTGCAAAATCCTCCCGCGGCTCTTTTCTTCCTCCATTTTGTGCATGCAATTTTGTGTAGCCGGCTGAACTTGGCGACTTTATTCGCGGCCGCCGCTTCGTCGCATGCTTTCTCTCTGTCGTTCTGTTTACTACGCTCGACTAGATACGTCCCCCGAGGAAGCGAAAAATGACGTGCTGCAGTTGTAGCTGCTCTTCCTTTGGATATCGGAAAAGGGCCGCTTTGCGTGCGCAAGAAGCGGCGTTTGTGGCCGATTTTAGCGAGTGTTCCTATAAATGGCTTCCTCGGACGCACGCAGTCGCGCGATTGAGAACGTGTGACGAGACACACTTGCGTCGTTCGTCGTGGCAGCTCCAAGTTTTTACTCGGCTGTCAATGGCCTCTTGTTGACGCTGCCGGTGTGTTGTGCCCTCACACCAGTGGACTCAACATTGTTCCGTTCCCCTTTCTTCCGTGCTGACCGAATCGGTGGGGACTTGGTGCTACCAGCTCCGGTCAGCCCCATCGCCCCCCGCTGGATGTCCCGCCAGGCGCCAGAGTGCGCTGCAGCCCTCTCCGAGCAAATCGTGCCGAGTGGCCACGTGGTAGCTCGGTGGCTGATGGAGAAGACCTCCTTAGCGGGGCGCCAGTGTTTCTGAGCGCGTGGGAAAATGGGACGCGGCGCTTGCCGGGTTTGTCCGCGCGGCGTCTCTGGTTCCGGCCTCCGGTGGCCGGCGGTCCCGCGGCGGCGCGCGCAGCCGCCCCTGGGACCCGACGCGCGCCAATCAGCCCGGCCATGTTGTTTTAATGCTGTGTAGGGAGCGGGCTCGTTTGCCGCGCTCGCCCCGGCGCTCCGGGCCCTGTAATCTCTTTAGGCAGGTTGCACCATTGCTGTCTCGCGCCTCGGTGCCTGCCGCCGCCGCTGCGAGCGAGACTCCTTTGGCGCTCTTCGTTGGCGTAACGTTATTCTGTTTCGTGTATTTTTAATGCGGCGCGACTTTTGGCGCTGCTCCCGGGCTCGCCGTCTTTGGCGGGCGAATTCGTGTGGGAGCAGTAACAAAGTTGCGAACCCAGTCGCGCGCTGCGCTCTCCTTGTGCATTTTCGATTGACCGGGTGGCATTCCCTGCGCGGGTCGCCGCTCCGAGCAGCGCCTCCTGGTCGGCGACTCTGGCGGCTTTCCCCATCCCAATCTGAATAATGGTTCGTCGCGATTCAGCGCGACCGCCTTTCTCCGATGTTCTCGTTTCACAAGTCTCGCTTGTGTGTCGCCGCACTGGTTAGATGTGAAGTGAGGAGCGATTTGCATGGCGACCGCACGGCCCACTTTCATCGGCGACTTGGAAGAGCTCCGCCCAGCTTCTCCGCCTTGTGTCCTCGCGTTCCCGGTGATTGCGGTCGGTTCGTGCGGCGGGATGCGCCTTGTCGGGGCCGAAATAGTGATCTTTCGGAGTGCGTCGTAGGAAGGTGGAATGGGAACGTGCGCCTGCAGAAGGCCGGAAGCTAGCTTTTTGTTGCACTGCGAACGGGAGAGGTATTCGATTCGATACTCGGAAGCTAAACAGCGTTATTTTGCAGCAAGGATCGCGCGAAGAGATGTAGTCCTGGGAGACCATGCAGAAGCGCAGACTAAGCTGCAGCGAAGGACAAGAGCAAGGGGTGTTGCCGGAGGTTGCGTTAAGGTTCTGCTGTAACTCGAGCGTATTTGAGTGGGCGCTGCGTTCGCCTCGTCGGTCATTATTCCTCTGGCGGCGAGCAGCGCATTCTTTGGTGCCGGCCAGGGTTTTCTCCCAACTGGGGTGCGCGCGTACACCCTGGCCGGCCGGTGATGAAGCGGCGCGCGTGATCTCGCATATGCGGGGGCCAAGGAGCCGGCGCGGCTTCCCCTCGGGAGGGCGACGCCGCCGCTCTGTTTGCCAGTTCGCCCGTATAATGCGCGCCCTTAACGACTCGGGCGCTCCAGGGGTCGCGCGCGGCAGCAGCTGCGAGTGTTGCTCATTAGCAGCGGTCATTGCGAGCGGACGCCACGCGCTCTGTGCTGCCTTCGGGCCCAAGAGTGCCTCTTTCTCGCTCGATATATCGTCTCCACTGCGCGCTATGAATCGATAGTGCTGCTTCTTGTGCCCGCTCAGCTTTTCCCACTTTCGGCTTAATTTTCTCTCCCTTTCCCCCGGAAGGCCCGTCGCTGTCATTTTTCTTCCCGGTTCGCGGGTTGCAACCCGCGGCCGGCCACGCGCGAACACGGGATGGGGTCGCCGGTTGTTCGCTTTTTCTCCACTTGTGTTCGGGCGCTGCGTGTGCGCTGTCGTTTGATGGACGACACCGCGCATGCAGAAATCGTTTGTCGCGGCCGCTTTCTTGCGCAGAATGTGGTGCGGCTTCGCGGCGCACCGTTTTCCAGGCAGCGCGCACGTTCGTCAGCAGCGCAGTGTCCAGGCGGCGCGGATGGGCCGAGAAACGCGCATCGCATCGTCGTGCGCGAGTGCCGGCAGCGTCCGTTCCTCCGGGAAGTGGGAAGCGGCCGATGGCGCGTCGCCCGACCTTGCCGCCGATTTCTCCGCGGTTCCGCCAATTTCCCCTCGCTGCGTGCTGGCCGCTTGACGTCCGGAGTGAATCTGCCTGGCCGCTGAATGTCGCCTCCCTGTCCTTGCGAGGACAAAGTTCTAAGAGTGCCCGGGTGTTTCTCCCGGGCTTTTCTCCCATTTTGGCGGGCAATTTTCTCTGCGCGTCTCGGAGGACGGCCGGCGCCGCGCTCGAGGCCACAGCAGTCCCGCGTGGGCGGCCCGGCGACGCGCAGCCTTGGGCGACGGTCGCTGCCCGATTTTGCGCTTCCACATATCGTTGCGGTCCGACGAGCGGCGCACAATGGGCCCGTATTGCGTGCGCTCCTTTGTGCGGCCCCTTCCCTCCGCTTCCCGCACTCTGTCGGCAGCAGCGTGCGATTGTTCCCCGGCTGCCGGGTACGCTCACTTGAGCATCTCCAAGGGCGGCCGCCGGTGAGGCGGTAAGCTTCTTTTCAAGCGGCGCTTCTTCCGTGTCCGAATGCCTTCGGTTCCTCTTTACTTCCCTTGACCCCGTCATCCCGTGGGCTTGTTTTGGCGCTGCTGTCGAATGCGCGCGGCGTCCGCCGGTGGGGACTCCTGGTTCCTCTTTCCCTGTCGGCGCCTGGTTACGTCCTCTCTATTCGCCGCAGTTTTTCAGTAATGCGCGTGTCGGGGAAGAAACCGGAATGGGGACCGGACGTGATTGATCGATCGTCTGGTGAGGCCCGTTTGCTCTGCTCTGTCTCTGGGTCTCCACGCCCCTTGTAGCGCCGGCGTCGCAAGCGGAGCAGGCGCTGGCCCTGCGAATCGAATTTTCGTGGCACCACGGTGACATTACAGGAGACCTTGGTGCTCGCCCTGGCAGAAGCTTAGCTTTCTACGGTTCCCGCATCTCTTGCGCGCCTTTGTCATGTTATTTCCGCTTGAACCTCACTGAGAAGACTTGTCGCTGTGGCTAAGTAGCTGCCGCGTCCTGCTGCTGATTTTGCACGCCTCATTTCGACTAAACAAACGCTTGTGCACGCGATTGTGGCGCACGTCTGGAACCATGCTGGCGGTAATTTTGTCTCAAGCTGATCACTGGTTTACCTTTTAAAAAAAAAGGGTGGACGGGTCAAGGGGAATTGTCCGCCGGAAAACGGGGTTTTTCTTGGAAACTTTTTTCTGAGGCCTAGCCGTTGCACTTTGGTCGCCCTAGTCCCGTATACTCCCAAAATTTATTTTTCTTTGTTTCGACACGTTGCTTTAGGGTAGTGGGGCCTCCCAGCCCTCGCCGATGTGGCCTTGTACCGGGCATACCGTATCTCCTTGTATTTTTCACTGTACGTTTGCTTTTAAATTTCTTTTGGGGCTTCTTCGTCCCATTTTCTTTGTTTCGGTTGGTTTGAGCTTGTGATGCCTATGCTAGGACGGGCAATGTTTTTTTCTGTAAATGTTTTTACGGCGAAAGCTGTTGCGCGAATTCCAACGCGCCGATTAGCGTTCGCAGATTCCGTGTCTGTACGAAGCTTCTGATTTGTTCAACTGCGAATGCTTGCTTGGGAGCTGGTTCGCGTGCTGCGCAAGGGATGGCACTGCTCGGCATGCGAGCGGGCGAGGATGTGGCGGAAGCAGCAGTAGGAACACTTCGCGCACAGTGCCACGGTGGCCTAACGCTGCCGCGCAGTGTGCGATAGCCAGACGTGAGGAAGGTGCCGCCGTGCGCACTGCCGAACGTAACGCCGATCGGGGTCGAACCCGGACCGAATGACGCCGCACGTGGTTGCAGGACCTCCGAGGTGTACTGCTCGTGGCGCTTCTTTTTGGGGGACTATCGCCGACCGGGCCGTGGCTCGGCAGGACACGAAGCTTTTGGGTGCCGATCCGGAGCGTCTTGCTTTCGCTAAGTTTGACGCGTTGCGCAGTGCCTATTAAGAGGAAACTCCAAAATGAGGAAATGGGCGGCACTAAGTAATGATTGCAGTCGTCTCGGTCAGCTAAGCGACAGATTCCTCCGTGGCTGGAGTTTTTTTTTTTTTTAATTCGATAGCATTAGAGGTCCCGTTCACGAAAAAAGCCGGCGTCCGTCCGGCCGTGTTACACAAAAAGCAGCAGGCCCACATGCTAATTGAAATTAGTACATATAAATTCAACGCATTTGTCACGTGCCCACAACGGCGCTGCGCATCAGCCTTTCGGGGGCTCGGGAAGAGCAACCTGTGTCTGTGTGTGAAACCAACCTGCGGGGGGAGTGGCGTATCGCTTAACCGCTGCACCACTGCGCAAGGAGTGGCGTAAGGAGCAGAGTTCCGCGATGTATGAAGAGGAGTACCGACACGCGAGGGATCTCTAATACTATCGCATTGTACGCTTTAAGGCCAACTTCGACGCCCTTTTTTTTTACGTTTGCGCGTTGATTGGCTGAACTGGCGAGTGTAAGTGGGAGCTTGGGTCATTATTTGCCTGAAATGGTCAAAAGCCAGCTCGAAATTTTGTCCTTCAGCAAACATAGAGCGAACGTCGGCGGTCGTGCGCCCAGTGACGTCACACACTGCAAGGTTGCCCGTAGTCTCCCTAATTGAGGCCACGAAATGGGAAATTGTAAAAAAAACAAAAACATTTGCGCTGCGACAAATCACTGCCGTGATGCTAAACTTGACACAAAGGACCAGAAAACTGCGGAGAACGTACAATGAAAGATTCAGTAATATCAGAGGAGGTGGAAAAAGCGCAGGAGTTGCGATTTAAAGGCAAGCTACAAGGGTTGGAACGCCAAATTTTGAG
Source organism: Amblyomma americanum (assembly GCF_052857255.1). NCBI lineage: Eukaryota > Metazoa > Arthropoda > Arachnida > Ixodida > Ixodidae > Amblyomma > Amblyomma americanum. Next base: position 147,723,628 of record NC_135497.1, read on the forward strand.
GCTAGAAAAACTTATGGGCTTCCTTTGTATCTAAGTCCACCCAGGGCTGGGTATTGGACGCAACAAACGCTTGAATTATTTTTTAATTCAGCTCTAAAGAATCCTAAACGATCTTTCGCACGATCGAGACCCATCGCCGGCGTGATTGTTAATGACGTATGAGCTTGGGAACAGTATCAGTGATTATTGGTGACCTCACAGCAACGTGATGTGCTATGAACGGCGACACGCTACAGTGGCCGGGGGCTGCGTCAGCGGTCGGTGCGCTGATTGGCAGATACGCCGACGCACCTGGCGGCCCCGGCATCGGCGGTGACGAATAGGACAGCGACGAACTGTAGCCTGTACGGACAGTGAGGCATTGTGTCGTCGTTATGTGACCAGGGGTTGGGCCGACTGTCGCGCTGTTGACTACGGGCCACCGGTACAGACGTCCGCCGAGCGTTGGCGAAGCTATAAACAACGCTGAAACCGCTTTGGCATACGTGGTATGCTGACTGAGACCGGCCGTCGAACTCGGATGTCGTCACTCGCTCGCTTCTCAGCTCGTTGATATACCGACCAAGTGTGATGCAGCATGTGCACGAGAATAGACGACGCAGCAGTCAAAACTCTCGGGGGCCACGTGACCAGAGTTGCTGCTCTTCCCTGGTTGTTACGTCATAGCACATTCCCGGCTCGAAATATCTCAGTATAAATGGTGCAGTAATAAATTATTTACTGCGCGTATGTGAACCTCGAAGCCTGTATCACGTGTTCTGGGGTAAGTAATACGCAGCGCTTTAAACAAAGAACGCACCAGCCAAAAATTTGGCGTCTCCATCCCCTTTAAGCGTCGTCCAAGTTTTTGTGCCGCCTGTTTGTCGAATACCTGCCGTCAGAAGAGCAATTAGAGGGTCCCCCGTTCATGGGGTCACCGGGGCTCTGAGCTCGGTCGTACGAAAGCGCATGATGGCCTTAGCTGCCTACGTGCCATTAAACCCAACACAACACAACGTACAAAAGCGCGTGTCAGCGTCTCTTCCACGCCAGTGAACGCATGGAGACACTGTTTGCATCAGGATTCGGTGCGTGCCTTCGCATTCAAACCGATTGGTGCTTGGCAGTGACATAAGAGGAACGCTACGGAAGGTGCTGGTGCACCTCGGACGGTAGCCCCATTACTGGTACGCGCTTCGTTTATTTGCTACCGTGAGACCGATCTGCGCCCGCTCTGGAATTGCAGCGTGTTGTTGGGCTTGGCTGCATTGAGTTTTATTGCGCAGCCGCCGCGGTGGCTCAGCGGTTATGGCGCTAAGCTGCTGACCCGAAAGACGCGGGTTCGATCCCGGCCGCGGCGGTCCAATTTCGATGGAGGCGAAATTCAAGGGGCCCGCATACTGCGCGATCTCAGTGCACGTTAAAGAGCTCCAGGTGGTCGAAATTTCCGGAGCCGTTCACTACGTCGTCCCTCATAGCCTGAGTCGCTTTGGGACGTTAAACCCCCATAAAAAAAAAAGTTGTTGCAGGGCTGACTTCCTTGCAGTAGCCAACACCCCTGTCACACGGGAAAATTTAACGTCATTCGAATCGATTGGCCTTCGATGCACCGGATGTTATACGGTTTCTTTCGAGGCTACCCAGCTAAAAATAGTCATTCGCAAATGATAGCAATTACGATCAGGAAGAAAAAAAATAGCACAATTAAGGGGCATCAGTGTGCATAAAAGGGGTTTGAAATTGTTGTGTGTTGTTTTTAAAGTGGGTGAAAACATTTCTGTACATCACCATCATCAACACTAGACTGGCTACGCCCACTGTAGGGACAAAGGCCTCTCCAATTAACCCTGTCCTGTACCCAGCTGCGGTCACTCTATCCCTGCAAACTTCTTAATTTCATCCGCGGCGTCCCCTGCTACGCTTGCCTTCGCTTGGAATGCACTCGGTTACTCGGAAGGACCAGCGGTAATCTCGGCTTCGCATTACATGCCCTGCCCAACCACATTTCTTGTTCTTGATTTCAACTAAGATGTCATTAATACGCGTTTGATCCCTAACCCACTCCGGCCTCTCCCTGTCTCTGAATGTTATACCTATCACTTTCCTTTCCGTAGCTCGCTGCGTTGTCCTCAGTTTAAGTTGAACCTGTTTCGTTAGCCACCACGTTTCTGCCCCATAAGTGAATACGAGTACGATACAGCTGTTGCTAATGGCATTGCCCCCTGTGTCTCTTAAAGCATGCATCCGATTTTTGCCTGCGCCTAATTTCCTCTTCACCGCCTTTAGTCTGACCCCGTTCTTTAAAGCATGCGCGATTCTCTACTTATTCAACTTCCTTATGTCGGCTGCCTGGCGCTCTTTGGGTAGCTTTGATAGCTCTAGCAGGTATATTATGTCTGTGTGGTTAGAGGCTTTCATGCTTTGGCGTTTCTGAAACGGATCTTTCGTCTCCTGAGATAGCTTGCCGGTATCTGTCGAGCCATCCTACCGCCTACTTCTACTGCGCACTCCGTAATGATATCTGTGAGATTACTGTTCATTGCGTGGACATTAAGGTCGTCGCTCTCAGTTGTTGTTGTTGTCCTCTGTTGAAGTGGCACACACCCACAGTGGGGGATTGGCCAGGGTGCCTTGTACGGTCAACTAGTTGTGAGACATTGACTCATTTAAGGTAGTCGAAGTTGAATTTTGTGCTTAAAAAATTATGAATTGTAACGAACAAAGGAGTCTCCCTGACGCAATGATGAAATTACGCAGATAATCGCACACTGGTTTTAGGACATATCCCCTGGCGCTTGCCCCAAAGGAGAGAAGAACCGGAATAGAATCGAGCGAGGATTCCGGAATCTGCAGATAAGCTTTTCGTGCCGTTAAAGCCGAATAGCTGTTCTGCAGCGAGATCCTGAATTCCTGCTCTTTCAGTCTTACTGCTTGCACTGCACTGCTCGACGCTTGGCGTCGCCGCAGTTGCGCGAGCCTTTACTCACCAATACCGAGTTCATGTAGACGCAGTCGTCATGTAGGGCTGACCTTGCGCTACCCACAGCTTATTCCTGTCGCTTTCATGTAAACAAGGCTACATAGGAGGTTTTTGGCTAATTACTAAGCCAGGGTGGCTAAATCCTGTTCTGGGGAGGGTGTGCGTTGACGATTTTGGTCACCGAGATCAGGCCGCGCCCCAGGCCTGGTATGCAATTCCATTGACACGCGGAGTTTTTTTTTTTTTTCCCCGGTGTATAATTAGCGGTTGGTGCATTACTAAGGTACCCTCTATTAACTCTTATCCGCAACTGTTCAACTATAAAGGCAACCACGAATTAAACAAATTCAGGTTCATAACTTTTCATGTTTGAACCGGTCGATCCCCCTGCCTAACCTCGCTGGCACGGCACGAAGGCCTCCGGGAGAGGAGTAGGGGGTTTATTCACTACAAGACTGGCACTTAAATTTAAGTGATGCTGCAGCTGCCAGTTGGGTGCAGTTATATTTGCACCCTAGAGTCTGGGCTTCTTAATACTTAATTCCAAATTTCATCGTCTTCATATTTGCTTTTTCCTGGAGCGTCTTCGCATTTTCTGATGATGTGGTCCATGTCATCCACTCCTCCGAAAAATATGCATTTCTCTTCTTGAATTAGGGCCTTTTCTTCTTTCTTTTTAGGCTTGATCCTTGCCCTCCGTCTTGAGGAGGCGTAGTTTCCCGCTTGAAGTCTCCTTAATATCTACAAATGTGAACGAACAATATGGCTGACGCGGCAGAGTGCGGAGATGCGCAGGGCTTGGAATTGTCAACTAAAGGTGGATCAGCGTAGTTAAAGCTTTATGTACTCCCTAGCTAAGCGCACGTGGAATGCGAACCAACAAGAAACACGCGGGGCAAACTGAACTGGCCGGCGCAGGCAGGGCGCTCCGTGCTTCACGCTCGGCCACCGCCGTTGGCCGCTGCTTAGACCGAGAGTAATAGCTGACCACGACAGCCTCTCCAGCGCGTGAATAGTTTCACACCAAATTTAACGCTTCTTTTTTTTTTACCAGAACTTAATGACGAAGACTTTTAAACTTGGCGGTGCGCACATTTTTTTTTTCTCGCGTTGCTTGTTTCTCTTCCGTATCCGGTGCCCAGAATATGCATTCGGTTCGATGCCGAATGCGAGCGGGTTCTCCAAACTCATTCGATGGTGAACGCAGTTCGAACCTAATGACTTCAAATGATCCCTTGTAACAGCCGATTAATGACGTTAGATTCTCAGGCCATTAAATTTGCTTGTGTGGCAGGGGTATTGAGACACCGCTCTATTCACCGAGTGACTCACCAAGGGTCTTCGGTGTTTGTGGTGCGCCCCCTGTAGGACGGCACGGTCCGTATTCTCCGCTTCTTTTTTGGGGCAATTGTTTTCGGGGACAGGCACCCTGTTCGCCCGAGAAAGTGCGGCATGCCCGACCGTGAGCCCCGGTGTGCTTGGCTCGGCATCGTCGCTGCTCTGCTCGCGCCTCGACGCACAGTGACGTCGCACCCGTCCGTCCGGGGCCCTTGACCAACACCCTCTAAATACTTTCTTCAGGCCTCTCCAGGCCCTCCTTTCCACACGCGCTACGTCACGCCAAGTGTCCGGTCAGGCTGCTCACCAAGCGCGGCTCCGCTCCGCTCGGTTGTCTCCCTCGATGTGCTCGCGCTTGCCCGGGCAAGCACAGACACGAACGCAGTCTTGCAGTGAGCGTCTAGCTGCTGCTTGAGTCTTTCAGCCTGGCGTTGGGTGCATTTCCGTTCGCTCCTCGCACGGCTGTGTCTGTTTCGTGTGGCCGTTTCTTGTGTGGCGTGCGTACCTGTGCTAGCGCACGAATGGGAAACTGATTGCCTGCCGTGTAGCGAGTGCAACTTCGTGAAACATGGGCCGGTGCTGTGTTCCCGGGTGCCGCGGGAACTACCAGAATGGTCCCAAAGTACGTGTTTATTGCTTCCCAAGAGACGAAGTACGAAGAAAAGCCTGGTTGCGAGCCATTCCACGGAAGGATTTCACACCTACAGAGCATTCGAGGGTAAGACTGAAATATTGCTTAATAGGCGCTGGTAATTATCTTAGTTGTGAGCTGTCGCTCCCGGAAAGGCATGCTGTCTTTGTAGGCAATGATATCACTTCTTACACTTATGTATGAATTGTCCAGGAAGCATTTAGTTCTGTGGATGTGCATAAGGCTTGTGTAAAAGCTGTGTAAATATGTAAAAGCTGTTCACTATTCAGACTCTTTTTACTTAGTGTTTTAGGCAATGGAGAGTCATGGCGAATGGCCTTGCTTCATTTTCTCGTGCAGGTGTGTGAACTGCACTTCCACGCAGGCGACTTCATTACGACGTTGTCACACCAAGATGAACTGACAGGGAAAGTAATAGAGGTGAAGCGTGACAGGCTACAGTTGAAGATTGATGCTGCGCCTTCTGTTTTTCCAAACTGCCCAAAATACTTGTCCTCAACGCCTGGACGAAGTGAATCGCCAGAGACGAAAAAAGCAAGAAGGGAAAACGCTGCTTTGCAGGAGGCTATGAGGAAGTCACTTCAGTCTAATGAGCTTGAACAGAAAAGAAACAAAGTTTCATCTTACGAGGAGTTCAAATCTAAGTTGCCTGGAATCTGCAACACGAAATTCTGGACCGTTTCTGTCGATGAGCAGTGCGTTAGGTTCCTTCTCATCGAGAATGATCCTTCACCTAATGTGAAATGCGCCTTGGTAGTTCTCCCTGATCTGTCACTTTCTGTTTTCTTGAATGGAGTGAAGCTTCTGTCGCTTCCTTCAGGCAGGATTCTGCCAGCTCAAGTATGCGACACCTCCAGCCTGTCCTTGCTGCTAGAAGAACTCGAGATAGGCTTGCATAATATACCTGAGGTGACGAAAGAGTCGAAACATACTAAAGTATTGCAGTTTGTCGGTTCACTGCTTGCAGACCTCATTGAGGACAGTGATACGACGAAAGAACAGTCTTCTTTGCTGAAATTTCTGGTTGAGCAGATAGAGCTTCTCCTCGCGAAACAGCATGTGTATAGCGCAGAGCTGCTGGTATTCGCCAGTATTTTGAATTCAATTTCTCCTCACGCATATCACTTCACAAGAGCTGCATCAAGAATCATTCTGCCCCATCCTTCCACACTGCGCCGTGTTTGCTCAAATTACAAAGCTGACCCTCTTGTGGAGCAAAATCAACCGCACTGTCTCTCCTACATCCGAGAACGAGTCAAATCAATGAAAGACCACGAGAAGACAGTGACCCTGATGATCGATGAGATCCACATAAAACCATACTTCGACTACAAAGGGGGCACAATAGTAGGATCGTCGGTTCATTCAACGGAACCAGCAACAACAGCCCATGTGTTCATGGTACAATCACTCCTTTCTGCAAACAAGGACGTCATTCACATATTACCTGTGAGCAAACTGAGCGCAGAAATTTTGCACGAGCATGCTAAGAACATAATCATTAATGTTGAGAAAATGGGGCTCAAAATTATCGCTGTGATAACGGACAACAATGCTCTGAACCGCAAGATGATGTCGTTATTTGCTACAAGTCCTCAGGTGAGCATTGTCTATCCCCATCCAGCCGATAACGCTCGCCCTCTTTTCTACGTGGTCGATCCTGTGCATCTCTTGAAGTGCATTAGGAACAATTGGATTAACCAGAAAAACCCTGGAACATGCCTCTATTTCCCTGAAATGGACTTGAGTGGAGCAATGCCCGAAGGGCCTCCTCGTATGAAAGCTGCTTCTTTCGCAGCTGTGCGGCAGCTTTATTCTTCAGAGAAGACGTCGCTTGTGAAGGCTGCTTACAGACTGAACGCAAAAGCCGTGAATCCAACCTCAATGGAGCGGCAAAATGTAAAGCTCGCTCTCGACGTCATTAATCAGTTTGTTTCAAATGCCCTCAGGACACATGGTTCCGCGTTCAAGATTCCTCAAGCTGAGTCGACTGCTCTTTTCATTGACGTTATCCTCACATGGTGGCAAATAGTCAATGTTAAGACCCCTTGCAAAGGCCAGAGGCTAAGGGACAGCATGCAAGACCCTGTAAGGTCTGTTGATGACACACAGTTAGCTTTCCTGAGCGGCGTTGTGGACTGGTTGGACGCTTGGGCAAGAATAAACATCACCAGTGGCTCGCTGACGAAAGAGACTCACAGTGCTTTGCGACTGACATGCTATTCTCTGGTAGAACTCTCGCGCTACTGCTTAGAAGAACTTCACTTCAAGTACGTACTGCTGGGCAAATTTCAGACGGATGCGCTAGAAGACCGGTTCGGCCGTTACCGCCAGCTGGCAGGATCACAGTACCACATTTCCGTGCGTCAGCTCTACCAATGTGAGAAGAAGCTTCGTCTTCAAAAACTTTTGACATTTCCACGCGAGGAAACAGAGTTTGAAGACGTAAGTGAGGATCTTGTCCCATGCAACTTTTCTGTGGCTGTCAGCGACGACGATATTACACACGCCCACTCTGACATGGATGCTATTGTCTACATTGCAGGATACGCTGCTCATGCTGCTTTAAAGAAGCTTTCATGTTCTGCTTGCTTCAGCACATTGGTGATTGAAAATCGAGAGATCGAAGCGGAAAATACTGCCATGATAGCTAACCTGTCGAGAGGAGGGCTGAAGTTTCCCCAGCCATGCACAGTTCACATGGTACTGATGACTAAACTAGTTGCAGAGAAGTTGTCTTTTGGAGCAACCGCGGAAGATTTTCTCTCCTGTAGAAATCAACGTGGTGTCGTGATTTCACAGACGATTTCCCTCCTGGACGAACACGACATTGAGACATGTGAAAATGGCCACACTGCACAAACTCTCCTGCGCTTGGTAGTACGCGTTGCAACCAACGTTGTTCTAAACAACTTTTGCAAACTAAGAAATGATGCCATACAAGACAATGCGCAGCAGAAGGCCGCAGCCCGGAAAGCAGCAACGCTTAAGAAGAAGTAAGTTTTATTCCCAAGCAATAAAAATGCTTTGCGCACACTTCATTGCTGGTGTCTCGTCGTTTTTTATTGTAAGGGTCAGATTAGCTGTACAAATACTCAACAGCGCAACATTATTGTGAGTGTCATTATTGCTGTGTGTGAAAGCTTTAAGCAAAACACAATACAGAATAAAACTAACACAATGCGCAGTAGACGGTGTTTTTTTTTTCAATGTTCACGAACTTCTACTTTAACAACTAGATATACGCATGTGCGGTCTGTGCGGATGGATTTTACCGCACGGCAGACATCATGTACGTGATAGAACCTAATAATTAGATGATTAATTGAAATTAACTAATCAATTTTTTATTATAATGACCAATAATGCGAAATTGGCGGCCGTATGCTAAATTGTTTATTATAAAAAACTGTATTAGCAGCTCGAACTTTCTTGACAATAAGGTGTTCTGCAATAAAAAAAATATATAAAGCAGATAAAATGATAGCCTAAGGCGCGCACAAACTAGCGAATTTCTTTTCTGCAGCAACGACAAAAATGAAAATGAAGGAATCACTTATAAGGCAGCTACGTACGGCAGTACCCGAATAGTGCAGACGGGCGCGGCGCGCTGAAATCGCGGAGCGCGGGGCCTGCACGGTCCCTTGGCGTGACGTCACGCGGCCGGTGGAGAGGCCTTAGCATTGAGAGGGTGTTGCCTTGACCCGCCTATGCCGTTCCCTTTCTTCTTCTCTCTCGGGCGATGAATGCGCGAGATGTGACGCGTCGTCGCTGCCCTCCCAGCCGAAGGCGGTTCTTTTCCCTGCCGGTGCCCTCTCTTTCTCGCGAGCTGGATCATTACGCAGATGTGATATTCATTCGCCGCGTGCAGCCCCTATTCACGAAAGACGTCGCGGCGAGCGAGAAGTGGCAAGTTCGTCGTCTGGTTTTTAAACGCTTGTCTTCCCAGTTTGTCTCTCCTAATGATAACGGCGCGAGTAGCGAAATGCGAGTCCACTCGAGCCGGTGCTGTTAAAAACATATTAGCCACATAATCTGGTCGTCAGCGCGATTGAAAAACGGTCGCATTCTTGGATACTTCTCCGCTTTTTTTTTTTCACATTTTGAGCCGCTTTTCGTGCTGCAGCTCCTTGGCGTAAGCGATATTTCTTCGTCGATATCCAAATGTCCGTTGGTGCAAGTTGTCATGGCTGGTTCTGCTTTGTGCAAGCGCCGTTACTTGGGGGGTCCTCGACCGGCGTGGGATGTTCTCGTGTTCCCGGCGGCGTTCGAGTGTCTCCGCTGGAACTCTCTCGGCCGCCAATCTCGGGGACTGCGCTTGGGTGTCGGCTGCCACAACCGAGTTCCCCCGGGCTGCGGAGGGAGCCCGGAGTCGGGCGCTCGTGTCGTGGCGTGACGGGGGATTGCGCGTGTGCGGCCCCTGTTTCTGGCGCCGGGGAGGAGGAGGGCAGCCTAATGTGGTTCGGGAGGAAGAAATCTTTTGTTCCGCCCGAAGAGGCTTACAAATGACAATCGCAGCGGAGGAGGTGCCTCTGCTGGCGGAGAAAAGGGGAAGGGGTCAGACAATCCAATTTGGTATTCGGGGCCCTATCGAATGTGTTTCGAATTCGAAATGGATGGCCCCCGAAGGAACAAAAAAACAGGGAGGCAGGGCGCCTAATGGCACCAGCCGAGGCAAAAGAAGAGGCCAATTGAACGAGCGGGTGGCGCCGCTCTCGGCACGCGGCCGTGGCGGCGACTTTTGGCGGCCGCTTTTGAGAAAGGCGGCTGCCAGATGGACAGGGTGAGCCCTGCCAGGATCAATGCCGCGCCTGATTGATTTGTGGGCTTCGGCCGAGTGGGCGTTTGGCGCGAAACACGCCCCCGCCGCCGAATTCGCGACGAGGCGCCGGGCTTGCCTGCTCTCTTTCCCTTCGAGTGGGCCGTGCCTCCAACGCCAGTGCGCGCGGATCCGTCGTGTTTCGTCGCTGTAGGTGGCACGCCGTAGTGTCAGCACTGCCGGGGCGCCCAGCTTAGCCTTGCGCCATCTGCTCGAGACTTACCGGCACGCAGGCCCGGAATTTCTGCGGAGCCTGGCATGCAGCGAAAGAAAGGGTCCCAGGTGACCTCATCCGAAACAGCGTGGCCATATTCCGATCCTCCTCCCCACGCGTGATTCGCCACTCGCTTTCTCGTCTGTGGCCCAGCTAGGCAGGCACCGCTGCCTACCTTCGTGTAAAAGATGCCTCCTCCTCCGAGCGGCCCATCGATTCGGGGTGCTTTGCCTGCCCCGTCGGCGCGCGTTGTTGGCACCCCTTTGCCGGGGCCATTTCTGTTTTCCTCGGCGCGCAATTCGATTGCGTGCTCGCGCTCCCTCCTCCGCGCTGACCGGAACGGGCGCACTTCTCCCCCGTCTGCCCGTTTCTTCTCCCTTGGCTGCAACTTTTTGTTTCCCCGTGGCGTCGTCCGCCGTGCGCGGCAATTTCAGTTCGAGAGTCGGCCCCTCCGTTCCAAACAGCCGCGTCTCCGTGACGCTTTTGACGCGTTCGGCTTTCTTTTCCGCCTTGCGGGAGGGCGAAAGAAATTGGAATGGTCCAGTCGCGCCCGCGCTCTTTCTTCTCCCGCGGGACGTAATTTGAGGAGGCCCCCTTTTTGGCGGCGCCGGCGACTTTTATTATTGACCAGCGACCGCTGTTTGTCGCCTGTCTCCGGCGGTGGCCAGTCGGCGAGACAATGTGCGCTCTCGTTACGCCGTCTCGGAGGATGATTGCCGGAAAAGAAGTGCGAATTGAAAAATGGGCTGGTTTGCGAGGAGGCGCACAATGAAGCGGGGTTCTTTTGTCGACGCCCCTGGCCGATGCGCCGTGTTAATTTTGTGCCCATTGGTCCGGGGCCTCTTCTCATTTCCCTGCGTGCTGCGCAAGCGGGAAGTCTCGTTGCCCCCGCAGAATCCCCTTCGGATGGCAGCGCAGGGGAGGCGACGCCTTGTTTCGCTGTGTTGACCGCCATGGGGTGAAGGCGGCCTCCTCTTGTCGCCAGGCTTGGTTTTGCGCAGAGCTTCTGTTTCTCGCCCCACCTGGCGCAGCCCGCTTTAATTCCTCCCTGTGGCGGCGCTGAAATCTGATAACACCGTTCTTTGCGAGGCAGTACAAAGCAGTGGTGACGGTGATTGTGTGCCACAGGTGTCTCTCGCACTGTAGGGAGAACGGAGCGCTGTCGATGCTTCAGTCTTCGTTCTCCCACCTTTTCCACGGGTGCCGGTTCTTGCGACGCGTTGAATGTGTTCTATCCTCTCGGCTGTGTACTAGGATTAGCGCTCTAGTCTTTACATTCGCCTCGCGTTAAATGGCTCTGAACTCCACTACAGCATATCTGGAGGAAACATTTCATGGGCTTTGTAGCCATGGTTCAGAACCGGATGCTTACGTTGGAAGCGCTGTGCTAAGAGGGAATTGGGAGGGAACAGTACGACTTGCACAGTGTCTATTCATCTGCACTGCCGCATGTTACGTTGTCTGTGTGGCCGTAGAAAAAAAAATAGTAAACAATAACCTCACAAAGAGTACCTTTACACCGGCTCCAAAGCGCTCTTCACTCTAGAAAAGCAATCACTCCGTTACTTGGACAAAACATAAAACTCTGCCGGGTTCCGAGTCATGTCGGAATAAAAGTCACTGAGAGAACAGACTTGTGCGCTGCTCAAGCTCGTGGCAAGCAAATAAGAGAAGTAAATATGTTCTTTAAAGATCGCATGAATTTGGTACTTCGTAAATTAAGAAAAAAAATAGGCAGTGGAGCAATGAAGTAGATAAACTACACTTGGTGAAGCCAGATTTAGGTAAATGGAAGTCTTGCACATGCCAGGAACGTTTGAAAGTGATTCCCTGCCGTCTTCGTTCAAGGCTCAGGCAGCTTACACAACATCGTACTGACAAAAGCAGACAAGCTCCGATGTCAATCATGAGGAGGTAGCAGTAAATCACGTTTTATTTTTGTGTACGAAAGTGGAAGCACTATAAGGGAAAGCAATGAACACGCACCATTCCATCCACCATTACTATTGGTTGAAAATGGTCTTGTTGAGATTTGTCCCTTATGTTTCGGTTTTTAAAAGGAGCAAATTTCTTAAACAAGGTGTATATTTAGAAAAAATATAGTGAAATAGACTTTTAACGTCGTGTTTAGCTCATGATAACCTCAGTTGTTTATGGGACATAAACTCAAACAACACACATTCACGGCGACCGCTGAAGTTCGTAAAGCTTTCTCCGATTTGGCCGCCTCAAAGCTGTTATCCTATCTCCTCTTTAGTGACTGTGCTACCGGAACGCGAGCGCCGAATTTTAATTTGACGTTTTCCTTCTTGTTGGCTTGAAGAGTGTAGCTCCCAAAAGTTGCGTTAACCAATTTTTTTTTTGCGAAATTTTAGTTTGGTCTCAATTACGTTGCAGATTGATGTGACCTTGCGACCGTGAGCTTGCTGTATAACAGACGCTGCGTGCAGATAGGTCATGCGCGTTTTGTCGTTGAAAAATTGAACGCTCGTGTTTTTTTTTTTGTCGTATATCTCGGATCCATAGGGCGCTTTGCGGATTGGTTTGTCCTCCTTTTGTGGAAGCAGTCTGCGCCTAACCGTTTCTTTTCCTTTTTTCCTACTGGACGGGGGGGGAGCCCTTGCTCCGTGACTTCCTCTGGAGAAGGCCCCGGGTGGGGCTGCCGTCCGATAAGCGCATCTGGTAATGATTCGGTGCTTCGGCCGCCGCTGTCCGGCCAGAGTCCGTCTGTGGACTTTTTCCCGCGCCCTTTGCGGGTGTTTCCTGTGGCGCTATCGGCGAAGCGGACATCGAGCGGCGCCGTGCTCGCCGAAGTGGAGTGCGTCGCCTTCTCGCCGCGATAATATTCGTGGAGCCGCGCGGAACGGTCGCCCCGGTTTCGGTGATTTACGGCGGTGCTTGGCGTCGCGTGTATCGTGCGCGCGTGTTAATTACTTTGCTTGGCTGCGGTGGAAATCTAGTCGTTCCGCCGTCGCCTCTTTTCACTGCATATCTCTGGCGCAGCATTAAGGCTAACGAGCGCCGCGCTGGGCCGCCACCTGAGCGGGGGTGTTTTCTTCTCCTGGCGCAGTGACCAAGTACATCCGCATTGGGATCGGCGACAAGAACGACAACCCGCCGTACTTCGGCCAGGCGCTCTACGAGGCTGAGGTCAACGAGGACGAGGATGTGCAGCACACTGTCATCACTGTCACCGCCAAGGACAAGGACGAATGTGAGTTGGTCTCTCGCCTGCTGCCCATGCGCCTCGCGGTGAACACCTGTTCGGGAACAGTCCGGCCCCCGGCAGGTCCAGGAGCTGTGCTCCTTTTCGGCTTTAACCCGCAGCAGTGTGGAAGCTGCAGGCCTTCTCGACCAGACCAGAGAGGGCGCTGTTCAGAAATATTTTGCTGCGCGCCTCGTCGCCCGCTTTTCGCCTGCTGAAGGCTGTCGAACGCGTCTCTACAGACACCGCGGCACGCCTTGAGTGGGAAGTTGAACAACACGCTTTCTGCAAACCATAAGGAAACACTCACTCACTCATCAGCGCAGCACTGGGGAAATAACTGAGGAACTCTGCAGCGGAAATGAGAAGCTGCGATCGCAAGGTCAGAAAGGAGTCCGTGCCAGCATGACGGGGCCCCTCACTTCGCAGTAGAGGGCTATTGGATAGGGGGACCCTATCGGCCAGGGGGATGAGGGAATAGCGCGGCGCCAGTGCGCAGGCGCAGGACGCCCCTCATGTTGTTGTTCTGCGCATGCGCACTGGCGTCCCGCTATTTCGCTATCCCCCGAACCGATAGGGTGCCCCCATTTTAAAACTAGCTAATATCCCCAGTGGCTGTAAATGGCGAACATAGCTTTCGCGTTGTCCTATCTCGCTTATAACAAAATTATTCGGCGTTAAATTTGCTTTTTTTTCTTACATCGCTTTACGGTTTGGCCGCTTTTTAGGCCTAGCGAGAGGCGTCGGTTTGTTGGCGAAAATGGTTCACTTTGTAACCAGTTGGCGCCATTGGCGGGAAGTTTGCTTACGGTGAACGGTTGAACTCAAGATGCTGTTTTGACGTACAGCGTAAAGTCCCGCCAAATGCTTGCGTTTAGTACACGCAAATATGCATACTCTGGTCTAAAAAAAAAAAAACTGTCTTTCCCGTAATCGAGAGCAGATGGCTTGAAATGTCTTTTTCTGCTGTCGTACCGGAGCGATCGCCTGCTTCTCTGCGGTGCTTTGCCTTCCCCGGCGGCCTTGTCACTTTCGTAAGCGACCGCACAGTTCTGGCGTTGTCGTCGCAGTCTAGCGCTCTTCTGCCCTGGCGTGTAGCTCGCAAAGCGATCCATTTCCGCAGGACGCTTCCTTGCTCTGCTGCCGTCAGGCTCAAGCAGTTCAGACCTCATTGAAATCCGGAACGATGCAGAAGCGTACGAGCCCAAAGCTCGTCACAGGACTGAAAGGCTACCGAGCCAAACTGAATTTCGTTTCGAGGTACCCGTCTCATTAGAGCGCACCGCTAGACCAGCTTCACCGAAAAGCGCTGATTGGTCAAACAAATTATAGCGTGCCCATGCTGATCGATGGTGCCTCGGGACCTGTGCTCGACGGCGTGCGCTTTGTACAATAGGCACATTTAGTTGAGCGTCCGCATCGCTCACTGCGTTGCATGCGCCGTAAACGTCGCAAACACGACACTTTTATGGCGTCTTCGACCGCGGTCGCTTTGATCGTCTAGCTCAGAGCCGAGTCGCAGGAGCGCCGTGGAGCCGAATATGCGAGGCGCTTTGGGAGCGGTCACGGGGCAGAAGCATAACCCGAAAGCTTTTCGCTTGGCGCCGGCTGGTAGCAACATTTTGCGCATTTTATTCCGTGCCTTAACATCCTGTGAAAGTGCATTTATGTTCCTTCCCCAGAGCGCTCGCAACAAAACTGTTTGATCGGCACCGTGACGTGGCTTTCGAGCTTGGGAGCCGCCGCGGTGGCTCAGGGGTTATGGCGCTCGGCTGCCGGCCCGAAAGACGCGGGTTCGATCCCGGCCACATCGGTCGAATTTTGATGGAGGCGGAATTCTAGAGGCCCTTGTACTGTGCGATGTCAGAGCACGTTAAAGAACCCCAGGTGGTCGAAATTTCCGGAGCCCTTCACTACGGCGTCTCTCATAACCTGGGTCGCTTTGGGACGTTAAACCCCCATAAACTAAACTAAGCTTTCGAGCTTGATAGCCCCGTCATCCCGATCAGTCCACCAGCTGACGCTGCTACGATACGCGATTTCGGCGTTTGTAAACAAACCTGGGTACCGGTGATGATGCCAGCCCCAAAGCCCTTCCAGCACTAATGGCGCGGCGTTTGAAAAGGTTTGCGCCGGGGCAGACGACGTGTGTCGCACTGACTTCGATAGGGCAGCGCGGCAAGCGAAGCATTCCGTGCAGTGCTTGATGAGGCTGTGGTGCGGGTGACGCGCCCGTCCAAGTTCTACAAACAGGAAGTGTTCTGGGGGTTAAAACGCCGTGTTGCCAGAACAAAGAACGCTCGACAAAACCTCGTTTAAGCCACAAAAACGTTGCGCTTTAACTGTCGACATGTGTATTGTAATGCAAAAGCATTATAGGACTCATCAGCAACGAAACCCGACGTTGGCCGCTAAAGTGGTCCCGAAAATTCCAGACGACGTCACCGTGGTATCAAAGAAAATTCGAATTTCTTTCCGAAGGTGCGGCGAATTGAGCCCAGGAGTTGCAGAGCGCGAAACGAGCACGCAACGGCCACAAAAACGCGTCGCTTCTTGGGGAACAAAGGTGAACGCAGTACGAGTAGGTGTGTCATTATTAGAAAGGAAGAGAAGAAAATTAAAATATTGTAGGTTAAAAAGAAATAATAATTATAGAAAAATGCTTTCGCTTTATTGCCCTCAGTCATTTAATTTTTTTCACAGTGCGCACTAATGAACGCTTCTGCTGCATATGCAGTCACATTAACGGAGCCGGAATGATACCTCGTCGGAAATGCGGGCGTAAAGACACCACAGGAGGCCACTGCTACACATAGCGAAGCAATGTTTCGAGACACCGGCACATACTGATCAAAATCGTTAGCGTGAAGCTTGTACAGGCGTCCACACACCTGTCTAGAACGCTCATACGGCGCGCTCTGTTTTTCGTCTTTAACAATCGCCGCCGACTGGCGGCCCGATGCAGCTTTTAAAGACATGTTTAGTCAAACCGGATCTATGGGAATGTTCATGCATCATAGGGACTGGTCTCGAGCCCTAGTTCACTGGCAGATTACACAAGTGTACTCTCCGGTGCGCCGTTGGCGCGCTCTAGGCAGGTGTGTGGACAACTGTTCATAACTCGAGCGCACGAACATCGAGACTATGGCATGTAGCCACCCCGCCGCCCGCCCCACCGCTTATTGCCGCCGTGCTTACAAGTAAAGCTTGGCACCCGTCTATGCATGCTGTGGTATAGGCCGTCAGGACTTCGGTCTGCTCTTGACAGGACCACTTCGAACGCAAGCACGCCGCTTCATTGGCTGTAGCGGCTTACTGCCATACTGTTGTGAAGTGCTTTAGCATATCATTTCGGTTCCAGCGCAGTGCTTCTTGTCCACAGCAGTGGGCGAAAACTTTCGCGCTCGTCTGCTGGCCAAGGACGTCAGCCATGCTTCTCGCTGCCGCGCCCTCTCCCGGTCGTTTTTTTTTTTTTTTGTAGCGGAAGCTACACTAGACTACCAGTCGAGCATTTCGCGGTACAGGCGAGCCGCCAGTTGTGCGCATGCGCTACCATGGTACATGCGGGAGGGTAGTTGTGCGCATGCGCCGTTACCATGACAACCGGGGTCGAGGAGTGGGCGCGCCGCGCCCCTTGTCGTTTCCCTCCCTCCTTTATCCTTTCCTTTACGGCATGGTTCAGGTGTCCACCGAGATATGTGAGCACGGTACATGTGGAAGGCCAGTTGTGCGCATGCGCCGTTGCCATGGCAACCGGGGAGGAGGAGTGGGTGAGCCGCGCGCTTCGTCGTTTCCCTCCCTCCTTTATCCTTTCCTTTACGGCGCGGTTCGGGTGTCCACCGAAATATGTGAGACGGTTACTGTGCTTTGAGCGCTCGCGGCGCCATCTTGCATGACGTCACACCGCGCGGCTAGCCGCCGCCGCCTTTTGGTATGACGTCATATTGCGTTCATCACCCGAACCGCGCGTCGTCGCATGCGCAGCATTGCGTATAAACGGCGGAGACGTAATCGGCGGCTGTATCGCAACGCTTGATATGGATGCACAGAAGGAGAGTGCGGCCGCTGCTGAACGGCGCTTCTGAACAAGAGAACGTTAACTCTTCCGATCCGGAGGTTGTCGCCTGGCAGTTGGCTACTCAGCAAAGAGAGAATGAGCGTCAGACGGTGAAGAGAGCAGCGGAGACGCCCGAACAGAGAGAGAGGAGAGGAGTCGTCGCGGAGACACCGTGGCGCTGAGGGAGTTGCCTTCTCTGCGGAAGGCCTGCTTTGACCTCACGGAGGAAAGGCCATTGTGCTAGGGCGTGCGCGCGTTTAGGGACAGCGCATCGAGGCTTTGCTCGCGTTCTAACCACGTTGGCTGAAGGGCTACCACCTTTAGCAGGCTGCGAGGTCGTTCGAAACTGGGGCTTGGCCCGCGTGGGGCGCAGAGGGGTTTGCAGAGCCTCTTCCAAGCGAACACCCCTGAAGAAAGCCGGGGGCCGCTTGTACCCATTCTTCCCGCTGGGTGTCCGGCGGTGGGTTTTGAACCAACCACCTCCCGCATCCGAGACAGGTGCCCAACCCACTAGGGCCTTTGCAAGCGGAGACGCCAGACTGCCGAGCGTAATAGACGCCGCATAGCCGCCGAGATGGAGACTGTGGAAGGCGTCAGTCAACGGCAACCAACCGAAGATTATGTGAAGGCCCGGCGTGTGACTGATCACACCATTCGAGTTGCTGAAAGTGCATCTGCGACCCGGACATTTCAAGCGGACATGTCTCTCATTGTTAAACATACTGTGCCAACAACAAGCCCAGCCAGGGAAACGTTCCTCCCGTTACGTATATCCTGGCATAGCGGAGCTAAGCCACTGCCAATCTTTTCTTTAACGCGACAGCGTTAAAGGCCGATTCACACGACGGACTGTTCGCCCGCGGCCCGCGCATCACGTGTTCATGCCCCACTAAAAACCTGCGATCCGACGACGTCACTAAAAACCTGCGGCCTGCGATCCGATTACGTCAAGCAGATGCGACGGACCAAAAGAGCAGACGACGCGCTGGGTGTACCACTGTTGCCAGATTATTTTAAAGCGTTTGGCAATGCTGGTCAAACTGGTTTTTTTCCTCCCGACCCACGACTGCGATTGAATGGTGCAAGTGCGGCCCTTTGTCCAATCCCTCAGTGACCTGGGCCGTCTTGCTAGCCGAGTCGATCACTTCGTCATGGTCGCGAACGCAGTGCAGCTTGTCAAAACAGCGCGCCAGCTCAACGTCACTCAGCGAAATGCGGAAGCCGAAATAGTGGCAAGAGCGGTGGTTGCCAGAGCTGGCGCGCGCATCTTCGCGGGCCGCCGCTAACTCCCGCGAGGGGAGAGGCACTTGCACTTCCTTGGTTGTCCAGTCCGCGGGCCGACAGCACGCCTCTCGATTTGGTGACGCACGAACACGTGATGCGCGGGCCGCGGGTGAACAGTCCGATCGCGGCCTCCGGGGCCTGGGTAGCGCGCGACGGCAGCGCCTCCCGCTCGTCTCGTTCGGGCGCAGTGGGGCCGTGCGGGGACCACGGTGTAAGAATACCATACTTGCACCGTGGCGGGGACGCAGGAATCACGTGGTGAGCGGCGAACAACGCAGCGCGCTTCCAAAGCGCGTTCACCACGAAGCTTGCGGCTTGCTGCCCGTTCGTTCGGCGCGGAAGCTATGCTGGCGTTCGTGGCATCGGGTTTGCCGAGGACGATGTGCCGACGAACTACGACTGTAACATGAGTCCCGCGCGTTTCGGCAAGGCGCCTGGCAGCGCTTCTACGTGGTTCGCCGCTCCGCGCGACTGTTTCACCGTACGTAGCAGAGCGATTTGTCTGACGGGCAAGGCGTTCCGTGGACTCCCTGGCAGTGCTGCAACACGCTGTCACGTTCCACTCGTAAAGGCGAAGCTTAAGCGTCCCCCAATTTTTTGCCATCCCTCTAGGCGCCAAGGCTTCTCAAGCGAAAAGCTTCATTCTTCCCCCGGTTTTAGGGGTAGTTTTGGTGTACACCAGTTGTTTACGTGATAGCCCCGCCTCACGATGCATTCGTTCTTTTTCAAAATATACAGCGCGGAAAACGGGAACTTTAGGGTAGAAAACACAAGTCACGTGCACTATGTTGGATCAAGATAGGCAACCTCAGTGTCACGCAGGAGCAGGGATGGTTTGCTGACGCACAATCTAGATTTTTTTCTCATCTTGTATGCTTCTAGGATTTCTCTGGTCAATTGATCGGGGTGTTTGTACAATATGTCACTCTAATACAAGGCATGAAAACATGATTTACAATGTCGGCAATGATCAATGCCGATTGATTGCCAGTGTGCACAGCCCGAGAAGAGGTGTTATAGATTGTAGTGTTATGTAGATATCTCTGCACCAGGCGGAGCCACGTGGCACGAGTGAAACTTGGCGCTAATTTTAAATCCACGCTTTCAGAGAGAGGGAAAGACGAACGGAAAGGCAGGGAGGTTATCTAGGCAGCGCCCGGTATGCTACCCTATGCGTGGGAACGGAGAGATAGAAAGGGAAAGGGGAGAGCCAACGAAACGAAAACCACGCGCTCGGTAGGGATGAAAATTGTGTCTCAACAATACGGGAAGAAAAAGGGACGAAATGTCGATAGTTGGCTTATTTTTTTTTCAGGAGACAAGAAAGGGCGATGGGCTTAAAAGTACGATTTTTCTCGATATTTACCTCTCTGTAAAAAAAAAAAGAAAACGTTAATAAGAAATCTGCCCCAAACATTTCCTCCATTTGCTAATAATGAAAACGTTGCCTGCAAGCCGCGCGAAAATTCCACCAGATTTGGACACGCTGTAGCTCTTCTGAAAGTGCGCATGCATTCTCTATGGGCGATCGTACTGAGGCTCCGGACCAGGCATGGGTTCTTGCGACAGCATCGCTCCGAGAGCTCCGTCGGTGTCCACCACTGCCGTTTCTTTGTCGCCACTCGCTCGGTCGACCCTGAGCGCTCGTCTCCGGAAAGCATGGCTGGCCGGCTCCTCAGCGCGTGCTTTCGTGCAGCTCGCAGACGGCTGAAAATGCTGACGCGTTTTTAAAAAGAAAAGAGTGGTGCGCGATCGCCAAGCCAGGTTGCGCGCGGTGACGTGAACGCTCGGCGTCTGCTACTTTGGACGATGTGGGACCGAGTGCGCCACCCCGCGCGCTTGTGCAGTGTGCCGTGCGCGCGGTTAATTAGCGACAGTCCGCTACGTTCGCTCGGCTTTGTGTATACAGCGTTTTTTTTTTTTTTGTAAACATGGGCACTGGTACGTCACTCGCGCGCTAGCGGCGCAAAGTTGGTTGCTCTTCGCGTTTTATAAATAGTGTTGACACCTGTTCTCTTGGCTGCTGCTCCTCGTTATCTTCTCCCTGTCCCTTTTATTTCTCCCGGCAGCAGCTTGGGGGTTAGAGAAATTATATACCAGGTGCTGCTGCCGGCAGCACATTGTCTTCCTTCTTACTGTTGGTTTTTTTTAAATAATCAACCACTACTATATTACTGCATACGCGCGTTCTACGCACTGGTTGCCGTAGGCTTCGGTACGGACTGAAGCCGATCACAAGATGTGAACGCAGATTTCAGCACATGCTCTAAAAACAGTAACCGGTCCTTATGCGCAAAACACTGGCCTCTTTATTCTGCACGGCATACGGCCAGGGCTAGTAAAGTGAACTTTTTAGGAGGCGTGGCTGAATTTGTAGTTAATTGTTTCCCAGGGTCAATGTTCTTTAATCAGCGGTGTATTTCGCACTGCGCGGTATTAACAGTTTAGCGTGCTTAAATAGGCTCGTTCTGTTTTTTTTTCTTTTGCTGTTAAACCAAGCAGTGTAATCTGAAGTGAAGTAGGCACTGCTTTTATTCAGCCTGTGGTTCTCTAGTCGTTCCGGAAAGCACCACCAGGATGCAGAAGGAAAAGCAGCACGGTGTCGTCCCGTCTTGGCCGAGGCATTTGAGATTTTCTTATTTGTTCCGAAGAGGAAGCACAAGTTATCATGGCACTGCGCAGCAGGGGCACTTGGCAGCTTATTATGTATAGAGTAGCTATCTTGGCTATAGGTTCTGCTGCGTATTGTTATGGCCAGCATTTTACAAGGCTTCACGTTAGTTTCACAGTGCCTTCTGTTAGCGGTGCTCTGATTCTTAACACATTTGACACTGAACGGATCGAACGATTCTATAGTGAGCACTCGGATGCGATGAATCCCTCGCAAACGTTTCATCGGTGCACCGCCCTAGTTACTCTGCCGGCTTCCTCCTTTCGCATCGGTCCATTTTATTGAAATGTAAATGTGCCAGCCAACATGACAGGGCGACGCGCTGCGCCATTGAATTGGTAAAGTATAGCCTCGGCCTGGCTGGGCATGTAGCTGCTGCCAGTTAGTGAGGCACGAGTTTTTTTATTCTTGCCCAGAAGCCGGACGTACTCTGTTCGAAATCTGTGCTAGACCGCCCGAAAGCGGGCGTCCCCTCTCCTGACGCGTGGGAGTGCGTTCCGGGCGATTGCCAGGCGACGGGTCGGCTTTCAGAGATTGGAGCCGCGTCATATATTGCGGCCAGGGCCGAGCGGGTGTTTGTTACTATGAGCCATCGGGACGACCGCAACTGATTGGCACCCGGCCGTCCGGTGCTCGCGGGTGGCAGCGGTGTGCATCTGCCGACTCTCCGGGCTGTGTTTAGTATGCGCCCGGTGTCGCCCCCCCCCCCCCCCCCTCACATCGATTGCCACTGAGGCACTCACTGGCGCAACCGGCGCCTCTCAATCAGCCGATGGCCCGACGGAGCACTGCGAGGGGCGCGTTCTAATTAAGCTTTAACGAACCTTAATTGGAACACCGTGGAACCACGGCTGTGAAGCCCGGCTTCGATCGTTCGCCGCGCTTCTTTTCCCTGTTTCCTCTCGTTATATTCCGTGTGTCGCCCAGCGGCGGCGATGGGGTGACCCTTCACCAGCCCTGTCGGCCGATTTAGGCGCAGCGGTTGTGCCTGTCTTGCCCTGGCGCGTGCTCTGTTTCTCTTCGCGGCCGGGCCTGTAGTTTGGGCCCAAGAAAAGTGCCTCGCCGGCGGATCGGTTAGTTGGGCGATCATCTAGGAAAAGCAGCGTGTTGTCTCCCCGCCGGATTCAGCTCATTGCAGGAACAATGGCGCGCCTAATGCAGTGCTTCACCGGGAGTGCAACCGTTCGGAGAGAGCAGTCGTTCTCCTCCGCGCAAATGACTCGGCCTCCGAAGAATAGCGCGCCTGGGATTGGAGGGGGGGAAGGCGCCGGGAGGAGGGCGAACGATTTCGGCGCGCGCGCGCCGCGAAAACGTCGCGCTCTCCGAGGACAAAAGATGCTCGGGGGTAGGTCGCTTGCGCCGACGCTCCCCTGCAAGTGCATCGTGGCGAGGCATTTAGTGCGGCCGGCGATTTTTCTTGGGCGCCCTATTTCGGCGCAACTATCGGTTTCCCGTTGCACTCAGCAGGCTGGCTTTTAGTGCGAACCGGTTGAGCGGCGCTCGCTCCGGGAGCAGTCTGTTTGACGAGGCGCCCTTCCTCCGCCGGGGCCCAGCTTCAGTGAAATCTGGAAGGGACGATGAATGAGATGATTGGGTGAAAAGAATAATGGAGTAAATGGGGCAAAAATGGCGGAGGGCACTCTTTTTCTCGGGCCGACTTTCTTTCCCCCCTCCTCTGGCCGTAATATATACGACGGCCTTTCCTTCGAGCTTGCTCCTTTTTCTTTAAAATTTGAGCCTGCCCCGGTCCCCTCCCGTGTTCCTTGTTTTGTTGCAGTTCCCTTTCGAGGAGCTTTTATCGTGAACAGAGAGGCCCTCTCAACTTTTTTCCCCCCTTCTTTGATGGATTTCGCGTCCCGTTTCTGATTTCGCCCTCTGGGTAATTAATCTTCTTCCTTTCGAGGCTTTTCCCCCGTCTTCTTTCTTTTTCAGGCAACGCGAGTCAGTCCGACGGCGCACCTCCGCCCTCGTGATGGCCCCCTCCGCCTTTTGGCCCGTGTCGCTCGGGCGCCCTTGGCGTGCCACGGCGGCCGTTTCGACGCGGCGGGCCCGGCACCCGGCCGTGACGTGTGCATTTCTGTGGAGCTTAGGCGCTGATTTCCGTCCGTGCGAAGGGGCGCTGGATAGTGGGCGTCAAACCGGAGCCCTCTGCTGAGGCGTCTTCCATAGTCCACGGCGTACGTTGAAGACTGGGGGAAAGGGACGGCTGCCTTCACTAGCGGCAGCGAACTTGTTGGCAGTGTTCCTTTTAAGGGAGCCAGCGTCGCTCCTTGGGCCGTTGAGCGGGTTCCACTGCAGCCGCATCTCTCGACCATTGCGGAGCCTGAGAGCTAGCTCCGGTTTCGCAAATGGGTGCCGAACGTACTGCGTGGTTTTAAAAGCCTCCTAGGAACGGGAGAAAATTATGGGGCGTTTGCGGAGCGCACTTTTCGCATTCTTTATGGCACTGTGGTGACTTCGTGCTCCCGCTCAGTGGCAATCATTTTGCCCGTAGCGAACGGCGCTGAGGTGAGCGCGTGGCAGCCGCTGCACGCGTGTGCATAGTTCACGCGTTGCTCTTGTGTCTCGCTCCAGGTTGTCAACTGGAAGCGGCTTCTGGCGCATTCGATCATAGCCGCATCTCAAGTAGCGTGCTTCATTGAATACACACGCAAGGTGCCGTCGCCAAAATACTGTGTGATAACGTCGCTTGCGTGCAGGCAAACCACACAGTTTCCTTTTCTCGACATGCGGTCCTAGTAAATGCACCGTGTTTGCCAGGCGACGGGGTTTGCCTTATTCCGAAAGGGTTACGCCACCCATAAAGACAAACAGCTCTTGAAAGCTGAGCACAAGGGCTCATAAACGCTATAAAACAAACCCCGTGTCTTGGCTACTTTTGGTTAAGACGGTGAAACTCCGTTTTATACTGAGGTTTCCGGAGGTAGCCGCGGCCGGTGAGCCGGCGGAGCGGTCTGACAGCCTAGGCCGGTTGCTGGACGGTTGTTATATGCGCAGATAAGCTGCCTGGGATTGCCAACGAACAAGGAGTAGCAATGACCAAGTCCGGGAAAAAAAAAAAAGAGGGCTGTGAATAACTCGCTCGACGGCCACGAATCCTTCTTTCCTGGCCCTTCGAGCCAGCCTTGGTTCGTGTAGGCGCTTTTCGCCAGTACCAACGGTGCCGAGTCGCTTCCGTAGCAGTGGCCCCCCTTTTTTTTTCTTCCTAATCACGGTTCTCCGGTGGCCCCGAGTGAATTGCGAGCGGTGCTCCTCCCTCTTCCACTTTTGATTAGCCGCCGTCGGTTTCCCCGAATCCTGGCGCATTCCCTTCTCCGCTGCCCGGAAGCGGGACTCGTGTGTGTCCCCTCCCTCCCTCCGCTATGCGTGCACGGTATTGAGAACTTGATTGTCACCCCCGTGTAGGCCAGCCGTGCCGAGTTTCGACGTCTTCATTTCAGTCTTCCTGCGCCGCATGTGAGTGTATCCTTTCGGGGCGTCGTCCATTCGTCTCGGTCGGCCACGCGGTCCCGGGAGTGCGGCCCTTTCGTTGTATGTCGTTTTTCTCCTCATTTCTGTGCGATCGTTTCCTTCGAGACTAGGGCCGTTGGGAGCCGATCGGGCTTTTTTTTTTTCATTTCTGGCCGTCGACGCTTTCGGCCCCGCCTTGATGGGCTCGGCTAGCGTTGCGGTGTTTCGCCAAGGTCAGTTTCCACAGGTCACGAAGGCGGAGCTCGAATGCCGTCTAGAACCAAGCGCCAGCGACATCAGTAATGCTGCGGAACTGAAGCGCTAAAATCAAGTGTGTAGACAAACACAGATAAGAGAAAATTAATTGGTTACATATTTGCGATTTACGACCGTTTAAAGCACGATTTTAACTACTTTTTGTGAAAATGTTGTACATTTGGTCGAATATTACGTTTATATGTATATAATATACATCTGCAGCAGGCAGCGACTCTGATGCCATCCACCGTGACTATTCTGCCGCTTGCTTTCCGCTAGCTGCCGGCGTATCTCGTCATCTCGTGACTTGTTTGCGTGCGGCTGCCTACTTTTTTATCCTCGTGCTAGGTTCTTGTCGGCTACATGTGCGCGATTTTCTGCCACAGTTCCCGTCGGACGGTTTCGACGCTGCTGCCTTTAGAAAGAGGGTGTGGTTCGCGACAAAGTGCTCATATAGCACGCGAAGAACTTTGCTCCGTAGAAAAACTGTTCCGCTGGCATCAGATTGCAATTGTAGGGTGTTACAGTCCCTTTAGTGCTGCGGCAAGCTGCTGCCACTGATGGCCTATGCCAGCCAGAGAGGTATCTTATTGCGTCATTGTGGGAGGGGTCAGATGAGGCTTTCGGGCGATCGCGTGGTAGTTTGGACGAAAGCGTACGTTCCGTACCGATTTTTCTTAATTTCCTGGCACCAGCAGTGGGACTGAGTGATTGTGCTTTGTGTTGACTGTACAGAGTTAAATATGGCACGATAATTATCTCCCTGCATAATCTCCTGGAGCAAGTCTTTGCTTGAGCGTTTCATGTAAGCCGCCGCGGTGTGGCTCGGCGGTCTCATTTCGATGCAGGCTAAATTCTGGAGAGCCGTGTACTGTGAAGTGTCAGGGCACGTTAAAGAACCACGAGTGGTCAACATTATCGGAGCCCTCCAGTACGGCTCCCCTCTTAGCCAGGGTCGCTTTGGGACGTTAAACCCCACAAAACAACCGCAGCTCTCGATGGAGCATGAAGACGGATAGGTGGGCCTGTTGGTGCGATAACACCTTCGTATCCAGCGCGACACACGAGGCGGAGGAAAAGGACACGACTGCTGACTATCTAAAAAAAAAAAAAGCGGCGGTAGTGCGTGCTCGTCGTCGTCGGTGAACCTCGAGAGGTTCAAGGATTTCTGCCGCCAAAGATCACGTGCTATGACGTCATTATTTAGCCGCACACACAGTTCGAAGGGGGCGCTGGCTCCGCACCATAAGGCGCGCGCACACACACGCCGCTCGTGCTCTTGTGCGTGGGGTCGTTTGCGCCACTCCGATTGGATGGGATTGCGCCACGGCCGTCCGGTTTCGGGGCGCTCATCAGGCGCGTTAATGAGGGAGGCGACCATTGTGCGCCTGCAGCCCATCGACGCGGCAGTGTCGGCTTAATTTCTCCCCTGCCCGTGGAGACCGCCGAAAGCCCTCTCCCGCCGCGGCAGCCAAAAGGTGGTGTGGGTGGGACGCTTGAAATTTCCAACACTGGCGCGGCTCGGAACTGCACGGGCTGCGCTCGTGGCGTTCGGCCGCCGCTTGCAGTGAGCCCATTTCTTTCGTCTTCTTTTCGCGGAGTGGCCGTTTTTTTCGGGCGAGATAGAAATCCGGCCGAATTTCTGCTTAATGCTCGCCTTTATGGGGATTAATGGCGTTTTCCCGGCGGGGCTTGGGGTTGTCTTATCGGTGAGATTTAAGGCCCAGCGAAACAAACGGCGCGTGTGTGCGCAGCCTTGGCCGGGGCGCGTGTCGTTAAAGCAGCGACGCTTGTCCGTCGGCCGCAGAGATCGATCTTTTTAAAGCACACACGCGAGCGCGCCGTGCAATTTGCCGCGTTCCGTGGCTACCGGGCGCCCGTCCTCCGGAATTAGCCCTCGCCTCCGGCGCATTAAAGTCTCCGAAAGCCGGCCATAAACTGGCGGGGAAATAAAACCTCCGGTGGCGGACGCTTATGTTGTCGACCGGCGCTGTCTGGAAAGAGATTGAGCGAAAGACTCGCTCTGCGCTTTCTTCCCCCCTGTACTGCCGTGGCTTGATTGTCGCAGGTTGGACTGCGTGTCTTCACCGCGTGCCATGCGCGATCCTCGAGTCTTCTTTCAAACTTCAAAATGCGCCGTTGCCGTGTGCCTTCATTCTCATCGGTAACTCTGCATCCCTCATTCACGAGTCCCGTCCGTGGCATCCGTGGCCCACTTTTTTTTTTTTCAATGCGAAGGCATTATATTTCCCATTACCACAAAAGCCTGCGTCCGTGGCACGAAATTCTTCAGTGGTGTCAGCAGTAGACCACGAGATAGTGACGTCTACGGCAAAGAAGGGAAAATAAAGTCTCTTCCGAAGATGCGAGAAGTTAAACCAAAAACCTTTAGATTGGGAAGCGAGCCCACAACCGCATAGGCCACAACACCGCGCGGCGTTGCTTCTTGGCGGACAAAGGTGACCCTAGTGTATGCGTTTTCTTACGACTGCATGCTAATGAGTAGGTGTGCCATTAGAAAGGAAGGAATCTTTAATGAACCTCGCAACAGAGCTCACCATGAGACAACGCTTTCGCATTCAAAGCACGTAAGCAGTCTTAAATGGCCTCCGTGCTTTTTTTTTTTCATTTTCAATAAAGTTCACTCCTCGCAAATTGAGGTTCAAAAAAGCTGCAGGAGGATAA
Source organism: Amblyomma americanum (assembly GCF_052857255.1). NCBI lineage: Eukaryota > Metazoa > Arthropoda > Arachnida > Ixodida > Ixodidae > Amblyomma > Amblyomma americanum. The sequence goes on from NC_135497.1 coordinate 147,751,220, forward strand.
AAAATCCCGTCAGGTTGGCTTCGATGGGGCGCTTGAAAAAAAATTGGCGGTGGTTTAGCTCTGGTTAAACCTGGAGTGACGCGATAGCTACAGCTGGCAGAGTGGAACTTGATCACGTGATCGGCCACGGCGCCGGCAGGTGCTCCGCACCACGTGACCAAGCACGTGACTGCGCAGCCACAGGGTGGCGGAGCCGCCACGCTGAAGGCTCGAAATGCTACCGTAATGTAGCTATCGCTACAGAAGCGCTGGGACAACTCAACTTTTGTTGGCAATGCTGCAGCAGAAGAGGAAAGGAGGCGGGCTGTTGAACAAGAAAAGTGCTGGGAAATTTCTTGCTCTGCAGTAGACGGTTTATCTATTAGCGCCGTGCCCAAACGTTGAGCTCGCTTGTTCACGAGCGGTCGGCTTCCGTGTCGCGAAACGCAATCTCGGCAGTCGTGTTCGTGGCATCTGTTTACTGGGAGAGACCAGTGCCCGTTCGTCGGCTGTCTTTCGCCCGTGCAGTCAGTCGCCCAGTTCTCTGGTTGCGGGAACTCTTCGCTTGGTACGCGCGCAATGCACGTGGCGGCGCCCGGGTCCGCACTCTCCCTCGCCGGGAGGGGAAACGCTCTCTCCCCGTTGGCCGCCGCCTTCGCGATAAATTTCGCCCGTCTCCTTTTGTGCGGGCAACAAAGGGCAGCGGGAACGCCGCCGGTAAAAGTGGCCTGGCGAGGGACACTGTCGTGCTCTTTGCGAAAGATAATTAATTTGGGCGCGCGCGTCGAGAATTTTTAATCAGGCGTCGCTCGCTCCAGCGCCGATGCCAATTAGAAGGCTGGCGGAACAGCGCCGCTGCCATATTCGGCGTGAATAGTGTGTGCCTCATTTTCTTTCTTCTCTCCGGGGCCCTGACCCCCCCCTCCCTCCGCATCTCAATTTGCGTCCGCCCTGGCTGCTCTTCTACCCTCCTCGCCGTAATTTTTCACGGCCGTGTCTCTTTTCGCCGCGCCGAGGTAATTCATTGCTCCCGGCGGCCTCCTCTCCTTTCGCGGGAGTCTTTTCATTTGGCCACTGTTTGCGCACCCAAGTCTATCGCTGTGACCCCTAATGAGGGCCCAAGAATGCTCGGCTTCTATGCACCTGGTGATGAATTCAGGAAGTCGGGCTGTGCGCGTGGGAGACTCCCGTTCTCCGGGACATTCGGCGACAGCAGGCCGAGAGAGGAGGCCAAGTTGTCCCTGGAGCATTCCTTTGGCTGTCCTCCTCCTCCACCGCTGCGGAACTTTCGCGGGCGCAGCGCGGTTCCGAAACAGCACCGCTCTGCGGCTTTCCTGTGGTCATCTCGACATTTAAGCTTTCTTTGTACCATTGCAAGCTTCGGTTTTCAAGTGTCGAAATTGAGGCCACTTCCGAGTTACGGTAGGAGCGAGGCGAGGGTTTCGCTAAGGGCAGTGTCGAAGTGCGGCGCGTCGCTACTTGTGGACAGGAAACGCGGTTCGCGCCGCCCACCAGGCGGCAATCGAGCTCGGCATTTCAAACTTTTTTTTCCTAACGGTTACGGAGGTGGGCTCTAATTGGAAGGTCACTGTTCTGCGCACCCTCCCGCCCTGGTCAACGTTTTCGTGCAGTAGCCTTTTTGATGCTATATAATCAGCGCACTCGAGCGTTCGTGGTGTCTTTCCCTCAGGATTCGCTCAGGGTCAGTAGTGGATTAACCATCGCCCGCATCGGAGTCGGGGGCAAACCGGTGTTTTTCTCCTCCCTGTTCAGTGGTGAAAACACGGCTGCAAGGAAGGGCCGTCCTCTTGACGAACGTGGTCCAAAGCGAAACGTTTTTGCTGCGAAGATAGTGTGGTAGCTTTGCAAGTTGTTCAGCCTGGCCTTTTATGCACACGCCTTCACTTTCACTTTGAGAATGGTGTCGTGTTCTTGTCGCTTCGCGGATGGCTCGCGCAGATCGGCTGCGTCACGCCGCCGGCCGCATCTGCGTCACGCCGCCGCCTCCCGTTCTTGGGCCACCCCTGCTTCTTGCCGGGTCCGCTCGCGAGCTTGTAGGGCGCGCAGTCAACAGTCGCGCTGTTCCGAAGCGCCGCAAGTTCAGGAAGGCGACGGAAGTGATTCGGAGCCTTCGAGAGAAGTTGGCAAGGACGTCTTTTTATGTGGGGTCGAGCATTTTCGCCGAGCCGATTAATGCTTGCTCGGGAGGCGTGCTTCCGCGGGTACCGCTATCTCCGCTTTCGCACGGGAGGTCCGGTCGTCCCTCTGACCCCGCCCGTCACCAAAACAGGCCGCCTCGTGGCACTGCGACACCCCCGGCTCCCTCCCCCGAGGATCGTTAATTTCCCGCCGCCGTTCGCCGCCAGCTTAAGCGGACCCTGCGGAACACATCCGAAACAAGCGTCGCTTCGTGTCAGCCTCCACTTCTGTGCGTTGTGGCGTGGCTGTTGTTTAAAGGAGGGCGTGTGGGGGGGGGGGGGGGGGGGGGGGCATTTCTTGTATCTCGGTGGGGACCCTTCGGCTTTGAAGCGCAAAGGGCGCAGTCTGCCGTGTTGCGCGTCGCTGTCCATCGGAGTCTGCCCGCGGGGAGCTTTTAGGCCGCTAGCGTGTCTTGCGTTTTATTGTCACCCGAGGTGGCCATTGTGTTCTTTTCTCTGCCAGACACTGATATTGCACAGCACTGTACGTGTAAGTTGGTGGAGGAGAGGACAAAATAAAAAAAAACAGTATTTCGAAGGGTTTTTCTTCTCTGCTGGCAGGCCCCGGGTTATGAGCTAGGGCTCCATATATCAGGAGCTTAGTGGGACGCATTGCAGAGAGAAATCACATAAGTGGCGGGGTTTGATTAGCGCCCTCCTGCTCAGCCCAGCGCCACGCTTGTGTGGCGGCTGGCGCAGCACGTTGCAGCCATCGGCCAGGTCCCCTGTTCTCTGCAGCAGCGGCACTTGGAAGCAGTTGGTTTATGGTCGGGGCAAGACGATGGCGCCCTGAGGAGGCGGAGCTCTTACCATGCTGTCGGAAGGAACGCGGTAGAAGTCTGTCAACCTTTTGTATTTTCTGGAGGAAGCCCGCTATCTCGCCACCGCCCCTTTAGCAAATTGCTGTGTACCGAAGCAACTACTTTCATGGCTCCATCGTCCTTTACGGCCTGCGTCTTTGTATTCCGAACGCTGCTGGTGACCCACGTTTTGGCAGCGAACGCTGCGACCCTGGGCGCTAGATATGCGTACACCCTTCGCCGTCCCTGTTCTCCCGTCGGGACCTGGCAGTTCTTTTGTTAAAGCTCTGCGTGGCAGTTGGGAGCAACACCTAGTGTTTGCTGTCACGTGACCACCACATGACATAGCCCGTGCCTAGTGCAAACTTGGTCCTTATTGGGTGGGACGCGTGGTCTTATTAAGTCGGCGCCTTGAAACTCCACTCCAGATTAATCCTTAAATGACTGCATTGCACGGCATCCTGGATGCAGCAGCCATCACCTTGTGGGAGGAGGGCCATGGATGCAGTCAAAGCGGTGCTCTGAATGCTGCAAGCGTGCTGGAGGCCAGAGCCCCAAACTTGCGGCGAGTCGTAGAAAGGACGAAAACTGTTGGTCCGCATTCACTCGTAACTGTCCATGGCAGCAGCACTCAAAGCAAGTGCAACCATAGCAAAAGCCCTATGCGAATCTCTCTGATAATCCAGATATCCAGCGGTATAATTGCCATTTATTTTTGCGCCATAAGTTGCTTATGGGACCCCTCGCTGAGTGGTCGTGTAATTGAAGCTCATTGTTGTAGAAATCTGCAAGTCGACGCGAGAGGGAGAGGGGAGGTTATGTGGGGCTTTACTACTAGGTGTGACGCACGGGCTGTGGGGGACGCCATAGTGGATGGCTCTGGATTAATTTCAGCCCCGTGAAGTTCTTCAAACTGCGCTGGCATCGCACATCACATGGGCATTTTTTTATTTCGGAAATGCGGCTGCCACGGTCGGAATAGAAGCCGTGACCTTGGTGGTGGTGGTGGTAAAAATATTTAAGGTTACTTATCACAGTCTATGATGGGCGGAGCCTTCAGTCTAGGACCCGATGTCTGACTCGATCTGGCGCGCCCTTTCTATGAGCGATTGCTTTCGGATCAAGAGCCCAATGCCAGGGGGCCACCACGGCAGGCGCGGAGAGGAGAGAGAAAGAGGCCAAGCCGAGAGAGAGAGAAGCAGGTGAAGAGAATGGAGGGGATTCACGGCTTTTGCAGAAAATTTGAACTAAACCGTACCCTACTTTCCCTTTTTTTAGATTTGTTGTTTCTTTCCGTGCACGGGGTCGTTGGCGGCCCTCCGCTTCCAGATTTCACCCGCGGACAAAGTTGTTTCTGACTATGTTGCATATATAGCTTTTGCTGTAAAACAGCCGCTTGTTGTGCTGTGCAGCACACATTAAAAAAACCCCAGGTTCCAATTTTTTTTCTTGATTGCAACGACAAAGTGACACTGCAACGAACTTCTTTAAACCAGGGCACGAGGCAGTCGCGACGGGAGCTACGGGCATTTCCGTCTCAGTGTTAAAGAAATCGGCCAGTTGTTGCTTTCCTTTGCTGTAAATGCACTGCACTAAACAGCATGCGAGTGTGGCCTGTAAGGATGACTGTTCTCGTTATGCTCTGCATGCTTCTTGCCTTGTTTCTGGGCTCGAGTGCCAAATTGCGTGGCGCAGATTGTTATTTCGGGCTACCTTTCTCGCAAGCAAGAGCAAATTTTGTGAGAGGCTGAGTGGATTCATCGTGCACGCATGGTCAGGCATTAAAGAAGTGGCGAGTCCCATTGATCTGATTTTCGCTTTTCACGCAATGCGGAACTCTCGGTCCATTAAAATTCATTGCACTCACTGCCTTTCCCTTCCCGACATCATTCGACATCGTCAACGCCATTGTTGCTCTCGCGGAGTTGTGCAAAAATCGCGAGCTTGCATGCCTTCACTGTCTCCCAGTCATCCTCGTGCAGGGCGTGCCGATGAACGCGGGCATTTAAGACAATTCCAACCTGTTGCCGTTTCAAAGCTTTCGTTGGGCGGTGGTTTGGCATCTGCGTACCCTGTACATGTGCAGTTCGTCCTTGGGCGTAGGAATGGTAAGCTAAAACATTATAGTGGGATACAAGACGAGAAGGTAGGGGCAAATACCCTCAAAGGATGCCCTCAAGCCAAAGGCATCGGCCGGTTTTCATGACTTAGCGGTTAATCCCATTTATCAGGCGCACTTACCAGTTGTCTGCGATTTCACGCTGTACTTGCAGGCAACTTTTTATGGCAATGCAGTAAAGGCTAGGCAGTAAACAGGAGACATCTCATTCCTTGGTTCCCAACCGTCAAGACTGAGCTCCTCACCACCAAAGTCTCTACATCAGCTTCTGATGTAGGGACTTTACTCGGCACTAGCGACCCTGTACCCTCTCGGCAACCCTTCACAGCCCTAGCTCGAACAATGAGCAACCCGCTCCCGACAGCACAGGGACAGAGGACCATCTCCTTCCCTTTCCTGCCTCTGCTGCATTTCATGTCGCCTGCATATAGGGGGTAAAAATCGGGCAATAATTTTTTTAGCTGAAATTGGGGTACAAATTGGGCTATTCAACAAAAAGTTCTATAACGTTTTTTTTACAATAGATTTTTTGTAGCAGACAATTTTCTATAAACTCTCATATTTGTGCGGAGCATGAAATAGTCATGTTTGCTGATTAATAAAAATGTAGAAATGGCATGTTGCACGAAAAATTTTTATTTGATATTTTTTCCTTAGGTATTACAATTACTTCATTGCTTTTGTGCATTACCATTGCTTGTGTACAATATAAAGAAATTTGCATCCTCAAGGCCAGGGATACATGCAACGTGTGTTTTTTCCAACGAAGTTTATTTTATTGGTCAAGTTGTGGCTGCCGATACATAGAGTGAAGAACTGCCGGCGGCGTGCCTTCGCGTATCCCCCGACGCGAAAGCAGATGTAATCAAATGGCAAATACCACTGAGCGAGGAGGTCTTTGAGAGCAGTGACGCTGATCCTTCTGTTAAAATCACGAATGTGTTCATTTCGACACCATAGCACTAATTTTAGCAGGCGCACATAGGTATCTATAAGGATTTGGGTTCTCGAGTGCACGAAGTCACATACCTTGCAGTGCCCGCTCAGTCGCTGATACCAGCGGCCAGCGGCAGCGACTTTCGCTTCAGGAAAGAAACACGAGGTATTTCGACCTAGGATTAGGTTGCGCTCTCTCAAAAAAAGCTACATTTCATGCTTGATTAACAGTTTATTTTCACGATAAGTTTTCCATGCCAAAATCACTGCATTCCTTGTCAACCAATGCGGCCATGTTGGTGGCGCAGGCACAAGCAGTGAAACCATAAAAGCGGGCTTCCTTACCTGCTATTGGCCGTGTCAGCTGCTGCTTCTGGTCTGAGTAGGCTTTGCATGCGTTTTTCTTGATGCCGGGCGTCAAGTGTGCACCGTCGGGCGAAAATAGCCGACCTGCCATTTTAAAAACCCTCCAGGTATCCTGGCCTTTAAAGGGCTATTGACACCAACTTTCTGCTTGCGTGTTTTCTTCTTTCAAATGATGAGTTAGTCATTTGAACACATAGAGCAACCCGTGGTAGTCCCCTTCGCCCGCTAAACAGCTTATAATTGCATTTCTTCTCTCATGCTGTTTCGGTTTCATCAACCAAATGATGGATTTGACGTGTAGCGGATCTTTAGGTCACATGAGGCACGGAAAAACTGCAGTATATATAACTACTGATATGTCGTTTATTGTAATTCTAGCTTTTGAAGCAGGCTGGTTAGCTACGTATCAGCATTTATATTGCAATTTTTCCGTGCCTCACGTGACCTGAAGAACTACACATCAGCCATCGTTTGGTTAAATAAACCGAAACAGCATGAGAGAAGAAATTAAATTATAAATTATTTAGCAGTCATAGGCGAATACTACATTGGTATCCATGTATTCTAAGGCGTAACACATTATTTTAAAGAAAACTCGCAATAAAGTTAGGTGTCTATAGTCCTTTAAAACTGGGATTCCATGTTTGCACGATATCTGTAGCCCTCCCGCTTGCAATAGAAAAACAAACCTTAACTCATTACAAAGGAAAGTGTATTTACCTTTTAACGGCATGCGTTATTAATACCATCTGTTGTTGACACGAGTGGAGTGCACAAAAAGCAGAGTGCATAAAACAATACCTTTGTTCGATTTGTTAGCTTGCGTCTTATTTTTTGGAAAAGCAAATGCAGCAATAAGAGGCTGCTTGTGTAGCATTTAAATGAAATGTCAATTTCGGTAACTACGGTGGGAGTTTTGCCTTCAGTTGATAGTTGTTTAGAATTGGCGCTCTTAAAACCAAAGATCACCAAAGTGACACACATCACAGGCTCAATAGCTTCAGCCCTAATTGACAAAATGCAAGGATGTCTGGCACATTTGTACATTGTGTGTATTTCGTTAAGTGTACAACATTTCTGAGCTGCACTGAGTAGTTCTTTAGTTAGTTGCTCAGAGTCATCCGTCATCACAAAAACGCGACCCATGGGGGTCTGGAAACTGAGTGTCCGAGGGCCAGTTTGGCTGTCATTAGCACAGGTTGGGACTCTTTGGCGTTTGTTCACATTGATGACAGCGTCTCGGATCAAATAGTGATGTTTCTCACCCAGATTAATTTAGAAAGCTGTTGAAAGAGACCAGCGCCAGTGATGATGGCGAAATGTGTGTTCTCATAGAGGTAGTTATTAAAAGTGTTTCTTGAATGGCCTCACAGATTGTCAGGCGATCAGCGGCTACATCGATGCCTCAGCAGCAACTATTGAGACGAAGAGGTATGCATGTATACCCTGGGTGTGCACTCATTCCTTGTGTTCAGCCTTGCTAGTCATTGACCACAGGGAAAAGCAAAATGCGGTGCACCCCACAAGCTTTGTGCAATATACGGCTGAACTGTGTCGTCATCGCTGATCGTCGAACGAAAATGTGCAGACAGACGCTAAGCGCAACTTCCAGAACCGATTGCGCATGAGAGATTCCGCTGGGCTCCTTGCGGGAGCATGTTCGTGTTTCGCTGGTCAATCAGGATTGGGCCGCCCGTTGCCAGATTCAGTTGCTCTGACATCAACTCAGCACCCCGCTCCAAATCGGTCAATGGGAATGGCTATTATTGACTGGAGCTTCAATAAGTGATACTCACCAGCCACCGAGCCTTTCACCAATTTTTTTGTTTTTTCTGGTGGGTAATAAGCAATTACAGAATGGGAATTTTACTTACCTTGGAGCTGCCGCAAACAAAACTGGTTCTGACTGCCTTGTAGGTCGGGCTGCGGACCATTGCCCCCATAGGCCAATTTTGGTTTCTGCGATTTGGGTATGAATGTCCAGCCGGCGAAAAAGTGGCGGCGGCCTGCCTTAAGCGGACGGATGTTAGTTCATAATTTTGGATGCTGTCTCAGGCCCACAGGAGTGTGTTAGCTAGGCTTGGACTCAAATTGAAGTACTCTTTGTGACGGCTCCTGTGTCTCTTGCCTGCGTGCAGCCTCGAGGATACGCTACGAGATCACCCAGGGGAACATAGGAGGAGCGTTTGCAGTGAAAAACGAGACTGGCGCCATCTACGTTGCCGGCCCGCTCGACTACGAGACCAGGAAAGAGGTAGGGTACGCCGTCCTGGCTGGGAGCTCCGATTCCTCGCCTCTTCGAATGTTCCTCAGGGTGCTGTCTTATTATTTATTTATTTATTTTCTGGAAGGTAATAAAAACCTCATGACCCGCTTCAGCAGCTGCATTTCGATGGAGACGAAATGCGTAACTGCCCGTGCACTGAGGTTTCAGTGCACAATAATGAACCCTAGGTCCTGCAGTATGGCATGCCCAGTAGCCTGCAATGCTTCTTTGGCTTGTTAAAGACTATAGACACCAAATTTTTGCTTGCGCATTTTCTTCTTTCAAATGATGCGTTAGACATTATTTACATGAATCACCCTGTGATAATGGCCTATGGCTACTAAATAACTTGCATTTGGATTTCTTCTTGACGTTGTTACTGCTTCGGTTCAATTAACCAGACAGTGGCAGTCACGTGTAGTTGATCTTTAGGTTACATGAGGCTCCCCGCAGTGGGGCGTCTGCAGTTTGCAGGCGTTAGTGAGTGGCGACACAACAGGCTCCTGAGCATCTTCAGGGATATCCCCGAAAGGGGATGATGGTGAGCAGTGCGTCACCATGGACCTGAGCACCCGCACTTAGCCGTGTGTGGCATCGCCGTGTCCGGGGAAAAGGTATCCTGGTGGTTGAGCTGATGCCGAGCGTTTGGACCTTTAAGGCCCCTCGGTGGAGACAACACACCACTTTGGCCCAGCTTCCCGTAGACGGCACCTCCGGCCTGACCCGGCCGGAGGAAATCCTCCCCTCTATCTTTCACTTTCCTACCCCTTTCTCACAACTCTCCTGTCTCCTACTCACTTCTTGGTTTTTCCTTTTTTCCTGGCGGCGAGGGTTAACCTTTTGTGGCCAACCACCCTGAGTTGCGTCATATTTGGTTATAGTTGAGGCGTACAGCTGGCGTGGGCAGGACTTACTTGCTCTTGCCCCGTCCCCTTGTTGGGCTCTGTGGTGGGTGGCTGGCACCGTGACCAAAAAACTAAATTTTTTTATGGCTCCACCCCCCTTTCTAAACCTGATAGTTCTCTCAATAGAGGGCGGAACAAGGCAGAAAACTTTTTTCAAAAAGAAAAGTAACTTTCCCCAAATACCATGTTATCCATAGTGAAGTAGAAGGTAAGCAAGCAAGAATACTATCCCCCTTCCTTGTGTCAAAACTACTTGACAGAAGCCTTGGGCATTGGCTACAAGGTATCAAAAATGGCCAGCGGTGTCTTATTGTTCAAACTGCACGGCAGCGTCCAACACTCTAAACTCTCAAACCTCATGTCCATAGGGGAAATCCCTGTCTCCACGTCTTCCCATTTATTACTGAACACTCTCCGAGGCGTAATATCTGAAACTGATTTTGTCCACATCACCAAAAAAGAAATGCTCAAATGGCTCAGCGACCAAGACGTCATAGATGTCCACCGAATCAAGGTCCGGAAGAACAATAAGGAAATGGACACAAAACACTTGATCGTCACGCTCAACACCAGCACATTGCCCGACACGATCGAAGTGGGATATTTGAAAGTTGATGTAAGACTATACATATGCAACCCTCGCTGATGTTTCAGTTGTCAAAGGTTCGGCCACGGCTCACGGAGTTGCCGCGGTCGCAAAACTTGCGCAAAATGTGCTTCGAAGGATCACCATTCTGATGAATGTGACGCAGTCCCACGCTGCGCAAACTGTGAAGGAGACCATGCTGCATACTCCTGGGCGTGTCTTTCCTGGGAGAAAGAAAATGAGATAATCACCATAAAGGTGAAGGAAAACATTTCATTTAAAGGCTCGAGAAGGCATTTTGCGCTTAAACACCCATAAATCATAAACACGGCTTTCTGCTGGCAAAATGAGAGAAACCAGTTTGTACATGTGGAGAAAAACTTACAGTTAAGCACATTTCATTTTCATGCTCGAAACTCGAAAAGCTGAGGAAAAAGTGCTTTTTTCCGTTTTTAAGCAAATGCATCTCTTTTAACCCAGCACTGCTCTTGGATGAAAGAGCAATTGTGGACATATCTTGCATTTTTTAACAGAAGCTGGTTTTCTTTAAAAAATGTAAATCATGACCCGGTGCTTCGCCTGATGCACCTCAGCCACTTTCTCATTCCTGAGAAAAAGGCTGAGGTTTTTATTTGATCGGTTGGGAGCCTCCGGATCCTTGCCCAGCTAAGGACAGCTGCAGTGGTTACGCTGCCTCCTTTAAAGCTTTTAATGTTAGCCATATATAAATCTCCTTTTGGCTGTCAATACTAGGTAGAGGGATATAACCATTTAAGCTTTCTGCACCACCATATTTTCACATATTTGTAAAAATCTGCAGAAAACTTTGTTCTTATACCTTGAGCTTGGCGCATAATAGCCTTAGCTGCTTATGCGCCATGAAACCCAACACAACAAACAAACAAGGTTACGTGAGGCACAATAAAAACGGCAATATAACTGGTGATATGTTGTTTGCTGTTACTGACAAATACCACATGCAGTGGATGTATTTTAATGCTTGACACATCATTTGAAAGGAGAAAACGCGCTACTAAATTTAGGTGTCTATAGTCGTTTAAGATGTAACCAGCCTGTAATATTTTGATCTGGGAAATACTGATTTGCATGGTACCAGGTAGAGAAACCGGCAGAACAGGGCGCGTACAGAAGAGAAGGAATTCACACGGATAACGCTGCAAATCTACTGATTTGCAGCTTAGTAGTATTTGTTCACGGTATCTACCACTTGCACAAGAATGAATCTTTGACCAGCAGTGTCACTCCACGCTTTGCCTGCTGTGACACCTTCAATCCGGTTGAGATGTCCTGAAATTGACCTTGGCAGGCTGATTAGATAATGCCAAAAAGTGTTCACTCTATATTGCCTTGCGGTTTTTTTTCCAGACCACCACTGCTGTTTGTCTTACCATTCCTGTAAAATATTTTCAGTTGGGATGCTGATTCTTTATTAGACCTCTTTTTTCAGGCTCCCTGTGATGAGATGTTCGGGACATGTGTAGCTATGCATTTGTGCTGATGTTTTCCCTGTGCAATATGAATAGGGATTAGAAAGGTGTTAGGGATTAGGTATTAGGGAGCCACCTAATGTCGTGTCGATGTGCCACCTAATATGAGAACCTGGTATCGCCGGGTTTTCATGTAACAAAGCTAGGTCATGGAACCATCAGAGAAAAATGCAAGTGAAAGTTTACTTTTAAAGACTGAGTTATGTTATCTTTGGGACATTGCACTGGGCTGATATAGAGAGCGACGCATCACATGGGCCGCGTCTTTTAATGGCAGCGATGGAACTGCCGCTGAACCGTCATGGTTACCAGAACATGACAGTTTTCCTTAAATGCATGGCTTCGCGTCATTGTCTTTATATGCAGCCTACTTAACCAATAAACTGATCTGAGCGAGTGATGGCAGTGAACGAACAATGTTACGCTATTTGATGACGTGTGCTGGTGAAGTAGAGCCTCATTGTCATTACAGGGGTATAAAGTTTCGGAGCAATGCCTGAAAACACACAATTTAATTCAGCGGTATCAACGTCTGACCGTGTCTCTTTTTGGTTTAAACCAAATTTCAAAAATTGAATTCGGCATACTTATTTATTTTTATTTTTTTGCCCTGGTTGAAACCTTAAAATTCAATCTAGTGAATTTAAGGTGACTCATTTTTAGAAGCACATTGCCCTTTGTGAGTTTTCTATTGCCTTACTTTGGTGGTCATATACACCACTTGACATTCTGTAACGTTTTCTTCTGTTACTTTTTCTGTAGTAGTTTTTTTTTTAATACGTGGTGCTTCTGGAAATCCCGCCAGTAATTTATAAAAATAAAACCAGCTTTTGCGACATAGTAATAGCAGTGTTGGTGGACATCAGAAAACACGTGAATCATGTTAACTAGTAATCTGGTTATGCGTGTTTACTCGATTCTAACGCGGACCCGATTTTTTTGTTCATGAATATTCATAGGGCATAATTCCTGCAGATGCCTGAATCGATGTTTGTATGAGCTTCCGTGTTACTCTGTTGCTCTCTTTATGATTCGTTACTACTATCACTTTGAGCACACCTCAGAGCAACAGAAACTTAAGAGCCAAATGGCAAGGCCAGCAGTTTGAGGCAAATGGAGACAAACGGCGATTATACAGTGCACCTTCCACACTTGGGTGTGGCCTGGCTTTGACTAGCCTGGTGGGTTCACACGACGTACCATTTGCTTGCGGACCGGATGGCCCGCCACGTCCCACTTCCTTGTGTGAAGTATGCGCTTGGCCCATGATGTTGATGCTGAACGTAGCATATCGCAAGACCATGCGCATTCTTAATCTGCTTATCGCCACCTGCTAAGGTAAAGGTCTGAAGAGTGACAATAGGCAGGTGGGTTAGACATGTGCACCGACTTTCTCCATATGTGGGCCAGGCGCGGACTTCGCAGTGTGGAAATGGGACATCTTTTGACACCTGGCCTATGGGCTTATGGTCCGTCTTGTGAATCCATCTTAAAGGAGCACCGCGATGTTTCCCTCAGTGCTGATTAAGCTGATTAAATGTATTCCGCATGCGTTCCAGAGGCCGCAAAAAAGAAAATTTGAAATTGGAGCATGCAAATGAAAATTACACCAATTAGAAAATTAAACATAAAAATTATTCCGTCACCGTCTGGAAGACGTTGAAGTAACGAGCATTAGCTGTTGGGTAGCGCCATCTATCGTCCATGCGATGTATTACCACAGGATTAGGCTACCTTTCCATACTTCACAGAGAGTAGGTGCCTACCACCTTGTGAGCTGCCGAGTGCCGACGTCACAGCTGCCACCTTAAGCCTAGCCATAACTAAGTATTAACCTAATTAGGCGATATTGGTGTCTAACATGTCCTACTCATCAAGCCGTTAAGAATATTTCATTAGTCAGGTCATGGCATCATCGGTTAATTATAAGCAGTTAAATTTTAGCTTAAGCATAACTAAATATTAACTTCATTAGTTAATATTGGTGTCTAACATGTTTTACTCATCTGGAGAATTCCAGATATCTAATTTGGTTTAGGATTACCTCATTAATTACTGAGTTATAAGTGATTAAATAGTCACGGGACTACTTAATTATGACGTCACAAAATCAGTGACCTCACCAATCAATCCCCAATCGGGTTGCTATATTAATTTACTATGGGGGCCGCAATCTTAAATTCCTTGGACTTGGAAAATTTTACGCCGAAGGGAGGTGCTAGCAGACCCCAAGAAATCGAGAAACGTTATGAATAAGAGCACGCTCTTAGGAGATAGATGAAAATGCATTTCACTCTAAAATGCATTTCACTAGTTAGTTACCAAGCCAAGCGCACACGCAGTGGAAGCTTGCATGAGATTGTTGCTTTGCTGGGTCAGTCCACAGCTGCACATTTCGGCGGCAGCGTCCTCCTCCCCCCGTGTGGTGTGACTAACTCTACAAAGGAAGCTCTCGGATGTTTCTTTAGCCGTGCTTATATGAATGGGACAACTGGGGCATCCCATCAACTTTCTATAATCCGATACAATTCAAGAACGAAGCGGAAAATACTTCCCTAAGGAGACTCTTCAGCCCATGGCATCCACCAATTTTCACGACACCACGGTTAATCAAATTAAGCCATGGTAGTTCCTATTCATCTGCCACCCCCTGCAATTTCACACTAGCCGGCCCAAAGGGATTGGTCAAGGGGGAAAATCGGTGGACGCCATTGGCTGGTGGGGCTCCTTTAAGGGGCGTTTGCTGCTTCATTCTTCAGTTGTATCTGACTGTAGGGCATCACATTCATGCAAACAGCGATAATTGTCCACCTGCAAAAAACAGTGCTTTCATACAATATTTCATACAATATTAATGAGGTTTTACTAGCCATCATGTTAATTTTTGTTTCCAGTCTTGTCATGTTATGGATTTCATTTTGCTTGACAGTCAGCATTACAGGTTGGATTCTGTTGTGCTATCTAACAAGTAGTATACATTTCTGTACACATCGTTTTTGAAGCGAAAAGCTTCACTAGGCTCGTCAACACCGAATTTCGCGTGAGCCACCCTACAGATTTGCCACAGCTTCGCATGCGTGAAACCGAGTGACGTCACGCGGAGCGCAGGTGGTCGCTGCTGCCGCAGCCGTCGTAGCCACCGCGCGCTGACTCCGTCGTCTGACCGTGAAAACGAGTGACGTCACGCGGAGCGCAGGTGGCCGCTGCTGCTGCAGCCGTCTTCGCCGCGTGCTGCCTTCATCGTCTTACCTTTCACCATGGAAGGAGAAGACCCAGAAGTGGTAGCGGTGGGAGTTGGCTCAAAAGCAGCGAAGATATGAAAAGTGCAAGGCTAGACATGCGGCTGAAACGTCAGAATCACGAGGGGCACGCCTTGCTAATCGGCGGCAAAATGTTTTTTTGTACTGTTCTGAAGAGAGATTCGATTCGATATTCAAAGCTATTTTTTCTTCATATTCATATTCGAATTTTTTCATATTCACACACCCCTATTCATAAATGATGAAAACGGCAAAATCGAAATGCCACGACTTACCGAGTCATATAATTTCTATTTCAAAGATGCACATCATGGTTGAAATTGTGAGGAAAAAATTATGTCACTACTGTTGGCAAAAGATGCCTGGACAAAAATGGCGGATGACGTGCTGCACCGCGCAGTTTCACGCAGTATTATTTACTGCATTCATTATATGGCATTAAAAAAACTGGCCTACTTGCAAGGTGAAAGATGTGGAATTCACCTGAAACAAAGAAATCGGTGTAGCCTACTGTAGAAACAGTTTAGGTGTAGCCTACTGTAGAAACAGCTGTGAGTTCATTTTGTGCACAATCGTGTACATAGCGTGTCAAACAGTAAAAAAGTTGGTAATCAGAAATTAACCAGAGTAGATACTTGGACATGTTGGTGCATTTTGGTACAAAAAAAAAACGTACTGCAAAAATATGAGGACAGAAAAAAGAACACACACACACATCACTGTAGGCTGTTTTGTCGCATGTATCAGAAATTAGTTAGTCAGCCTAGTAGTTCACACAGTTAACCTATTTTCTGATCCACCAACACTGATGTTGGTATGCTGCAGAAGCCTTTTATACCTCAAAAAAGCTGTTGTCAAAAATTAGTTGCGACTTCCCTGACACACCTGGCACAGCTTGACTACAGCAGGGCATACTGCTTCTTTTGGTTGTCATTTTCATCTGTGCAGTTTTATGTGGGTCCCTAAGTGAGTTCATATCAAGATATTCTCCTTAAGTGTCTGTTTTGAAAATGCCAGGGGCTGTGGGGAGGGTTCGTGGCACTCACAATGGCAACCTTGTTGCATCATAAGCCATATCACAGTAGACCTCGATATTGTTTTGTATTAAGTGGACATGGCTGACCAAAAGTTTGTATTCCAGGCATTCACTGGTGCACATTAATTTCCATGTAACATCACGAAGGCACAGGAAGCTTTATTTCACTTCGTCATAAACCACATATTCTATGTGGTGGCATGGTCATTGATTTAAGCAACAGAAATGACCAAATGCAGCTGCCATGTTAGGAGCTTGTGTGTATTTCTGCTTTGTGTTCATTCCAGGTTATCTTCATGATACAGGCACACTGTCTCCATCACTGGTTATTGTTATTTTGGTTGCCATACCTTCTTGCTAAGTTTTGTGTGCTCACATTCTGTCTGTCTCACTATGCGTGAGTGCCGAGGCCTAGCTTATCGAGTCACCATCGTATGATTTCCATTCTAGCTTTCTAGGTCAGTGTGAACAAGGGGACTCTGCATGGATTGTCTGCAGCGAAGAAAATAATAGTGCTATTACTTAGACAATGTGTGGCATGTAAAATTTTACCTTTCACTTCACGTGCAATATCGTGTACTGAAGTGGGGCTTTATGGTTGCCATAGATCGTATACACTTGTGTAAAGGCCGCACTTTTTTCTCGCAGCGAGGTGCAGCTCTTTCATAGAACTGGCATTTTTTCCCAGAAATTTTTCAGCTACATCGTTGCCCTAAATACACATCTGTGGTTTATGCGGCAGCACTCAATAACAACAAATTATTGCAGGCTCTGCAAGCCCTTGGTAGATGAAATGAATTAAATGTCTGAATGGTGTAACGCACGATCGCCTGACAAGCTGCTGGAACTGCCAAGAGTAAAACAGGCTGCTATGTGACTTGATTGTCAGATGTTACATCGCCTTAAGTAGCTCTGAATAACAAAGTAAAGATATGTGCACATAACTATCAGGATCCAATGCTGTGGTTCACGGTTCGGAGCAGTGCTCTCTTCATAGGACCGGCGACTATCAATACAAGGCAACTTCGTTTGTCCTCATTTTCCACTCGCTTTGCTGTCAGAGGCATTGTGGAAATAAATCTTACTTTCATTTTAATATCATGTCGTACGATGATAAATGGGTAACAAGGTTAGACATTTAGTCATGAGAAGGGACTAGCTTCAAAGCATCATCTTCTTACGGCTTTGATGCGAAGCATGTTAGGTATAGATAGCAACACCAAGTGAGTGTAGCGCTGTCGATACCGGTGCCTGAAGAAGGCGGGCTGTGCATCGTTGCTGAAATGCACACCGCTAGAATGGTTGCACCCCATTCTAGCTTTTGCACAGCAGTCTTGTCCTTTCTGGTGCATACATCTTGCACATCGGACGAGCGAGCAGCGCTGAGGCAGTGCTGAGTAATAACAAGGCCTCCATGCAATAGCAGCTTAGGTGGAGTCTGATGGAATGATTGGTCACTGGCTTATAATTACATTGGCCGTACCGTGTGTCGCTGTCTTATGACAGCACAACTTGCTGCGCAAGCAGAATGATTTGCACGGACTGGAGTCCTAGTCAGGCGATCTTTGTTGTCGCCTTTTGCCTCTGCTCCAGGACAATACTTATGGAATGTCAAAAGTGCAATAAACAAACAAATGTGAAATGAAATTCTTTTGGCGAAAATGTATTAAATTACTGGCTGCCAGATTGGGGGTGCGGCCCTTACATGAGTATATGCCCTACTTACGTCTCTTGCTGGAGTGGATAAACACCAGCCACATTGCTAGGATTGCACATTGCACACATCAGTGAGTCTAGTCAAGGATCTCTTGGCTCCATTGCAACACTGTCGCCAAAGTTAATAATGAACAAGGGTACAGATCTATACAAAACTAGTTGCCGATACAGTCCTGCAGTGAGGGACTCTTGATGTCACATTAATTATGAATGTGCCGACTGACACATTTTAACGAGACTCTTCATGTCCAGTGTAGGCTGTGCAGAGGCAACAAATAGTAGCACCTAGTGGTAATTCAAGTCCTCACATTTACAATGCTTTTCTTCAGTTTACTCTCATCACAGTTTTGACCGCAAAGGAGCCCTGAACTGCCCTCTTGAGTATGCTTTGTTAACACATTCAGTGAGCACAGTATCTTGTAGTGAACATAGCAGCCAAGTTACAGGCTCATATGTGGCACTTCGTGCTCACAACATGCAAAGGGAGCTCTTTTGTTTCTTGCAGCAGCTTTTTCATGGTTTTTTAACTGGCCACTGAGCACCTGCTGGTGTCTTGTTGGTTGCAGAGTCATCCACATAGCCCCTGGCACCGCCACCCTTCGTGATGGTGGCAAGAGCAGGCCTTCGGTGACAGTGACAACTGGGTAGTTGAAGTCACTCCCACAAAGGGAAAACAATGGCGAAAAGTCAGATAAAGGGAACTATAATAGCTGGCACATTTCGAAAATGATTTTAGAACAGCATCACTAGTACAGCCTGTCAGTGCCAGGGTATTTTTCTTGATGACTCAGCGGTGCCTCGGCCCCCCTCTAAAGTTACTGGTTCAGCTTTATGGCCCTCAGGTTTTAGCTTTTTTTTTAGGAATTTTTTATAGTAATTCTGGGTGTCTTGTTGCTGCTGTGGTGTATTGCCACCCGGAATTGTGCCCTTACATTGGTTGTAGTTTCGACTGCGGCTGGTGGCATCGGATAACCTCAACGAGAACCATACAACAGTACTCATCAAGGTCAAGGACGTCAATGACAATGCCCCCATCTTTGACCGGCCTACCTATGAGGCTCAGATCACTGAGGAGAACGACCGGAACCTTCCCCAGAAGATACTTCAGGTCTACTTCCAGCGTTGGATGTGCCTAATGCTTGATAGCTGTTCTCTTTTTTTCTGCACGCTTTTTGCTTTCTTGTATTTGTGTGCATGTAGCTCATGTGCATTAATTTTTTGGCATGATTCCAGCTAGGTGGGGCTCTAATTTGCAGGAAACCTGAGCTTGGCAACAAGAAAATGAACACAAGACAAGCAAGAAAGCTGTGTGAAATTTTGTTTTTATTTTTTTGTGTCTTAAAAGTTCGAGAAAAGCCTTTCCCAATGGCGGAGCAGTCTATATAGTGTTATGACCACATTTTTAGTCATAACTGATACATTTGCTTTACATTTGACTTTAAACATGAAGATGAAATGAGGCCACATTGAGAGTGCCATTTAGCACATGTTGCCTTCATAGACAAGGCTTAGTTTGTGTGTGCCTTGCTTTGTTTCTTGTGGTGGTCTCCTATGCAAGGTTTATGCTTCAGTGTTAGTTCTGTGTGCTTAGTTTCTGGCACAATGTGTGTTATGTTTGCGATTTCACCTGTCATCTGATGCTTAGAGTGAAGGTCAAATAAGTTTTTTTTTTCTCTCGAGTGTAAATTTGTTGCTGCATTCATGTGAGCATCCCTGCCCATGACCCCTTTTATTTTGATATTACTGGGCAATATGCAGCTGTTCTTTTTTTCTTAGCATGGTGCTCCACAGAAATGTGGCTTCTAGAAGCAGTAGTGAGGGCTGTGACTACGGTGGTTCAGCCAGCAATCATTGTGCCACTAGGGTGGCTTCGCACTGCATGAGTGGCATGTGTTGTCTGAGTGTGCACTTGTTTTCTTTTTGTTTTGTCTTCTCTACCTGCCCTGGGCTTTTGTGCTGCCGTGGTGCCAGTTTAACTTGACGCTGGTGGCATCGGATGGCTTTCATGAAGGCAACACCACAGTTCTTATCCACGTCAAAGATGTCAACGATCTTCCGCCTGTTTTTGGCCAACCTTCATACATGACCACCATCGAGGAGGAGGTGTCCCACAATTTGCCAATGAAAATTATGACGGTATGCATAGCCTACATGTACCGCTTCCTAAGCTTAAAATTTTCTCTGACGAAGAAAGCCTCTGCCTAGTGCACTTGTTCTCATGTGCATTCTTGGGCTTCCCCCCACTGATATTTCGTAGCTGGTAAACAGGGCCGAATCTGGCAAGGACCGTATCCACGACATCGTTCTCTTTAGAACCGGCTCACTTCTCCTCGGGGTCACCGCGCGCGATTGGCCACTTCGCCGCTTGACGTCAGCTGGAGTGACTGGAAGCGGCCAATAGCGCACGGTGGCCTACGAAGAAACGAGCTGGTTCCAGGGCAGACAGTCTCGTGGGTATGGCGCCTGGAGACGTAACTTCTATTTTACTTGTAATATTCTAGCATGTTACTGATCAAATCAGCAAAAGTTTTCATTTCATTATTTCTGTTTAGTATCGTACAGGAGAGAAGACGGCAGAACCGCACTACTTTTATATTCAGTTGATCTTGGATACGTCGATCCTGGATATGTCGAATTATTGCTTATAATAAACTGTCATAATATCCTCTTGAAAATCTGCGCAATGACTGTGCTGTGCTGCTCCCATAACAGCTGAATTTTGAGGCGTTGATTGGACATGTTGCCGTGGGGGTGTAGTGAGAGTGAGCATATGCCCGAAGACTCCACTGCGCGCGGGTTATGTTCACCGGCGGGCAGTTTGAGTGATGACCGAAGTGGTGCCGTGGTTCGCCTAAAGGCAGAGAAGCGTCTTGATACTCTCATAGCTTTCCCTCAAATGACACGTTCGTTTACAGGCGTGTGTGTTCTTGACAGAAATCTACACAGGTGGCAGGAATCATTTATTGCAGGTGAAATATTGGCGCAATAGTAATTGGAAAATAATGCTAATGATCCATCGCCTGCAGCAATAGGAGAGAGCACTCTGGTGGGGCCGCATGTACGTGCACTTACTCGGCTGACGCCGTGTAAATTGGCAGCGTGTAAAAGTGCGAAGGTGAAAGATACCATTCCACATCTTAACTGCCCTTGTGCTGTACACATGCGGTAGCAGTTGTGGCGTGATAGTGGTAGAGTGTGGGAAACGCCGTATTGGAGGGCTCCAGATCAAGGGATTTTTTTAAATATCTGTGTGGTAAATACACTATCTACAGTAGACCCTTTTAGCATACCGTGTACCGTGTTCCCGTTACATGAGTACTAGGAGCCCGTCCACCACCAGTGTGCACGCTCTGATTGTCCCCGATGTGGCGGGCGTTCGCATAGCTGTCAGGTACCCGGTGCTATCCGGCGCCCTCACGGCAATCTGCGCATGTGCACTGATGGTGCGCAGGCTCCCTGTACTCTGGTAACGGTAACATAGTACACGTATGTTAGAGGTGTCTAGTAACTACAACCATACGGTAGTAGCGGCTAGGCAAGCACGACAACGGTAGGAGCAGCAGTGCGTTACCATATTGGTGGTATGCCCGTGCTAAAACTCTCCAGCTTCAACCTCATTTGATTCATTAACACACATCGATATGGCAAGATGCATTTTTGTATTTCACCCTAATTCAAATGCAGCGAGATTCGACCTGTGACTCTGGAGTGAGCAGCCTAGCACCAAAGCCACTGAAACGCTGTGGAAAGGGAAAATAAAAAAAGTAACAAAGGTGTGATCAACACACATGGCAGAAGCAAGCACAATATCAAGACACTGAAAAAAAAAAAAAAAAAACTTGGAACAGCATTTGTGCCACAGTTTCATTCGAAGAAAGCCTTTAATTCAGTCTTCACTTCATATACCATGCCATTATTCACTTGATACAAAACTAGGCTTAACGTGAACAGTGCGCTTTTGCGTTGTTTGGTTAATGCTGCGCACACGGACTGCTCTTTCTCAAAAGCACAAGAGCGCTTTCATAACAAGTTTCTTTCAAAACAGCGTCCAAGCGTGACAAGATAGCAGGTGCGTGCGCTTCTCTCATGACAGTGTCCAGACATGAGCGAGAAAGAAAGCAAAACAAGTTTTTTTCACGTGCAGGTGGTGCAGACACACAAGTCAGCAGAAAAACTAGTTGGCCTGCCTTATCATTTACACAGAGTTGCTCAAAGAGGGCACTGTTCACTGGCTGCCGCAGTTATCAGTTGTACATGAGGAATGTCGACACAAAATGGAGAAAGCAAACTAGAAAACTGACAAGTAAATGTGTGGAGAGCAGCTGGGGGACAAATCAGGAAATACCGTTTTAGTAAAAGGTTAAAGAAAAAGAGGGGGTCTGTAGAAAACAGGGATGCAGACGAAATTGGCACAAGGAACATACACAATGTTTCAGCTGGAAATTGCCAAATAAAGTACATACAGTAATTCTAGGGGTAGCTCTTTGTAGTTCGAGGCCGGGACTAAGACATACAGAATCAAGTACTACAAGATAGGCATGTTATTCGCTGTATGTGGAGAGGAGGAGGAAACAGCTGAACACTTGATACTTTTCTGTAAAGAGCTTCATCCTTCAGTTGAAAGCAATGCAACTGATTGGGGTTTAAGGACAGTGGAGGAAAAGTTGATTTAAACAAAAAAAAATAACCAAGCGAATGTTATCTAATGGGTTGTTAAAATCAAGGCAAGAGTGAAATTTTACAAGTCATAGCTAGGTGGCGTGAGCCTCCGCCTGATTAAAAGCGTTCAATTCAGCCTTATCCATCCGTCAATCCATAGCACCTTCTGGTCCAGGTTGGCATCTCCCCTATAGCATCTCCCCTACAGCACACACCCCACATCCCTGCAAGTGGTGTGGTGCAAGTAATGTCACTTCCATGATCACTTTTCGTGCTCGGAGCTTGGCCGGCTGTGCGACCTTGGGCACCTGCTGGCAGCGCTAGCACTGTAGAACTGCGTGACAGCATGAAATGTGGGGTGTGCTTGTGCTTGGACTTAGGTTTGGCTTGCTTATTTTCAACACGACACTGTTGAAATGCAGTGAAGCCGGCATTCGGTGCACCAGTTGTCATGTGGTGAAGGACCAAAGGCTTGCAGTAGCTCTCGTATGGCCTGCTGCGCTGCTGAAGAAATCAGCTGCACCATTATTTTAATTAGATATTATTGTGTTTATAGTAAACCAGTAACAGAATTAGACCTCTTATGGTCGACGGTGGCTTCACCCAAGGCACCTTCGGCTGCAACTTCGATGCAATGTGAGCTAGGCCTAGTGACACCCAGCGAGCGGTAATCTGTCACAGTCCCGGCGGGCAGCACGTCGCTGCCGTGAACATGGGTGCACCATATTTACGCTTGTGGGTTACAGAGAAGCTTATCTGTTGCCATGTTTTATATATAAAACTATTTTGCAATCCACTTCGAATTCGATATGTCCAGGATCGACTGTAATTAGTGGAGTACGTTGGTATAGGGTTAAGGCAGTGATCTGTTGATCATCGAGCGTGATATTCCCAAGGACATTACACAAGCTGCGTTACATGAGGAAAGGAAGGCGCCATGGACGTGTCTTTCTTTGCTCGTCACTTGTGTGATGCTGCACTAGAACAGCACACCGAATAATCACCAACTCGTCTCATTCTCTGTACTGTTTATGTGTTCATAAGCTAAAATAACACATTTGAGACATAGTTCTAATTTTTGTTTGTTTCTCTGCTCTAGGTTAAGCTTTAACTAACAAGCCAGTTTTCTAAGCTGTTATTTAATTTGTAGTAAAACTGAATCAAAAATTGTGCTTATGTACTGCTCATGTTTGGTAGAGCTTCGCTTGAACCTAAAGGAAGGTTCTCTATCTTGATTTAGTTTCCAGACCCTTTCTTAGTACTCTTGAATAGTAGATTTCATGAAGTTTGTTTCAGAAAACCAAGGAACAGAAAACTAAGTTCTAGCTTCAGATAATGTACAGTGTTTTTTTTTTTATTTATTACCTATTTGCATGTTTCCAATTTAATGTTAATCCATCAGTTATATTCACTACTAGTTTCTTATCTTTGTAATTATGCTTAGAAATGTGCGGAAATTGTTTGTGTGCTGGCCTTTTTTTCTTCCTTATTACTGACTGGACTAAACCTTCGCTGAGCCTTCTAACATTTACTGCTTCACTATTGCAAAGGTGTGTCCTTGGTAACTTGGAGCGTGGTGGTCTTTTAATCTTGACTATCCAGTATCTAGCACATTAGTGGCTTCATATGACACCCTTGCCCCAGGAAGGTGAGGAAGTTCTGCATGCTTATTACTTTCCACAACCTGGGGCTCTAAGCTTCTTTACTTTTCACTCATGCATGAACCTCCAGTTGCGCTCTATGCTGCATGGCCTTTGTAATGTTTTGCTCTGCATGTTGCTTTTTTTTCCTTTTTTTTGACATTTTGGAGTGATTGTGTGTGTGTTTCTGTTTCTGTATACTGACTGTATGTGCATGAGTTTTTTTTTTCTCACTGGGTAAAGCCTTTCTTAAAACTGGTGCTAAGAAAAGCTTTCCATATTTCATCACTAACTAAGTAATATCAAATATAACGTGTCACTTGTTCTTACTAATATTGATCTAAAGTTTCTCTATAGTCTCAAGCTATTGAAGTGTGCAGTATCTGTGAAAAAGTAGAGCTTAGTTCCCTAGGATATAAGATGGCAGTTTTAATATTAGTACCTCAAGTTTACGGCATGCAGGGTTCATGAAATACAAATTTGTTTGTCCTTAATTTGGTGTACTCATATTGCACATAGATCATCAAATTTCAGCAGTGGTAACAGCCATGTGATAATGAGGCACATGTCAATGCTAAGCAGCAGACCATGGGGCCATCATGGGAACCACATCGGCATCTTCGAGGTCTTAAAACAGATGACCGACGCCTTTATTTGCTGCATTACAAATTGGATGTTCCGCTATTGCTTGGTCATGGAGCATTGCTGTGAAGTGGGCTTAACATTTTTTAAAAAGGCTGTTTGAGTGGTGCACTGCATTAGTCACATTGGCATCTATATACTGCATCGTTCATATCTGGCTGCTTGTCCAGACTGTGCGGCAGTTCAGATTTTTTTCTAACCCTGCACTTCGCAAACTCGGGTACCAATTGTACACAATAGTCATTCACTGGTACTAGCGTGTATGGGAACATTACTAGCGGCAAATTTTAGCTCGAGACTATTACTTAGCTCAGTACCTAAACTGATAGTTAATGAGCTGTGATTTAATTTGTTGCAAATAATTTTTTCCCCATCATGCATGGTGCTAACATTGTTTTTTTAAAAGACTACCATCTATGTTTCAGGTGACAGCAACAGATGGTGATAAGGACAGGGAGTCCTTGATAGTTTACTTTTTGACGGGTCAAGGTGTTGATGAAGACCCTGGGAATAGCAAGTTTGCAATCAACACAACTACAGGAGAAATATATGTGTTAAAGCCATTAGACAGGTAAGTTTAGACCTAATAGTTTCATTGAGTACTGCTGTGTGAATTGTGTGGTGTGTGAGCATGTTCCTGTGATTTTTCCATTTTGGATTTTCTATTTCTGCCGTTTTAAGAACTGCATAATGTGTATCATGTTAGCACTGACAACTGATTAGCAAAAGTTACAACTCTAATTGCATTCCACTGTTTGGTTTTCTTTTTTCCATAGTTGATGTGATGACATTCTCTGCTGTTTGCACTCAACTTGGACATAAAGCTTTGTCATCTTAAAAATCATTGGCTTGTAGATTTTGTGATGTTTTCGAAAGAGATATAATCGGTCACCACACTCATTCAGTGTATGCCTTTGTATGTTACGGCTTTCCTTTCACTGTTGGCCAGAGTGTTATTTATTTTGTGCCCTTGCACTATGTTCAGAGACCTTCCACATGGACGTTCCCAGTGGCGCTTCACCGTTTTTGCGGAGGACGAAGGGGGCAATGGTTTGGTGGGCTTTGCAGACGTTCTCGTCAACCTCAAGGACGTCAATGATAATGCCCCCTTCTTCCCTTCAGCCATTTACACAGGCAATGTCACAGAAAATGGAACAGCTGGTAAGTAAATGGCCTTTATGAAACTGGAATTCTACTTTTCAGGATGGGTTTTTATGTTTTTCATCAAAGGCTTGTTCATTCTTGCCATCATTTAATTCAAATCGGCACATCAGTGGGGCTATAATGGTTTGCAGCAGCACTGTCATAGTTGCTTGTTATTGGTTCATAGTTACTGTGGCTGAACTGATATTTCAACACTCCGATGTTGTTTTCCTAACCAGGAAACATATAGCATATGCCATCTATTGGAGTGGTATAATAAATTTCATGTGGCATGGAGTATGTACGAAAGTAGTGCATAAATGTGTCGAATTTTCAAATATTTCAAAGCCTATATAGAAGCCTGCTATAGCTTGATACTTTTATGTATCCTTGCCCTTGCTTTTACCAGAATGTTTGCTTGCAAATGTGTGGCCATAGCCATACACCTTCTGGTAGTTAAGTCTGTCATAAGTGGGCCTTTCTCTTGCATATTTGTTTAGTTTGATACAAGTATGTAAGTGAGCTTTTGTAAGCACACCAAGTGCCACCTTTGTCATGACTTGAATTGTCACTGCTCCACCACCTTTTCTGCATCACTTGTCATTGCTATCATTTAGAGCTTTTATTTGTTTGCCTTATTTTCCGGTCTGTAAGCCGCACCCCTTGCAAACAGCAGCTTTCTCAAAAAATAAATGTGGCACATAAGTTTCATTCGGTAAGTGGTATAAAATTGTACTGAAAATCACTTCGGCAGAGTGTGAGATAAAAATACTCGCAGCAGCTGCCATGCGCAGCTGATTCTCGAGCTCTGGCCAGCACGCCTTCTTCCTGCAGTCTTCCTTTTTTGTTGGCTTCATCTACTGGAACGCTCTTGTTAGTTTGTGCCAGTCCCAAGTAATTTTTCACTCATAGCGATCTGCCTCTGTGCTGCCCCAGTTCACGTTCTCCAGTGCATATTTAACGACACGCAACATTTTGCATCATACTTTCTTCACCTCACAGGAGGCCTCATGTTGAACAAGAACAACACAAAACATGCGCGAAGCAAAACAGATGTGAGGCCAGTAGAAACTTCCCATGAATATGGCTGGACCAGCTAGTTGGGATGCGGCGGTGGGCGGCACGTGCTTCTCATCGCCGCTGCATTCAGTTTGGTTGTGGCAGTATTATATAATTCTACCCATACGATAACTTTTTAAAAGTGGCTCGATTTTTTTCCTCTTTTGTGCATCTATTTTTATTTTGAAACATAGCTATTAGGCTCAGCAAAAGATCTCATGCAGTGTATATGCCACAGTACTGTATAGACCATTTACAGAGAGCAATTCGCACTGTTCACGACAGGTGGTGTCACTAGGATGCTGCCATTTCTGGCCTTCAGTGCCGGTGTTAACAGCATTGGTGCACAGTGTGAACCTCTGTTGAAAAGCTTGTGTACGATGCCATGGGACTCTTAAACACTGCTGCTTTGGTACGGATGTCATGTATATTGTTGAAGCAGTGTTCAGGGATTTAGAGGCAATGTTCCTGTGGTCTGTTGGTGGAAAATAAACTACGCTTTTTACACATGGGGCATTTCATGGCTGCTGCCATTTTCCTAGATGCCTTGAGAGTTCATTTTGCTTTCAAGGGGAACAGAATACCTACGAGTTCTTCAAAAAGAAAGATAAGCAGCCCGACTCACAGCCCATTTCAGCACCGGCAATACTTGCGGAAATGCGAGCACTATCTGGTGATATCTTCACAGCAGTAATATATATTGTGCCATGGTACTGTCTCCATGTTATTTTCACAGTGTCTAAAAAGTGTCCAGCTTTGGCTATTAGTGTGGATATGTTCATAATGAATTCATCATGCAGAGAAGGAAGGTCAATGGGTGCATGCCTGTAGCCTTGCTCACTTTTGGCAAACAGTGATCCAGTTCATCGAATGATCGATGCTTTTTTTTTAACTACGCTAATGCACAGGACAGTGGTGAAATTTATCATGATAGGATTTTCTATGTTGCAGTTATTCCGGCAGGGTACAGTTGCGGGTACTGAACTGCAGTGCAGTTATAAGTAGGTTACTTTCACTGTAGCACAGGCAAACACCGCTAAGCGCCGAAGCGGCCTTTGGGCAACATGCGTACTCGTCCTTTGGAAACTGTAACATTAGCGGAAGATAAAGCAATATCTGGGCAATTGTCGCACGATCACACGTATGTGCACATTCAGTTGTAAATTTTGTGTACAGTGATGCACAAACATTCTTAATAGGTCTGAACACATGTTCTTCCTTTCGGCGAAAATGCAAAGCCCTAGAAGACAAGCTATCAGGCGATACTCCACTTTAAATCTGTTTAGTTTGGCAGTGAATTGTGTTGTCCACAAAGAGAATTAGACGGAGAATCACGCCGACAGCTGACCGGCTTGTCGACACATTCAAGCCAATGTGGGTAATCATAAGGAGACGAGTTAATCAGGTAGTTTAGTGAAATGTTTTGCAGCCTGAACACATACTATGGTATACATATTCATACAAAGCTTTTGTGCCATCTACCTGCTGGTTATCCACAATGAAAGCCAGAACAGCACCTATCAGCCCGACGCCAGTGCACTGGCAGCCGTCTGAACCAGAAGGCATGAAGGCCAGCGATGGCAGAATGCTCATGTGACCAAATATTGTGGTAGCCACGCTCTAGCACTGTATAGTGGCAATAATATGCACTGGTAAAAAATGTATTTAAAGAAAACACGACTTGTGCACCGGAAATAAGATACATCGTTTCTTTCCACTTCAGCACAAAGTATTTTGGTCTCTGGCTTTCATCGTATTAAAGTGCGCAGAGAGAAGTTCAGTGTAGAAAGAATCTATTAAGTTAGCCCAGCTATGCATATCAGCCAGATTATATATAAAATTTTTGCATTTAAAGTCAAATACGAGTAGTTAGCTTCAAATATCGAAATTAATATCAAATAATAAAGAGCACAGAGCGTAATGAAATTTACACAGTTTGATGCCTTGAATTTTACTAGTAAGTCATAATGCTAAAAACGTGGCTTTGACCAGTAAGATCACAGGTTGCAAGATCATAGTCATGATTATGAGAATAAAGTGGCTGTCTTGTCCTAGTCTCAAGCACCCTGATGTAGCTAGAAATATATTCCAGTTTGGAGCACTATATTTGTGCTTGCAATAATAGGAAATTACATATGGCTAGAGGAACAAAGTCATACAAAATGTAACATGTTGTCACTTGCAAAAACCAACTGTGGCTGTGGAGAAGGCATTTTGTTTGGGTGCTGACAATTTTTCTAGGCAGTGGGAATGCTCTCTCACGGGGTACCCATACAGCTGGGATCACTACGTGAGCCAGGTGTGTGTGCTCGACGCAGTGGACAGTTCACAACTATGTATGCAGAGATGGCTTTATTACAGTCATAACCGTCTGTCCCCTACACAGATGATGCAGCTGGTATCTGTTGTCCCAGTCATTGCACATTTCATCAATTATATAGTAGCAATGTTCAAAGCACATTAGCTGACCGCTACATGGGAAGAGTTCTATACAAACAGCATTGTAAATGTGCATAACTTTCAATAGCATGAAAGGTCTATATGTTGCAAGTGAAGACAACAGTGGTGAAATTTAAATTATTCACACACTTCATGTGTACAGTTCTTGCCAATGCTTCAGAATAGTCGGCTGTGCAGAGTATAATACCACATGGGCACCTTTTGAAAATGTATCTTTCTCTGCATTTTTTCCAAGTAGATTTTCTAATCAGTGGTTGTGACTTTCAGGCATGACTGTGATGACAATGACAGCCACTGACTATGACGATCCCAATGAGGGCAACAACGCACGACTCGCCTACTCTATTGAGCAGAACCAGGTTAACGAAAATGGAGAGCTGATTTTCACCATTGATGAAGAAACTGGCGTCATTTCGACAGCTGTTTGCTGTTTAGACCGTGAGACAAACCCAGAGTACACCATCAAAGTGGTGGCTGTCGACGGTGGAGGTTTAAAAGGTACTGAATTGCTTCATCTTCTTCTCACTACATGTTTTTAAAATGTATATTGCTTTGCGGAATTTGCAGATAAGAATAATTCTCAATGAATATGCAATGCAGCCTAGTCACGAGAAAATCATTTCGTGCTTGTGTTATGAGTGCATCATTCCATTCTATACCCCCCCCCCCCCCTCCCTTTTTTTCCTTTAAGTGATACTTGTCTTGCAGCTTGGTGCTTTCTAGTTTCGCTCCATAGTTTGCAATTTGTTCTAGGAACTGGAACCGCCACAATCAAGATCAAGGATATCAATGACATGCCTCCAGAGTTTACCAAAAAGGATTGGTTTGTTGATGTTGAAGAAACTGAGGCAGACAATATTCCTGAAAACCCCATCTTAGTGGTATCAGTCAATGATGGAGATCTACTAGAAACTAACCGGTTTAGCTACAAAGTTATTGACAACACGTTTGGCTCTGATAAATTCACTATGGTCACCAATTCTGATGGAACTGGTTCTTTAAAAATTGCCAAGGTAAGAGTTTCAACTTTATTTCTGTTCGCTGATTGAAGTGATTCCAAATTTTTAGCAGCTCTTGTGGATTTGTATGCTTAGGGGACAGGTTAGGTTAAAATTTAGAAAACAAAATTCTATTTTTTTTTTACATATGAAAGTGCCGCTTTATTTTTTTCTGTACAATGCCCAATATGTCACTTATGTGAGAACGATTTTTTATTTTTTTTGCCAGAAAAAGTGTCATTTTTAAAACATAGGTGGTGGCAAACCGTGCCCCATTTTACACCAAAGTGCAATATTTACCTCTCCTGTGTTGAAAAAAATAGCAAAAGTAATACGATTTTTTCCAGGCTTAGAATGATTATTACTGCTCATCGGGCAACAGGATAGCTTCCTAGTGGGGGTGTGTGAATATTCAAAATTTTGAATACGAATCGAATATGTTTGATATTCGATTCGTATTCGTATTCGAGAATTCCTGAATATTCGAAAATTCCCGAATACACGCCAGTGATCGTATACTGCGCACACTTTCATAAATTCGATCGTGGCAAAACCACAGTATCTGGGCAAATTAGCCAATGATCGAGTTAAAAATTCCAGGAAAACAATACAGAGGTTCTATTCTCTTGCTTCTCCGTCATTTATCGTGCGGACCGATTGCATTCCGATGCCGCTAGGCTTGACCTGGTGTGAAATTCCGCAAGTTGGCTCTCCCACACATCACACGTGCTGCAAACAAGATGGCCAACGGCCCGCTTCGAACAATTGGAAAGCGAAATCGTGCTTTTTTAACCTTTCGTAATATGTTACATATTTAATGCCCACATCCGAGGAATGCGAAGAATTTTATAAATCTGGGCCTTCAGATGAACCGGGCATTTCTTCCGGTCCCTTGAACTCCGAATGAATGAGGTTTTACTAGTCATCGTGTTATATTGTTGCCAGTCTTGTCATTTTATGGATTTTGTTTTGTATGACCTCTTTACAGTTCGGATACGGTTATGCTGTCTAATCAAGTAGTATACATTTCTGTGCACATCATTTTTTTTTTTGTATGGTACTGACGCAGTCTAGTCTAGTTAAGTTTTATTTTAGTTGCAAAGACCATACACTATTTTTAAAAAATAAGGGCAACAACATTTGCTTGTTTCTCATTTTCTGACATTTTTTTTTTTTTTTGTACTGAACAGATGTTCGAAGCCATTTTTTCTTCATATTCGTGTTCGATTCGTATTCGAAAATTTCAATATTCACACACCCCTACTTCCTAGCATCTTTGTGTTGAGCCAGATTCAGCTCTAGACCTGATGCGACTACCCTCAAGTGCACTGCTCACTCTTGGCCTACTTCGGTGCGATTTTTTTGGCAGTATAGATTTTTTTTTGCTCTGGGCCTCGAGTTTAACAGTTACAGCAATGATTAACGGCGAAGAATTTGTGCCGGAACCTTTAAATCTGCACTAATCAGCCTATGTTTACCATCAAGCTGTGGAATTTTGGCAACGCTACCCGGTGCAGGGCACAGCGTTTATATGGCGGCTAGCTACCGTCTACTATAAATTCTTGTTCAAAACTCTCATCAGCAGCACGCACAGACAAGATAGAGATGCTTACTGATCACGGCTATACACTGGTTGATGAAGAAAAAGAAATGCCTCCACGGGAAGATAGAAAGCACAAATGAGTATCCCACAGTTTTGTTTGGGAACACGCTGCAAAATGTGCTTACTGGTATTTTGATACTGAAAATATCCAGGATGAATGCTGTGGTTACTTTTGATGATGGTTGCATTGCCCAAGCGGACAATTTGATGTCATTTGGCGTTTCACCTGGATGATACACAGTGCAATGGCTCAAAAAATAAGGCAGCAAATAAATGAGAAAAGTAAAAAGTATGGGGTTGCCTACCTGGCTGATGGCTATTGAAATCGTATATCAGTGTGCATTTGTTGGGGGCAATTTTGTATTGAAGCTCTTTTTTTTACTTGAAAGCCAATTATCTGAATACTTAAATTTTTGCAACATTTGACCCTTTTTCTTAGGAACCACAAGCAGTTGAAACATTATTTTTGCCTAGTGTATAACAAAAATTAGGGGAAGTCTACTGAAAAAAAAAAAAAAAAAAAGATTATAGTTGTCACGTTAAGGGACCGGAAGCGGGCAGCGTGGGTAAGGGAACAAATGCGGATTAATGACATCCGAGTCGAAATCAAGAAGGAGAAATGGGCATGAGGAAGGCATGTAACACGAAGGCAAGATAACCGCTGGTCCTTAAGGGTAACAGACTGGGTTCCAAGAGAAGGCAAGCGTAGTAGGGGGGCGGTAGAAAGTTAGGTGAGCGGATGAGATTAAGAAGTCTGCGGGGATGCAGTGGCTGCAACCCCAACCCCTATGCATAGTCTTCATTGATTATGAGAAAGCATTTGACTCAGTGGAAACCTCAGCAGTCATACAGGCATTGCAGAATCAGGGTGTAGATGAGCCTTATGTCAAAATACTGGAAGGTACATATAGGAATTGTACAGCTACCATAGTTCTCCATAAAGCTAGCAATAAAATTCCAATAAGGAAGGCTGTCAGGCAAGGAGACACGATCTCGCCAATGCTATTCACCACCTATTTACAGGAGGTATTCCGAGGCCTGAATTGGGAACAGCTGGGGATAAGAATTAATGGAGAATACCAAAATAATATCCGATTTGCTGATGACATTGCCTTGCTGAGTCACTCGGGAGGTATACTGCAAATCATGGTCAGTGAGTTAGACAGACAGAGCAGGGTGTAAAAATTAACATGCAGAAAACCAAAGTAATGTTCAACAATCTAGCAAGGGAACAGCAGTTCACAATATGCAGTGAGGTGCTGGAAGTGGTAAAGGTCTACTTAGGGCAGGTAGTTACAGCTGATCCTGATCATGAGAGGGAAATAACTAGAAGGATAAGAATGGGGTGGAGTACATATGGCAGGTTCTCTCAGATTATGAATAGCAGGTTACCAATATCCCTCAAGAGAAAAGTGTACAACAGCTGTATCTTACCAGTACTCACCTACAGGGCAGAAACGTGGAGGCTAACAAAAAGGGTTCAGCTTAAGTTAAGGACAGCACAGCGAGCCATTGAAAGGGAAATGATAGGTGGGACGTTAAGAGACCGGAAGCGGGCAGAGTGGGTGAAGGAACAAACGCGTGTGAATGACATCCTAGTCGAAATCAAGAGGAAGAAATGGGCTTGGGCAGGGCATGTACTGTGAAGGCAAGATAACCGCTGGTCCTTAAGGGTAACGGAGTGGATTCCAAGAGGAGGCAAACGTAGCAGGGGGCGGCAGAAGGTTAGGTGGGCGGATGAGATTAGGAGGTTTGCAGGCATAGGGTGGGCGCAGCTGGCAAAGGACAGGGTTAATTGGAGAGACATGGGAGAGGCCTTTGCCCTGCAGTGGGTATAGTCAGGATGATGGTGATGATGATGATGAATGGGTGCAGCTGGCAAATTACAGGATTAATTGGAGAGACATGGGAGGGGCCTGTGCCCTGCAGTGGGCATAGCCAGGCTGATGATGATAAAAGGAATTTTTAAAAAATGAATACAATGATATGAGTGTGACTGCTCTAACCATAGTAGATCCTAAGAAAAAGGGTCTCTAACGTAATCTAAAATACATGGGAGGTATAGGGCCTACCCTGTCCCCTTAAAGAGTTAGAATTCTACTTTGTGGCTGTTTGTATTCATTACTACTAATGCAACTGCATTGAGATTTGATGGTGCTTCTCTGTGAAGGATTTTTCATATCGTATCTTACCAGTTGACTTTTGAGTAACGGTAAAGCTTGGGTTTTTTTGCAGCCTTTAGATTATGAAGATTTGCAGCAGCGTTTTGGGTTCAACATCACCATTCAAGTGAGCGACAATGGTGGGGAATCAACAGATCCTTATCATGCGGACTACGCAAAGGTCAAAGTTAGGGTTAAAGACATAAATGACAACAAACCTGAATTTGAGAGACCCAACATTGAAGTGTCTGTTCCTGAGAATTCCACCGTTGGTTCAAGTTTGGCAACATTTAAGGCCACTGATGCCGACCAAGGTGGAAAGTCACGTGTCAGGTAACTTCACATTTCTTGATCTTTGTTTCATATGTGTGTTTCATTTAGTACATCCGCGGTCACATGGGTGCAGAAGAGCTCTCAGCTGCTTTTTCTGCTGTTCTCTAAGTGTGATAACTGTTAGTGTTTGAGACTGGCTTCTTTTAATTGCACTAACAGGTAAAACAATCGAAGTGGAATGGCCATTGAAAGGCCATTGGCCATTGATGGCCAAAGTGGAATGGCCATTGATATCCATTTTCTGACCATTGATGAAGTAACAGAGAGAGGCTTAGTTGCAGCACTCACGCCCCAAAAATATAGCTGCTGCTTGCAAGGGTGCTAAAGGGAAATATTAAACTAAGCAAGATGGGTATATTATCCCTCGGGATCACTACCGACAATTTTCTGTATGGAAATGTGGGTGTGTTTCTGAGGAAATCGCAAATGAAGGTCCCAGAAGCCTTTCACGTTCACACTGCCTACGCAAGATTAGCACAGTTACATCATTTCTGTGGCACATTTGCATTGGAGCTCTTCAGCCGGTCTAAGAAGCTGTTTGCATAGATTGGAAATACAGCTGGAAACCAAAAGTCAGCCATCATGGTGACAAGGTGCAAGTGCGGGCACACTCAGCTGCCTCCCCTCTCCCCCCGTGGCAAAACAAGCTGCAGAACAAGCTGAGCATAAGCATGGGGTTTTCGGTGCATTGTGTGCTGTCATGAAGTGTATACACATAAAACTCCTAGGGATCCTCTAAGGTATGTAGGCAGCAGTCACACTGTAACGTATTTCATTCAACACCACCTCTGTGAAAAGTTGCATGCACATTGCTCATCAAACAGCATGCTATGCTATTGATTATGGAGTGTTGACAGTAAGTGTGATATCAGATGATGTTTGTGAATTGCTTCCTGTGAGTTGTAAGCGGAAAACAATAGGGGTATGTTCTGTCCAACTGTAGTCTGCCCCCCACGTCAGCAGGGAATCCACACACTCTTCACGAACAGACATCAGCTGGTTGAACGTTTTTCTCTCTGAAGCACATGTACCGTAAATACCAATTTAGCTGCATATCGCATCTTTATTCTGCAGCTTTGTCATAGAGAGCAAAAATTCAAATGAAAGATACTAAAATCTGGCCTTGCGTATCAGTCATGTACTGAGTGCATGATAACCTGCGCTGGGAGGCATTTTTTTTTAATGAGCCAGTTGAGGGGTGATGGTGCATGCATGTGGTAGTGGTACTTCTCAAATATATTTCAGCATATCTCAAAGCATAGCCGCATTTCCACTCCACAGAAAGCTTGGAAAACCATCCGCTCGCATTGCATTTCACAGATAGACGACATGCATGCATGGGTGTGTAGTAAAAAATAAAAAAACAAGACACTTGACAACTTCAGCACGCAATAGCCTGCACACAAAGTAGCCAAGAACGGAGCATGAGTGCCATTGAGAGCTTGTGGCTATGAACTTGCTGCGTACAAAGGCCATGCGCAGCCTGAGCACACAAAATGCGAGGTGAAAGATTGAGTGCTTGTTTTTGTGTCTAGCCTTCCTCTCTATCGTCTGTTCAGCGTGCTGTTTTAAATATGAGGCTCTTCTCATTCGTGGCTACGCTTGCTGCGCTGCTTTTCTCATATTTTGATGGTGATTGCCCATTGACAGCGAAATAGGTTTACTTACAAAAGCGCATAAATAGTTCACCAGCGGCAGTTGTTCAGGTCCGCAGGTCAAGGCACCACATGTACTTCATTTTTACACAATTGTCCGGCTTATAAAAGTTTTGTTTCTGGTAAAAAGGACATATTTGCTATCACATAATGTTAACCTATCAGTCTAGCCTGACTTAGTATTCCCTCTAAGGTCCCTTTAACGCATACTCTGTGTTACGCTTAAGCATGGAGCTGTTGTAAACTTGCTCTTGCGAGGAGGGTGCAAGTCTTATGTTAATCCATCCCTGTAAACATCTTTGTGCCAGTTTGGAAGGTTGTATTTCATGTGTAAAAAGTACTGTCTTGTTGACGTCACTTGGTGTTTCACTAACCTTTATGCTTATACAGTAAAAGCTCGTTAATTCAAACTTCAAAGGACAAGAAAAACATCTTCAAATTATTAAATGACCCCTAATAAATGTCAAGAACTGCTTGCATCACGGTAAATTTATTTGGTGAAAGACTGGGCAATGGTTGCCTTGTTTTGAGACAGAACAGCATGACAGTGACTGTTTTTGACGTTTCCATCAATGCTTTAATGCATGCATACTGTCGGGACCATCAAAGCAGGACTGTCTAACATAGTAAGGGCCTGCTGCATCCTCCACAATGTATCACAATGGAGCTTCACCGCTACCACGTCGCATCCATCTATCCGCTGTGGTGGCTCAGTGGTTGTGATGTTCGACTGCTTACCCGAATCGCATTTCGACGGAGGCAATATGCCAGAGGCCCATGTACTGGGCGATGTTAGCATTCGTTAAAGAACCCCAGGCGGTCGAAATTATCCGGAGCCCTCCACCACACCATCCCTCATAGCCCATAAACCCCTTAAATAAAGCCACGTCACATCCATCTAAGCGTGCGGCATCGTGACAAGGAGGCTTCACCACACAAACACCGAAGAGGGTTTGACGCGCGCAATTTCAGCGCACTGGACGACCGGAACCACACGGGCGGAAGTGAAAGAAACTGCACTGAAGCAGCGAGAAAAAACTGGGATGGGGGACAGCAACGATCCGCAAATCAGCATGTGGTACTGTGCTCTCTGGGTTAAGTTGGCGATTGGCAGGCTGATACTGGCCGGTTGAGCCGCCGTCGCTGCAGCCTGGTGCAAAGCTCAGGAATATGAAACTGAAACTAAGCTGTCAGACTGTTTGCAGAGACTGGGCCTTCCATTCGTCGTACACACATCTGAGTTCTGCCGATCTCTTGCCGCACTGCTCATAACTAGACACGGCCTTCCTTCAAATTACCGCATTTACTCGAATGTAACGCGACTGCGAATGTAACGGGAGGGGTGACTTTACATGCTGCCCAGCGGGAAAAAATAAAACCACGAATGTAACGCGAGGCTTAAGGACGAAAACAAAGTACCTTTAATAGACACCGTGGCCAACATATTTATTTACCTTCCTCGCTTTCGGAGGCCGAGTTCTCGGAAACGGAGCCCTCCTTTTTGCTATTGAAGTCTCCCAGTAACTTCTGCCATGTCAGTGTTGTTCGCTGCAGAGAGAATCCATTCCTCTTCATGAATGTTTGAGCTCACCTACGAGATATGTTCAACTTCCCATCTCCCGAGCAACGTCTCTAACTTTCCAACTGATCAGCTCGACAGTGACCCCCATTAGACAGTTGCGCTGCTCGATAATAAAGTCTGCCACTTTTTTCTCCAGCTCGACGGGATGGCCGTGGAGAGGCATGAAAAATCCTTTGCGGTCGGGCTCACATTTAAAAAGCACCTCCCGCTGCAGCCGCCATCCGCGGATGGTTGACTCGAGGCCAAGTCTTCGAGCTGCTGCAGAATTCCTGACCTCTTTCAGCTAACAGGATTGCTTTTCTCCTAAAACGAGCGTCGTACTGATCACGATGCGTTGCCATCGTATGCACTGAATCAATACACTGCGAGTGACGCCACAAAAACATGATGCGTTGAGCGCGAGGTCGCAACGAACACAAAAAAATGACAGAACAACGCTTTTACTTTGGATAGATGAGGATTTGGCTTCTGTGGTACCCATGTTGCCAGCATAAGATTGCAAAACTGCGGAAACCGAAGCAAAGCTGACTGCTTTGAAATGGCTGCACCGCGGCACTGCTTTAGGCCAATCAAAGTGCGGTATTCGATTATAACGTGAGGGTAAACTTTAAGAAGAAAAAATCCAGGGAAAAACTCGAGCTACATTCGAGTAAATACGGTAGCCAGTGCGAGACTCGTAGCGCCTCAATTTGCGAGCATCCAAAGCTGCAGACTTAATGGACTTGGGACGTTTTCCTGGACCGAGCCGGCAGTTCGAATTACCCATATTTTTATATTAAGGAGGGTCATATTAACAAACTTTTACTGTAAAAGGCCTAAGAAAAAATCCGGGGAAAAAAAACAAAGACTGCCAACAATTCTTTTCTCAATAACTTTGGCATGTGAATAAGGTTCAAAGATGATG
Source organism: Amblyomma americanum (assembly GCF_052857255.1). Taxonomy (NCBI): domain Eukaryota; kingdom Metazoa; phylum Arthropoda; class Arachnida; order Ixodida; family Ixodidae; genus Amblyomma; species Amblyomma americanum. Next base: position 147,789,735 of record NC_135497.1, read on the forward strand.
TTGCAAGCCAACATGTACTTACCTTGTATAGCCCTTTTATAAGTGCCTTCATTTGAAGGCCCATCTGTGTGTTTTTTCTTGTCACCGTGCTGAGTTATTGGCTTGCATTGGTTTTTAAGTTTTTTTTTTACAGTTGTTTACACAGACAAGTAGTAATTTATTGTCCTTGATACAGTTGCATGCCACGCAAATTTTTCAGGCAACAGAAAAGATGAGCAGCAGTTGTGATGGCTTGTAAAGCATAGCTAGCATGGGCTTTTATTTAATTTTGACGTAATTTAGTTTGGAAATATATTTTGTTATATTTCTTGCACTAGCGCATGGGTATGCAACAGCAGAAAGCGACGAAAAACATAGATAAATTAAAATTTGTGGCTTGTGATATACAGCTAGGTGATAACAATGAAGTCTAGTCTACACCTTTCAGTATGAAGTCTTCAGTCTTTCGTCCATATACAGTATTTTGTGCAGTTAGTCTGAGCATGCAGTACACATTCAACAGCCTTATGCACTGAACAGAAGCTGTTAAAAGCGGGCATTCATGGATTTGAGAAAAAAAGTGAATGCTGCTTTCATGTGCTTTGCACTTCTACTCGGAAGACTTTTGTTCGCTGTGTAAGAGGAACATAAGAAGGAACATGAAGTGTGTCTGTGTTAAGTGTGTTGAAGCGTGTATATAATTCTAAACCAAATTCAGAATATAGCAGTGTTTAAGGGAATTTTATACTTTGCGAATGATTGGCTGAGCAGTATGTTCTCCATATTGCTGCTCTGTCGGATGTAGCTGTAGGAAGGACACTGCAGTCGCGTATGTGGTACTAACCAGAGATGTCTTCTCTTTTCCTTTTCTTTCATAGCTACATGATTGACCGATCATCTGATAAAAAGAGGCAGTTCAAGATTAATCCCAATGGTGTTGTTGAAATTCAGCGTACACTGGACAGAGAAGACATCCCAAGGCACCAAGTCAAGATCTTGGCTATTGACGATGGTAAGCATGAGGTTTTGTGTGCTGCTTTTATACAAGTGTAGGGTAGCCATTGTGGTAGGGAATAATGTTTGCACAGTCAAGATAATGCTGTATTATACTTCGATTCTAAGCTTTTAGCAATTTTTTTTTGCCGCCTTTGCAAAGACAAACATGGTTATTTAGTAGTGCAGTCAGTTAGGTCTACCAAATACTGGGATTTCAAGTTCTTTCATATTTTTGCTTTTCCTTAATGCGATTTGTCTTTGCAGGTGTACCATCACGGACAGCTACTGCAACACTTACTGTTGTTGTTAGTGACATCAATGACAACCCACCAAGGTTCCAGTACGACTACAGGCCAGTCATACCGGAGCACACCCCTCCACAAAAAGTACAAGAGATTCTGGCCACAGATGATGACGATCGTTCCAAAAACAATGGTCCTCCGTTTACATTCCGCATGGATCCTAATGCACCGGAGCTTATTCAGCAGTTCTTCCGTGTGGAACATGACCCCAGTATGTTGCTTTGTGGTGTTATTGAACTTGCACTTCCTTCGTTTTGTGTAGTTAATATTGCCAACCATTGTTCTCATAAATGTTCACAGATATATTGTGCTTTCAGTTAACCAGTTTTCCTAGTGTCTATATCGCCAACCTCTGTTCTTGTAAATGTTTACTGATATGTTTTTATTTAATCATTTTTCTTGTGTCTATTGGGAAATATTTGTGATAACAGCTGCATAGGAGAGAATAAGAGGGTAAAATTAACGCACTTTCAAGGGGGGAAAGTAGGGGGGGGGCTTGCAGATTTATACTAAAACTTTTTTCTTGCAATATCATTGAGCTGTCATGACTACCCAGAATGCCGAATTCAACTGCTGTATCTCATTTTATCCTAGCTGGTGCCAATGGCGACGGTATGGCTGTGGTGCGCTCTCGAGAAACTTTCGACAGAGAAACTCAGAAGGAATACTTGGTTCCCATCCTTATCAAAGACAACGGCAACCCATCTCTCACGGGGACTTCGACACTCACTGTCATTATCGGGGATGTGAATGACAACCGCATGCACCCTGGCAGCAAGAGCATCTTCGTGTACAATTTCAAAGGTATGTGCATGCATTTAATATATATTCATAATTGTGAACATTTTTTATATACCTTTGTAATGAAGGGTGTCCTTCCTTAGCTTTTTTCTTACCACAAGAAAAAAAACATTAAAAAAGTTAAACCCTGTGGCCATCGTGCCATTCTGTAATGCCAAAGGCCCTGGAGGTGGTAAAAAGCACATGCCCGCTTATAGCGAACATTAGCGTCACACGGCATCCGTTCGTTAGATCCCGAAGTTTGTAGTAAGTGGACCGCAGCTTTAAAGACAGTTGCTTGTCAAAACACAAAATTTTTTCTTTGCAAAAAAGTCCGTGATGGACGTCTGTTTTTGCAGCGCAGATCCGATGAGGGAGGTTTTGAGTTTATTTAAAGCAGAAGTGTGCTCTTCGCCGAGGCCCTTGGCATAGACAAGTTGTGTGAGGCTCTTTATGTAGCCCATTGCTACAGGCGCGCTTACAGGTGCTGGCTCCGAAGTTTCATTCTTATCTGGTTCCTCCACGTCACTCTCGTCCCGCACTTCAGAAACGATGCCCTCGTCTGTGCACGGTTTCGCAATGTCGGCGTTATCGACAGAAATAAAATCATTCCAACCAATATGACCCCCCCATGTCGGAGTCGACGACGCGCTGCCACAAATCGCCACCGTGCTGGTCATCTTCCGAAGCATCAGGCTCGCATAGACACTGTGTCTACACCGGCCTTGCGGAAGCAGTTCCGCTCCCCAGTGGCCGTCACCTCCACCCTGGCCGCTTTCATCATCTCTACCACTGAATACAATGGAAATGGGCACGGTGTTCCTGTCCGCCATCCCGAATTACAACCAGGGCACGAGGTTTCAATGAAGCCAACGAAACATCCGCACCGCAACAAGAGTGACAAAAGCACGCGATGGGGTAGACGTACAACGCACACAGGCGGCAATCAAGCCAATCAAGCTAAAGATAGACGCACAGCGCCAGAGGAGAGACCAATGAGGGGCGCCCGTGAGCGTCAGTGCAGCCACCTCTTGGCTCCCAAGGAAGGCCTGCTTCACGGAGCGTGGCCTCCACGATTGGCACCGGCGGTGGCGCGGTTGATAGCGGAGGCCACGCGCAGATTTACAAGAGTGAGGAGAGGGGAGCGGAGTTGTGAGGAGGGACGGGAGGGCGATCTTGGAAGGCGCGTCGACGGGGAAAGGGTAGCTCGCTTGAGAGCGGCACGGAATGGGGCGGGCAGTTCGCCTTCGAAGAGCACACTGGGCGCACTAAGCGGTCGGAGGCAGGTTATCTCGCATCGCGGCGCCGGGTTTACGCTGTCCTTCCCTGTAACCAATCAGCAGGGCTTAATGACGTTCGTTATACGTGATTTTGTGGCATTGAAACAATGTATATTTTGACGGTCGCACAGGTCTCGTTCGTTATAAGCGAAAGTTCGTCTTAAGTGGGGCCGTTATATATGGGCTCGACTGTACTCTTTATTGGCATTGCAGAACTTACAGAATCAATACTTTTTCGTGACTTCAGGCTTGTGCTTGCATTTTTCATGAGCCAAGTGAGGCTGAGCGCCTTGGACATGGTTGTCAAAATTTTGTTGAATGGATATGGTCTCCAGTCATGTCACATTCACTATGGTCAAAGAAATCAACAACCAATACACTGGATTTCAAGATAAATGCTATTTTCAAGCACGTTTGGCCTCGGTTGAAGAAGTTATGTTTCTGATAAGTGCACAGTGCTGAGAGGTTTCATGGAGAGGTAAAAAAAGGCTAGAACCTGGAGCGTAATTTCTCAGCCATATGCAGAATGACATTGCAGTAAAGCTTGGAAAAAGTATGTGCTAAACGTTAGTATGGGTGGCTTAACAGAAATGGCATAAGATCGCTCACTTACCTTTCAAGAAAGGAAACCAGAGATTAGTATTACAAGAGGGGAAAAAAAATAAAACTCATTCTTTATTTACTTAGCACTCCAAAAGTCTGTTAGTATTTTCGTTCGCCACCGCGGTTGCCTAGCAGCGACAGCAGCGGCCTCACACTCACTTAAGCCACGAACCAGCTTCTCCGCCAGCTCCCTTGTCTTGGCAGACACCCGCATAACATTTACCACATGCGCAGCTTCTGCCGCAGGCGGGCCCGAATGGACCATGCTGTCGCTTCCTTTGTTGTCATTCTCGTTACTGCCAGTAGGCGACACTTCAGCCACAAGTGAAGCAACGATAGTTTTATCGGATTTGCCCAGGGAAGTTTAAGCTGCTATGTCTATGTCCCTGAAGTTTGTAAAGGATATGCTTTCTGTAGTGACCTGTCACTCCAGCACTTCAGCGAGCAGGTCACAAGCCTTATCTGCGGAGTCATTGTCACCCTCTGTTACACTCGCGTGCACTGAGAAGCCAGCATGCTTGAAACAGTTCTGCACAGTCGCAGACCCAACCTGGCACCATGAATACTGCAGCGGGTGAATTGTGCCTAGCAGGTCAATAAAGAAAACCTTGTCATATCCAAGTGCTGGAAGCATTCTGCACAGCAGATTTTTCCTGTACAGCTGCTTTACTGCTCGAATGATGCCTTGGTCTAAGGGTTGTGCAGTCGCTGTTGTGATCGGCAGTAGAATCACCAACTTCACCGCACTAAGGTTATCCAGTGCGATGTGCCCCAATGCAGTTTTGAGAATGACTTCAATACAGCAAAATCTCGATACAACGAACGCCGCATAACGATTTTTTCAGAGTTACGAAAATTTCAAAACTTCCCGCCGAAATCCCATATTTTCAATGCAAACATATTTCGCTACTACGAATTTCAAAATACCGAACATTTCAGAATAACGTGCATAATTTATTTGCTCCCCTGTAGAAGCACACCTCGTTATTATGAAGTTTTTCGAAACTAAAATTTCAAAATTAAGATAAGTTCGCTGCAGCGTATCAGAGCTGTCGCTATCATCATCTATGTCTCGCTGAAAGTTGGATCCATCCACTAGACTTCCGCCATATTTTTTTTTTTTTTTCTGTTGTTTTCAAGCAAGGGCAGTGGCTTGGTGGTGCAGGCGAGGTCTCGCTACCTGCCTTTTGTCCAAACTCCACAAAGACGCGTAGTTAGTTCTGTGTGGTGCTGAGTTGAAGAGCGTGACTATGAGCTCCGCTGGTGCCCGTGTTAAAAACAAGCGATGACAGTCTTCGCTGAAGGTCGAAATTCTTCATGAACTGGATGCCAGAAAAAAAGCAGGTGAACTTGTGCAAAGAGCGCGGCATTGTGCCGTCACCCGTTGCTATCATTTTCAAAGAAAGAGAAAAAATCACCAAGCTTCATCGACTGTCCCAGCTTGATCCCGCGAGAAAACGTTTGCGACTTGGCAATCACGAAAATGTAGACGAAGCTGTTCTCGCTTGGTTCGAGGAGGTTAGGCTTCAGAACATTCTGGTGTCTGGCCCGATGCTTCAAGTAAAATCGCGTTCATTCGCCACTGCCTTTGGTATTACCGGATTCGAGGCAAGTTCCGGCTGTCTTTTTTGGTTTTGACAAAGGTCTGGAATTACTTGGCAAGTGGTTTTCGGCGAGGAGGCAGCTGTGTACAAAGAAGGCCCAATCTCCTGGCGCGACGACCGCTTTCAGGAGATCGCCGAGGGTTATGCGGAGGAGGGCATTTGCAATGCCGACTAAACAGCCTCCTTTTACCAGCTGCTGCCGGATAAAGCAATGAATTTCATGGGGGAAAAGTGCAGGGGTGGAAAGAAATCCCGTGTCTGGGTATCATTCCTGTTTTGCTGCAACTCACTGGGAACAAAAAAACTGAAGCCCCTAGTCATAGGGAAGTACGCCAGCCCTTGCTGCCTAAAGAACGTAGTGTCTTTGCCATGTGAGTACAGGGCTAATAAGCGAGCCTTGATGACACGAGAGTTGTTTTCTAGTTGGCTCGTCAAGCTAGACGACCAGATGAAGGATGGGAAGAAAATACTCATCGTGGGCAATTGCTCCTTACACATCGCGAACGTGCGCCTCACAAATGTGCGCCTGGAGTTTTTGCCCCCCAACAATACTGCATTGCTCCAACCTCTGGACCAAGGAATTATAAAAGGTGTAAAAGCAGAACGTGGCCCTGCTACAAGGATGGTCACAGTCGCATGTGGCGGCCTTCCTTGCTTCGTTTCCCTACCTCCTTCCCATGAGGTCACAGCGGTGGCCGCAGTGGCAGCGGCAAAACGCGTCGGTATGTTGCCGATGCTCAGCACACTCGCAAGAGGACGACGATGACAGCTAAACTAAATCTCTAGATGGGTGCATCGCCCTGGTTGCCTGCGAGGTGCTCGGCAGGATAGACATGCTGAGGCAGCTCGCAAGCTCGCAACATGAAAAAGACGCGCTTAATGCCATTGTTGATGGTGAAGAAAGGGTAGAAGTAAAGGATTACTTTCATCTCAAATGCAGATTTTTTCCATGAGTTATCCGCAGCGTGTTTATGGCGAATTCTTACTATGGTAGGAGGTGAATTTCAGTGTAGTGAAATTTCAGCACGTAAGCTTGCGGATTTTACCGACTTCGTTAAATCAAAGTTACTGTATTCCTCAAAGAACTTTCCGGTCATCCAGGCTTTCGTATCGTTTCTGTAGACTATTCCTGATGGCAGTTAGGCACCTTTAAAGCATCTCAACTTAACTGAAATGCCAATTGCAAGAAATTTCAGTTTTTCGATTCCAGACATCGTTACTCCAAACGCAACTGAAAATCTATCCTTCGCATACTTTCTGCTGGTGCATGACTCTTCTTGAATGCAAGCATTTTATTGAGTAGAAGCTTGAAAAATTATGCGGATTCATACAAGTTAAAATTATCGCCAGGCACGTAGTCCAATAAAATTTGCTCCAGCTGACCATACTCCAGCCACGTCGGCTGCGGCATCCTCTCCAGCTACGTTCCTTGTGTTGATGCACACCTCGCCAGCCAGCCATTTGTGCACATGAAGTCATCGTGGTTTAGCCGTGAGGCGAAAACCAGGGCTTGCTCAACACAGAGGGGTCCCCTAACAAGCAGGTTTTTGACCCAGTTGCTTTTAGCCACAGCATCAGCGCTTCCTCCACATACGGGGGAGTCAAACCTCTTACCCATAATCTTTTTACGGTCGCAGCAGCAGTGCCGAGCAGTTTTTCCCTGGTATTCCAAATGCCACACACAGTTCTCAGCAGCAGCAGATCTCACTTGTGTGCCAGCGCTGATTTCTTCGTGCCACGTTCTATAGCGAGAACATTCTCGAACTTTCTTTTTATGCTGGGCACCCGGTGCTTCAGTCCTCAATCTCATGACGCCCTCTAGTGCGAGTTGTGAAGAGAACCTCAGAGATGGTGCTTGCCACTGCAGCCGAACACGACTGAAGTATGAAACTTCCCAAATGCAATCTTTCATGTTTAAAAAATCTATGCTCTAGCTGTACCATGCCCACAAGCTCACACCAGGGTCAGAGAACTTCTACGATAATAGTGCAGGGAGTGCTTTCCTCTTTGAGACTGCACAGGAGCACACCGTACTTTGATCTGCCTGCAACACTTAGACTCAAGCCTGGCAATACTAGGCAGCCTCTGCTGAGCATGTGGAGAACCGCCATGATTTCATGTTACGCGAGCCAGATATAAAGTGGAATCAGTACATGCTGACAGATATGTATGCGATAAGATGGAACAGTTTATGTGAATACAAAATGCATTATGTTCAGTGAACACTAGTTAGGGGATTTGACTTTACTACTCATAAAACAAGCAACCAGGTATGTTTTAACGAGGTTTATTGTACACATCCAAAAATGGGCTGTTTTGCTGTATTGTTTAAATTGATAAATTTTAATAACCAAACTAGGGAAAGTGGGAAATTTTCCTAGTTTGGTGCACCATGCACTAATCTGAACCAAACGTGACATATTCTGAATGGAGGACAAAGCACCTATTATGGAGGACAAAGTACCCTTCCTAGTTAAGAACTGCCACTTTCTAAAATTAAGTCAGCCTGAACACTGAAAGTAATTTAGCGTGCTGAAATTATTCGATATATATCGGAATATTATACTTCAAGCAGCAGTATCAATACTGGACTAATAAGGATTGCCCGATATTTCTTTTTCTTCACTATGCCTTCCTATTATCCAACCCACTGAATGAGGAAATTCACTTTGCCCTTGGGGTTGTTATCTTTTCATTTGTTGTTGCTAATATGTGCATTTGAATTTTTTTTGTGCATTTGAATTTTTTTCCAGGGGAGTCTCCACCAACAAAAATTGGGCGCATTCATGTTGAGGACTTGGATGACTGGGACCTGCCTGATAAGACTTTCTTTTGGGAGAATAATAATGCTCATCCCAACTTTGACATGGACGGCCACACAGGCATGATCACAATGCTGAACTCAACAGGGGCAGGCACCTACCATTTGCGTTTTTTGGTTTATGACCGTATGCACACAATGGATGCTCATGCCAATGTGACAGTAACAGTCAAAGAAATTCCCGAAGAGGCTATCTACAATTCTGGATCTATTCGTGTTCATGGTAATTACCAAAATGTTTTGCATAGAGTAATTTCATTGTAAATGTTTTAGTTTAGTCTGACAAAAATCTGATTTGTGGTCATTCATCTTTTCAGGTATTACTGATGAAGACTTCATAAGAGTTTGGGATTGGAAAAAGCAGCGGCAAGTGAAGAGCAAATATGAAATATTTCGAGACTTGATTGCTGAACGCATCAAAACGAAGCCATACAATGTGGACATCTTCAGCGTCATCTTGAAGCAGTCACGCCCACCTATAACTGACATTCGGTTTTCTGCTCATGGTTCTCCTTATTACAAAGCCAGTCTATTGAATGGTGTGGTGGCAGTCAATCGGAGAGAGGTGAGTGGCTAAAACATGTCAGGAATCTTGTTTTGTTTTTGCGTTCCATCTGCTTCTTGGGCCAATCAATACAAGGCCAGCACCCTTCTGAACACCTCTAACGTACCTACTTTAGGGTATATACTTGTGTAATGGACCCACTAGCATAATGAACCCGCCCCCCACTTTTGGTGTCCGGAGTTAACTTTTTTTTAGCCTTTAGCTTTTTGTAGCTGGTTCCTCACGCGGTCTGGTCCGCAGTGCAGACCTTGGAAGCGCGCCAAGATGCTGCCTGCCGATAACATCACAGTTTGTTCATCTTTTGAGGAGAGCTTCCTACCAGAGGAGGGATTGGGGGGGGGGACTTTGCACAGCGCCAAAACGTTCTGTATAAGTTAAGGTTTAAACATCTGCATTATGCACTCATAACCGTCCTGTTTGTTTTTTTTAACCTCACGTTAAAAATGTGTACCTGTCCTTCGGGGCTGGTGTTCAGCGTGTTCGCATTATCTTGCCGCAATTGGCTGGCGCCGCCAGCTACAACAAAATTTTCGGATGACGTCGAAGTAAATTATACTAAACACCAGTGGCACGAACGCATCTGACCGTGTGCGTTTGGTGATGACGGAAGGATGAACGGAGGTATGATACGAAATTTCGACCCTTCCAAAAAAAACTGCTCAAACTTTTTTTCCCGCGCGTAATGAACCCTCCCCCCAAACTGATGTCAACTTTTCTGGAAAAAAAGTGGGTTCATTACACTAGTATACACGCTATATGTTACAAGGCATTACTGCTCATAGAGCTGATGTTTTTTGTAATCGAAAGTTGCACCTTACTGTTTTGCAGATCGAAGAAAAAGTGGGCATCAACATCACCATGGTGGGCATAGATGAGTGCCTACTAGAAAACCACAACTGCGAGGGCAGCTGCACAAATGTTCTTATGATAGATCGAAACCCAGTGATGGTGAATGCCAATCGGACTTCCTTTGTAGGAGTAAACACGTGGGTAAAGGCTAAGTGTACGTGTGGGGCACGAGATTTCTCGGAGATTGAGTCTTGCCGCAAGAGGCCTCCTCCATGTTACAACAATGGCCGTTGTGTGGACACTTATACGGGCATCAGGTGAGTTTTCCTAAACTTTTCTGCTACACTGACATGGAGGCAAATGACTTCAGATTGGTTGCTCCTGTTTCATACCCACACGTTGCAGAGTTACGTACAGCCTTTGCCAAAAATTTACTGCCCACAGGCTTTGCTACTAAAGCTCCAGAGCGGTGAGGGCAAGTCCCTGTCACCTTCAAGAGAATTGGAACTCTGGCAATGCACAGCAAGACGCACTGGCTGGCACTGAATAAACCTAGTGGCTGGTAGATCTTAGACAAAGGTTGTACCTGTGGTATATTGTGTTAACATGTCATTGCACATTTATTGAATTAGGCTGAGCTCAAATTAAAGAAATGCTTAATCTAGTAACATCAATAGCTTGTTTTTTCTTGGACTAGCTGTACTAGAAATTTTATATCCCATTTTGCATGGGGAGATAAAAATTTTTTCATTAAGAGGTTGTACAGCTCAGTACTGATACAGTTGAGCTTCTTGTAAGAGACAGTTGCTGTAGGGCAGTTTTTGTCAGTCACATTACAGTCGCCGATCAACTGTTTGGACTCGGCGGGACCCGGAAAATGGTCCAAGAAAAATCCATGAACTTCAATATATAACTTTCTGTCAAAAAGTGGCTTTAAAAATCGGGAAATTTGCTGCTCCTCATGCTCCGCTTGCAGGCAAAAATAGTAATACTGCATCAAAACCATAGTCTTGCTTTCATCATGTCTGCACCACCTTGCATCACGATACCATACAGCGAGATGCAGCTGCAGGTCATGTCACGAATGAATGCATGTGCCGTGCAAAGCAACATCAGTCAGTTTCTAACGGCAACGACACTTGTGAAGACCGAGAGAGGTAACCCATAGGAAGACTCAAACGGTAGCAAGCGCCTCCAAATGCAGCCCCCCCCCCCCACCCCCCGATCCCGCACCGTGGGTGGTGTTCGAGTGGCAGCAATGAATAGCCAGGCCAATCCATCTGACCACCTCCATCAGTGCAGCAAAGAACAGTTGATCGTGACAGCGATGCCCGCTCACGTCTATGTTAGATGGAAATACAAACTTTCCATTGAAAAATTATCTCCACAATACTGCTGGCATCTATTTTAGTCCAAAAAACCAAACTTTTGTGATGCACAGAGTGTGAAATATCGGTCGGGAAAATGTACATGTTCCTATGACGTGCGTGACGGTTCCTCAGCGAAGTCCAAAATATTGCGAAAGTCCGAAAAATCAGTCGGCTACTGTATTTACAAATTTGCTTTTACCTTGTTGTTGCCGTCCAGTGATAGACTTTCACAAGAGAAGGCGACAAGCATATGGCATTAGTTTTTTAACTGCAAAAGTGGCTATTTAATTTTGTCTGCTTTATGTGCAGTGTTCTTCAGAACAGTTCATGACTTCCACTGCACCACAGCTGCACGTACCTTCCCAAACCTTCTTGTGCCGCTTTGGTGCAGAAATGTGTAGTTAGCCCTGGGGAACAGTAATTCACAAAACTGAATAAATATACTTCTAGAAAAACCGGGTACTTAGTTATAACAGAAGCAGCCCCATGTAACAGCACAGCAGCACATGAAAGACAGCCAACAACGAAGAGTGCGCCTGCTTTAGGCGGAGCTGCCATGTTGATGAGGTGTCCATGGCCACCTTTATATGAGGAGGACAGAGATGAGAGGGAACTGGGGTGTAGCTTGTAGGCCTGTGTCTTTTTTTCCTTGGGGAAACGTGACTGTCCTCATGTCCTGCTGTAAATTTGCCAAGCTACAAAGCTAGCAGCGGAGGCGGTGCATGCCAGACATCCATGCAGCGCCAAAATCTTCCTCTGCAGAGCGGCAGCGAGGGTTGCACATTGCAGCTTGCTAGTGACAGCTTTCTCGTTGGTTGCGACAGAACATGCAGGCCGTGCAAACTGCTGATTGATGGCACTTTTCCCGTGTGTCAGCTTACTGATCATAGAAGCAATGTGAGCAGGAAAACCTGTGGTGCGCGATGCAGCACGTTCACTCCCTGTGCCATACACCTCTGCTGCACGCCACACCATGCTCTTTGCCCACACGCTTTGCCCGTGCCTTAATTAGTAGGTTGAAAGCGCTTTACGCAGCACTTGCATTTGAGGAGACCTTCACTGATGTGATTAACTGGCTCACTCTGTATTGGTCGCAGTTATAATGCCACGTGACTGATCATGTCTTGCCATCTCCCTCAAACACAAACGCAAGTGCAGTTTTGTGTGTGATGGCACTGCATCCTCAGGAATTGAGAACTCCCACAGAAGTCAATATGATTGTAGGCCATAATCGAATATAATTTGTCCTTCATTTTTGAATGTAATTTATACCTGATGTTGGTTACAGAAGAGGTCCACTTAATGGGAAAGATTAAGGCGGCCAGTCACGTGGACAAAAATTCTTATTCCCGTTTGTCCCCCTGTTCATTAGAGCCGTATCTCTTATAACATGGTTCAGTGTACCAAAGTGATTCTGATATCAAGTGGACATGGTACGGTAGCCGACGGGTAATTCGGACTCCAATAATTCGGACTTTTAGGATATTTCGGACCTATATGAGGCACCATCAGTCACCCCATAGAAGCGCACACATATTCACGACGGATATTTCCGAAAAGTCCGAAAGTTCGATTTTTCGGACTAATTTCAATCACCTGCCAGTCAAAATCAGCCATCTTATCGGCTTTTCGCTGACGCAAAAGGCGCCATCTTGGATTGAGGTGGATTTATGCTGCAGTTAGCTTGGCGCGCCACACTTTCGGTACCTCATTGTTGCCAGTAGAGGTCCCTGTGATCTCTGACACTTCGAGGTGGCAGCTGGATTGTCATCGTCGCCAACTTGCTTTTGTCGCGGGCAGTTATCACTTGTCCCATACGTTGAAAATTGGTTGTTGGGGAAGGAAATTGTACAGGACCTATCTCACATCTCGGTGGGAAAGGATAAAGGAGAGACTGAGAGAAGAGGTGCCGTAATGGAGGGCTCCAGAATAATTTCGACTGCTTGGGGATCTTTAATGTGCACTGACATCGCACAGCACACGGGCGCCTTTGCGTTTCGCCTCCATCGAAATGTGGCCACCGCGGCCGGGTTCCAACCCGGGTAATCCGGATCAGTAGCCGAGCGTCCTAACCACTGAGCCACCGCAGCGGGTCTCATATGTTCGCCATTCGCCGTTTTGTCACTTGGGTTTCTTTGACCGCGTTGACCGAGTGGCGCTCAGTCTTCACGAAGTTACATCTGTTCGCCGTTTTGTGATTGCGTCCGGCGGTTCCGCCGCTTTGAAAGAAAAGTGCCTTATCTTTGCGTGTGTTTAATGCGGGGTGTGGTGCACACTCGGAATGTGGACAAGATGGCCACGCCGGGTCCGTCAAAGAAGCGTGGGAAGTATTCCAACTAAATGCGGTGACCTTGCTGTCTAGCATGTACAGTGAAAGCACAACCTTGACGCAAATACAGGCGCAAATCGTCGCCTGCAAGAGAAATTTTCCGCAAGGTAAAATCAGTGACATTTTTAAGCCGATTTCATCTCAATAAAGTGATTTTTTTGTACTTCACAGATTTTTCTGACGGTTCGATTATTCGGACCATTTTTCGGGTCCCTTCGAGTCCGAAAAATCGGTCGGCGACTGTATAATGCTTTTTTATCATTAGTTGAGAATAATATGCAAAGTGGCTCTTGCACTCGTAAGTTTTATAAGTGTTTAAATTGAGGTTGCTTCACGAAATCGTCCACTTACCTCCTTAGTTTGTTGCTATCTTTTTTTTTTTTTTTTTGCTATTGCTCACAGTGAATTTTTTTTGTTTCAGTGGTGAGGAGCTTAAAATTTTTTCATTGTTGCAGAATTTGTTTATCTTACACTACAAACATCACAAATTACCCAAACACTTTTTTCATGTGCCCAGTGTTGGTTTGATGGATTGCATAATGATGCAGTGCCATTTGATGCAGCTGCCGGTGCCAGTCAGGATTCCATGGACCACAGTGCCAGCAGACAACACGCCACTTCAACGGCAAGGGTTGGGCATGGTTCCCTCCCTTACAACAGTGCGAGGACTCTCATCTCAGCCTAGAGTTTATGACAGAGCGTCCTACTGGACTACTCCTGTACAATGGCCCCATCTCTCGGCCTGACCCAGGCGAAGTTGTCATTCAAGATTTCATCTCTCTCGAGCTGAATGCAGGAAGGCCAAGGCTGTTATTGGACTTTGGCTCCGGCACAGCAGAGCTTTTTGTTGACGTTGAGGAAGCCCTCAACAATGGCAACTGGCATCGGCTGGATGTCTTTTGGGACCGACAGGTAAAATATCGTTATGCAGAATAGGGCTGTTAAGTTTTGGTAGGCACCTTCACTCCATAGGTGTAATGTAGGAGAAAGGCAGGCACAGTTTTATAAACTCTCTGTTTGCACCTTTTTGCGCAAGTTGCTTTTTGGTACTTGGATTCAACCACAGTGGTGGCCAAGTAATTGAGCATCCGTCTCGCATGTGGGAGGTGCGGGGTTTGATCCCCAATGCCGCCGGGTACCCACCGGTGATACAATGGGTACAAGGTTTCCTCTGGCCTGGGGCTCGGCTAATCAGGGGTGAAATACTTGGAAAATGGGTCTTTGACCCCACCTTGAATAATAATTTAAAAAAAACACTGTGCCATGGCACTCTTCGACCATAGACGCCCTTGCGCCATAAAAATCCATAATCCTCATCAGTACTTGGATCGATGTGCAAAAATTCACAAGAGTAGACAAGTCTTAGCGTTTTCTGTCTCTCTCTCTCTCTCTGTGTGTGTGTGCGCGTGCGTGCGTGCGTTCATGTTTTTGCTTAAAGGGGGGCACTGCTCTTTGGGAGGAAAAAATTGAATTTTTTAAAATTATATTTTCGAAACCTCCAGCTGATATTCCTTTATTCACCCAGTTTACAGTCCCTTGGTTCAGTATTTTTGCCACAGGATCAATTTATATCATCCCTGTGAGCTCAGTTCTATGCGAAAACAATGCTTTCTGTCACGGCACGCAACTCTTCTTCCAAGCGCACAGTCGCAGCCGTCTTGGTCTCGTTAGAAAGAGCGCCTTTAATTCTTCAGTTTCCCGCCGCAAATCTCTCCTCCGTGTCGCTGGTGACGTCTAAATCCACGCCCAAAGAAAAGTCCCAACACGCGGCTGTATTCGTCAAGCTAGTGCATGTGACCAAAAAGCGCGCTGTGATTGGCTGCGCGAGGCTCTCGTCATCTGCTCCACTCTGCAAGCGACACGACGACGCGTCTTCGTTCTTTGTGACAAGTGTGCAACGACATCCGATCCAACGGGGAAGTTCGCCATGAGGCACAAGTTCGACAAAACAAAGTAGCGATCTGTTTATAACTTCCAGAAACGCGCCATTCCTTCGGAGGGCATCAAGAACGGTCCGCCGCCGACAGTGCCGAAGAAGCCCTAGCCAGCTCGTCGACGAGTCAAAATATTGCATACAGCAGTCGCAAGCGGCATGACACTGCAATGTTGAAGCATGCGGATTTGGTGCAGGGGGAGGTTGAAACTCAAGGAAAACTTCAAGTTCGTGCTTCAGCGCCGGCAACGACGCGAGAGCTGGATTTTATCACTTACGCTGATGAAGATACGGCCTCACCAGCCAACATCGAGACGGGCTTCGTTGCCGTAAACATGGACTCTGTAAACGCGATGATGTCATGTGTGAAGTACAAAGTGTGCGGCGGTAGCGTCACTGTTCAGTCGTTCCAGCGACACTGACGGCGCCACGCGGCCTCTTCCGGAAGCTGCGAGTCGGTGATCGCTCCGCGCGGCGCATGCGATCGCAGTGGTTTGGAACACGAAGACACGTGTCAAAAATGAAAATATTCTGCTATTCTATGATGTCCAAATAGCAAACATGTTTATGCCAACATGTAAAGAGTACAAAACGCAGCGATTAAGTGCGTGCGTCAGATTGCCAAAGCGCTCCAGCCCCCCCCCCCCCCCCGTGTTCCCAACGATGTACTTTGTTGACGCCACGACAGCACGTCGTCAATGCTTTCTAGTTCGCAGTTTTGTCTATACGGCCTTCGTATGCATATTGCAGCTACATGAAAGCAGTGCAGTGCTTATAAACTGAGCTAATGTAAAGTATATATTAGTAATATTTTGAGGCGGACGTTTGCAGCAAACGAAAATTTTTCATCAAGCTTCAGTCCATTCAGGTCTGTATCAAACAGCTTTCTTGCCACAGCTTGATTGCAAAATGGTGATATGAATGGCAAGAAAATGACACTTTCATCTTCGTTTCTCGGACATAATGCCCAAAAAGGCTGAATAACCATAACGTTTCTTGTCAAATGTCGGCTGCTCACTCGATCGCAGCGCTTTTCCGCCGCTAGTTGAAAACAAATTTTGAGCACTAATTGTAACTGTTGAAATGACCCTCTGGCTTCCGCTTCAAGCAACAGTATACATTGTCTGTTCTATTTCTTCACATGTGACCAACTTACGCTGCAGATAAGCTATATAGAGTTGCATACAACTCAATCTGCAGTGAACATTCGCCCACATCCTCCGTAAGAAATTGTGGACCATTGGTAGAGCTTTTCTTTTTACCTAAACAAGCTGCTAAGCATGTGACGAAAGTGTAGGTTCAGGGGTCTTGATGTTTCCAGCTTGTTAGACACATCCAAACATAAAAAGCTGATTGTGTTACTGCTGAAATTGTTAAATGGAGTAGTACATGACACTACGCACCATGGCCACTGTTACCAACTGCTTTTTTTTCTTTCAATTCTGTCGGTATAAGATCAGCGCACACTAAATACACATACCGTATTTATCCGGGTAAGGGCCGCACTTGTGTAGGCACATGATATAGTGTCAAGCTGTCTGTGTAATTAAAGTATAGTTTCTTCAGACGCTAGATTAAGAACTGGATTAGAATTTCCCTTTCGGGTAAGCGCTGAAAGCGGCAAAATCACGAGAAAAGGCGATGCTTTATCCACACCTAGACGGTAGTTATTGCGCAGAAACGCACCAGAAAAAAAAACTTTTCAAAGTGTTTGTCGCAGTTTGCTTTGCTGAGTATGGTGCATGTTTCAGCGCCGACAGAGTTTCTGCAGCGCTTGCGAACTAGCCATTCCATGCTCATACCAATAAAAGGTTATTTCGAGCCTGTAATGCAGCCAAACTCAAGCATAGGCTCTCATTAATAACTGAAAATGACTTACTACTGCTTATCTAGCTGCTAACTTGCACAAGAAAGATGCAACAATGTCGAAAAGCTGCTTCGCTTCTTTAGACGCACGCTATGGCAGCGGCGCCATCAGGGCCTCGTCCGCCATGCTGTACTGCCGTCGAGCCACCTATAGGAGCTGGAACTACCGAACAGGCAGAAGCGAACGAGTATAATAGCGTCGCCATAAAGATTGTCTATCAGGTGCTGCGGTGATGTGGCGTCTGCATGGAGCTCGTCCCGCGTGAACGGTAACCAGAAGGCTTAACTGTTCATAGTGAACATTCTTGCTGCACGCACGATGCAAGCCACCGGGAATCAGCAAACGGCGCCAACTACGTTTTTGCCGTGATGAACATTCCTCACCGCGGCCTTCACACCAAAACATGGCTGGCAGAGGTACATGGACGAAGTTGATGCCCGTGGCGGCTCTTGCTGTTGAGAGGCAGACGACTCTGTGCGCGCAATCAGTTCTACTACGACTTGAAGCTTGGGAATCCCTGAAATATTGCCGTGTCATATGACAGTTCCTGGATGACGCGCGGCCACTCATCGCACATTGGCGTCAACACGGTCATCGAGCTGCTCATGGGGCTAGTTCTCAAATAGCGCCAGTGCCAGTGTGGCAGTGATTCGCATTTAAGTCCCAAGTTGAATGGAGTCAAGTGCATTGTCAAATATAGCATTCAAACATGATCTTTATTTTTACTCTAGTAAAAATGAAGACACCTGCCCTGCTGCCATATTTAATATATTTTAATGGTACGAATACTGGAGAGCTGTTTACTATTAGTACACATAAAATGAAGTTTGCTATCAGCATCTGAGACCTTGTGTGTGTGCTTTTGTTCTTGCAGTCTGTACGGCTGATGGTTGATAACTGCATGTCAGCACGAACTCATGAAGGAAACCAAACAATTGACCGGTCGCGTTGCGAGAACAGCACTCAGGTGCCTGAATTCAATGAGTTCCTCAATGTGAACACACCACTTCAATTGGGTGGAACTCATGTTGGTGGCAAAGACCTGGGAGCATATGCGTGGCGCCATCGGCATACGACCGAGGGATTTCAAGGCTGCATCA
This sequence comes from Amblyomma americanum, assembly GCF_052857255.1. Classification (NCBI taxonomy): domain Eukaryota; kingdom Metazoa; phylum Arthropoda; class Arachnida; order Ixodida; family Ixodidae; genus Amblyomma; species Amblyomma americanum. Next base: position 147,808,053 of record NC_135497.1, read on the forward strand.
AAAATGTTGTCCATAACAGTGAGGTGAGTGGTTGCTTTCTTCACTCCTACCATTTTTCGCTGCTTAGCCATATGCATAGCTTTTGCAGAAAAAATGTCAGTCTGATACCTGCCATAGTTGGCTTTATAGCAGTCTAAAAAATCTAAATTTGCTTACTTCACAGGGCATGGCATCACAGGAACAGACAGTAATATTTGGCTCCTTCCTCTTCTTCTTTTTTTTTTTTCAAGGGGGGGGGGGGGGGCAGTGTGGAGTTTTTTTTTTTTTTAAGCATACAGGCAGGAACCTGTATTTATTTCGACTTTATTAAATGAGTATAGACACCTAACTTTTGGGTGCATGTGTTCTTCTTTGTAATGATTAGTAAGGCATTATTTTACATGGATTACCACACATGGTATTCTTTTGCGACCGCTGAATAATTTATAATGGAATTTTTTTCTCGTGTTGTTTTGTTTTCAGGCGTTTTCATTCACTAAAATGCTAAGCCAGCCTTCCTCAAGGGCTGGCATGACAACAAATGTAGAAATAGCGATTATATTGCAGTTTTTAGTGCCTCACATGACCTATAAGCACACTTTGGTGTCACAGTCTGGCTGTTGAAACCGAAACAGCATGACAGAAAAATTTGATTATAAATTACTTGGCTGTTGTAGGCGAATACCGCGGGGTGATTCATGCATCGAACTGTCTTTTGTATCATTGTAAAGCAGAAAACATGCCACCAAAATTAGGCGTCTGTACTTCTTTAAAAATGTAAACGGGGCAGATGGTGTTTACTCTTTCTCCTTAACAACCTGCAGTATACAGTTTAATTTTTAAAATATTATATTTACTTGTGTAATGAACCCGGTTTTTTTTTTTTCCAAAAGAGTTGACATCAGTTTGGAGGGCGTGTTCATTAAGTGGGGAAAAAAAAAAGTTTCGACACATTTCTTTGCGAGAGCCAAAATTTGATATACATCCACCTGCCTGTTCGTCCATCCATCCATCCATCCATCTATCCATCAGTCAACAAAAGCTCAAGATGTAGATAAATTTTATGTATTTCTAGGAATGGCCTTTGTTCACATAGCCACTTTCACACATACTGTTGGCAGCAAAAGTTTTCGGTGTGTGTGTTCTTTTACTCGCTATATTGCAATCCCTGCTGCGCAAACACACGGCATGCAGGGCAGAAATATTGGTGCGGCTGCAAAAAGTGAGTAAGTTGTGGTGAAAAAGTCACTAATTAGTTTGTAAATCGGTTCCAGTAACGAAAATCCAATTGCATGCCATTTACCTGGCTCACTGGAACAGGCAGTCGCTTTCCGATACGAGCAGCTGCGAGAGCTAGCTTACTTCCAGTAACTTCTGAAGCATGCGTCGTGCCAGAATCCGGAACTACCGACCAGTTGGCTGTTCTGTTTGCCACTTCTCAGCTGTAGTGCTTGCGAGGGTGCCGTTTTATTGCCTTGTACCTCCATTTGCCTTTTACTGCTGGCTCTGGGACTGTATCATTTTGGGTTTATTGCTTTGAGCTGTGTCATGATGGCATGATGGCATGCGCCGTCATGCCATCATCCAGGGAACTAAAAACATGGGTCTGGGGCGGTCGCGGCTAGGGGGATGCGTGGGTTTATATTTGGAGTCAACTTTCTTTTGGCCAGTGAGAGGCATGAGTTACGGGGTCGAGATGTACACGACAATATATCATATGCATTATGTGTTGTAGAGATTTTAGGACATGTTCACGAAATCTCCTCGTAATTTGCGCGCCTTCTTTTTGAAGCCTTAATTTTAGGAAAAAAAGCGCACAAATTACGCGAGGAAATATGGTATACCTTCTGCTAAAAACCTAAGATAAGCATGGGTTTTAAGTTTTTGACCGTCCATTCTCCACCAACCCAAAAAAGTGTTCAGATGAAGCACACACGGGAGGCGGCCAGTGGGATGAAACCCTTTTAATTGGTGCTTGCAATCCAGTTCTGCCGTGTCATCATTCGATGATAGAAAGCGCTGCAACTGAAACAGCTTGCACCTGCACATATGTCGCAGCTTGTGATGCAGTTTGCATGATTCTGAAACTAATTTCTTCCACTTTTGATGGTTGTTACTGAAGCCGAGAACAACACAGTAATAGTTGTGTTAGCAAAAGCTGCTATACAGAGTGTCCAGGCTAACTTTAGCCAAGGTTTAAAAAATAAGGTATTTGAGGCAGGCCAGGGAAACCACTTACATACACCTACCAACCGGCTTGTGCATCATAGGCAATTTTTGTTTTGCAATTAAGATAATTTTTCTAAATGCATAAATTTTGTCTTTAGACAGGAGATGTGAATAGCAAAGTTGGAGAGCACCTTCAGAAACCCCCATTCTATTTATTTGCGATAAAGAAAGCCTCACGTATATATCTTTTTTCCGAGATCCAAAGAAAGCCCGCGAAATACGAAAAAAATCGCGTGACTAGCGCATTTGCGCGCCACGATTGTGCTGCCCTCAATCCTGGCTTGAGTGAACGAAATCATCTGCTGTTGCTCCAGCAGCATGATATGTCGACGGTGGTTTGCAGCGTCACGCTTGCAGAATGGCTCGCGTGGGTGTCGTAAAGCTTTCACTTCAAGCGCTGAAACCAAATTTGTTTTGGGTTTAGCTCCTACTGTTGATCAATCCATTGCATGTACTCATTGTTGGTGCTTGCTGCATCCTGCTCTTGTCTAGATGTATGACCTGGGCTCACCTGGAAGCTCGTACAACAGTGTGACTGGTTGTCCTCCAGCCGAGAGTTCCTGCAGCGAAGCAGCACTGCTTCACCAGTCTTGTGGGCATGGACATTGTCTCGGCACCTATAAGGGTGCAGAGTGCGTATGTGACCCTGGCTGGCATGGTCCAAACTGTGACAGAGGTGAGCTTGACCTCATATTGCAGGCTAGAATGCATAATGGAACCACAAAAATAGAAAGAATGTAGGAATGAAACACGCACTGTTTTCATTTGCGCAGTTCCATTATGCATTCTAACCAACTAGCCCGCCTTTCTCTGTTACATATGCTCATATTGCAGGTAAGCTTTTACTTCAGCTGCTTTTACTAATTTTGTTGCTTTTTTCTAACAGAAACACAGTCCAAGATGTTCCAACAAAGCAGCTACATCAAGTATGCGCTGCCATTTGATCCACATCCTTACAAAACGGACATTCAGCTGCAGTTCCGTACACGTCAGAAGCATGGAGAGCTTTTCCGTATCACGAGCAAGCATGGGCGGGAGTACTGCATTCTTGAGGTATGGGATAACTGCACTGATGTTTCTGTAGCGCATTGGGCTCTTCACTCAATCATGTGCACGTTTCAAACCATGTGCTGTCTTTTATCACTGCTCTAGATTCGGGACAAAAAGCTGCGCTTCCGTTTCAATTTGGACCGAAGCCGAGCCTCTGAGGAGCGTGAACTGTGGCTTCCATGGCTGTGGGTGAATGACGGCCAGTGGCACACGGTGCGTGCCCTGCGGTATGGGGCCTCTGCTAGCCTGGCTTTGGATGGGGGCAGTGGGCGACGCTTCAACGAGCTGCTGGATTGGCACAGCCCCCACCAGCATATGTGGGTGGAGAAACAGAATGTCATTGCTGGTGGAGATGTCCAGTATGTTGGCCCAGGTGTGACAGTCGTTGACAACGACTACCAAGAAGGTGAGCACTGTTGTTTCCTCAGTGGCAGGCATGCCAAAGTATTTATTTCACATGGTTTTTAGGCACACTGATTGCTTATAACAGTAATAGTAAAAGCATTTGCCCTCAGTATGTCTCTTTTCTTGTGTGATTTATAAACTTAATGCCAATCTTTGTGTTTCGGCAGGGTGCATGAATGACATCCGGCTTGACCAGCACTACTTGCCAATGGAAAGTGGTTCTGAATATGCGGCTGTAGTAGAATGGCGCAACCTTATTGATGGATGTCCATCCAATAATCCTTGCCATGGAATCAGTTGCCCACGCCCCTTCGTTTGTGTCGACCTTTGGATGCTCCATGAGTGCAGGTCAGTGCACAGAATATCCATACATGCTACTGTGTGTAATTTTAGAGACATCTCTTTCATTTGTGGAGTTACAATAGAATAGAGTCAGTAGCATGTAAACTCCGTTTGTGGATGCAGATTGCTTAGATTAAACATGAAATCGGTGCGTTTTGCAAATGGTGCACTTGTGTAATGCAGATATTAAATATGTACAGGGTGTTTCACCTAAGACTTTACACAGTTTTTAAAAATAGACTTTTTGAGTTACAAGAGTGCTTTTTTTCGGCATAGCATTGTCAGTGGTGTAGTACATCAGAATACAGCTAAGATGTGCTAACTAGATGGCTGCTTAACAAATATTGAATAGTTAACTTTTAAACTATTACTGTTAGGCTCCTTAATTATTAAGAGGAGTGCAACCCACCATAAGTAATATCCATATCAGTTTTTAGAATTTCGAAAGCGCTCTTACCCTTGGCGCTGTCGCCCTACAAATTTTGGCTGTTACGAGTTATGTGCACTGGAGGGGTTCTTTGCCTGCAAGCTTCTCGAAAGCGCATGTATTTTGTCGTGATGCAGTCACTCAACTCAAAAACGTATTCAAAAAGTCTATGTTTAAAACGTGTGTAGTCTTAGGTGAAACACGCTGTATAGGTTTATTAAATAAATAGTGTATGTTATCTTGCATTCACCTTCACACTCATTTGATACCAGGTAATCTGGTGTGATCCTTTCTTTGTGGGTTACAAAGGCTACCACATTGCCTTAAGATAACTTAAAATCGCAGTCATTATTCCCTAATTTTCTTAAAGGTGCACTAAAGAGGAATCTGAACTCGTCTTTTTTACCGCGGGAACTCAATCTACACGTTTTGAGTATTCTTAGAAACTTCAAATTATTGTCCTGTGCAGCTGATTTCCCTGATTTTAATTGGATTAAATGCCCTGGCTCCCGTCTTTTTTCGAACTCAACGCTGAAGGTAGGAGGAGTCAACCAACGCGTGGAGTGCCTTTCAGCCAATCCCATGCCGCCTTTCCACTCCGCGATCGGGGGAGTGAGAAGTAAATCAAAGAGTCCATGCGTATTTTTATTTCCGTGGGCCTAATTTGCGGGTATATTTTCTGCAACTGAAACTGTTTATACACAGAAACCTAAAAAACAAAATAAAAGCGAAAGTGAAGCCGCCACGGGACTGGCTGAAAGGCACTCCACGCGTTGGTTGACTCCTCCTGCCTTCAGCGTTGAGTTAAAAAAAATGCGGGAGCCGGGAGACGTTTTATCCGATTTGAACTAGGGAAATCGACCGCACAGGAAAATAATTCAGTTTCTAAGAATGCTCGAACGTGTAGATCGAGCTCCCGCGGTAAAAAGAAGAGTTCAGATTTCTCTTTAGTGCACCTTTAAAGCTTCTAAATTTGGTTGAATTGGTTTGGGTAGGTAATGGGTTGATGGCAACATTTTTTGGTTATTAGCCAAAGATGTATGTCATATGCATCTTAGAAATTATTATAATTCGTAACATTTACTGGAAATCAGTCCTTGTGCTGCAAGCTAACACCTTGACTTTTGAAGCAGTGGTACATCAAATTACAAAATCTTGTTAGCCTGTGCGTGAAGGTAGTAATAAATAAAGAATATTTTCTTCTTTTTTTGTTGTGAACTTTGTGCTCTTAGAGCGGTGAGAATTAAGTTTTGTATGGGATATTTATTTACTGTGTTTAACCTGTGTGTGATTTTAGTGAGGACGTGTTTGAGCAGGCAGACCATTTGTAGCTGTCAGTAGCCTTTAGGTAGCACTCACGATGATGTTGGTTTTCTTTAATTACGTTGCATTAAAACTTCTTCAGTGTTTATTAAGAAATAACCACCAGATGCTGTTGTCATGCAGTTCTCTTATCAGAAGCAGTAGCAGTTTTGACCCTGCTACTTTCCTTTTTTGCAAAGCATTATCAATGCTGCACTTGTATAGCTTTGTCCTATAACTAGAGGTCGGAAGTCTGAAGTACTGCTAAAGAAAAAAACAAAAGGATTATGAGCCCTGCTAGAACTCCTGGAAATTTAATTGCCAACTCTGAAACTATAAATTCTTTTTAATGGTGTGTGTCAAGTAAATTTATTTCTCGGAGAATAAATTTACTACTAATTCAATCTACTAATTCAATTTACTAATTCAATCTAACTTTTTAACAAGAGTGAGAACCGTGTCTCGCATACTGACATCTTTGGTCAGGCTGCCTGCATTTGGTGGTGGAAACACTAACTTGTGACTGCTAAACTACTAACAAAGCTAGTCAGTGTTTAAAGCTTGAAGCTATGCACTGGCCAGGCCATGTGATAAGGCTTGAACAGAGCATAAACCTCGGTGTTTGTATGACTCTTCCCTAATCAGCTAAGTGAGTTTAAATGGTCTTGTTTAACTTATTTTGTATAGTATTGAATATGCATGGCTGCTTATCATGTGCCATTACTGATGAGCTCTGATCATTTCAAGAAGTCGGGTGATTTTGTTATTTTCAGTACAGTAGAAATTGTCGAGGGCATCAAAGCATTAAATTTTAGTGTTCATTGGGCAGACAGCACAACCTGATGAATGTGTGAGCTTGATCGGAATGTTCTTCTGCCCTGTCATCTCATTGTTCTTAATTTCAATCCTTGTTTTCATGTTCGAGGTTACAACTGACAAATTTTTAAACATTGGTGTTTCACTCCCTTTTTGTTTAGCATATATAGGTACATTAGTGCCAAGTAGCTGGTACAAGCCAATTCAGGTTGTTTGAGTTGCCTTGTAACTTGAGGTCTTGTATATGAGCTTATACATATCGCTTGTTTATGGGCATCCTTAGGTGCATTGTTTAGAGCACAATTTCTACACAAGGGCTTGTTTCATTAATCCTGTTCTCATATCTGTGAGGCAGTTATTGTAGAAACTGTGCCCCGTAGTAGGTGTACAGGTGTGTGTGTGCCTGGTCTGTACAAATTGTGCTCTAGACAGAAATGGTGAGCTGCATACTTTTCTAACAGCTAACAGTGGACACTAACAGCTTCTACTTGTCTCTTTTGCTGTGGCCATTTTCTTTTCCACTTCACTTTCTCCTTTCCCACCACTTCTTTCCCTTTTCTTTTCTCACTCTCGTTGTGCAACCAAAAACTTTTCACTTCCTTTTCCTAATGATATGTCATATCCTTCACTTTTTCTTCTTCTGCATCCTTTCCTTATTCTGCTTCTTTGTTTCACAATACTGTTTTCCGCTGGACCCTTCTGGTACCCCCCTTTCCTCGCTTGCTTGGTTGCCCCTGCCTGGTTGTTTGGTGACGGGTAGGTGCTCCCCTGGCTTTGCTGTAACGGAGAATGGCAAGAACTGCACGGATGCGGATGAGTGCCTGACGGAGCCATGCCTCAACGGAGGCACCTGCATGAACCGGCCACACGGCGAGGGCTTCTACTGCCTATGCCCAGATGGTTTTGGGGGCGACCTTTGTGGCGCCTTGCGACAGGAGAAGATAATGCGACTCAGTATGGCTGCCTTGGCTGCCATCCTGGTCTGTCTGCTCAACATCCTCAGTGAGTGGCTCTGCTCTTGTTGCAGCATGGGCATGGGGCTCTTCATGGCATCACATATCAAGATGTGCGATCGCACAGCCACACTCATTGTGAAACAGCATTTGTCATCTGAAAAAGCTGAGCTTTTGATTGTGATTGTAAGGGTTTTCTGAGCAAGGGCTGTTGATTAACGAGTGTCCCATTTCAAAATGGGGCTTCGAATATGCCTAGGCATGCCTTGAAGATCCCTTTGCCAGTGTGTGATCTTTGCCCGGTTTCCAAAGGCACTGCTGTGCCCACTACGACTTGACTCTCAGTAAAAAAGGTTGCTTCCACTGAGCTATGGGAGACGTTTATGTGAAGTGCCAGTGGCCTTAGGAAAAAACCACCATGGCATGTGTCTTTGGAAAGCCAGGGAAGGCAGCAGGCCAGTCTTGTGGTAAGGGGCTGATTGCTGCCTGTTGAAAATGAAAAGAAATTCATGACTTAGTTTGTTGGCTGGCATTCATGGTGGACATTAGGTGTGTGGAAGGTTTCACACCCACGGAAGACCGGCTGGACTGTGAGGACAAGGACGAGTGCCTGGACGAGCCGTGTGGATATGCTGGCCATTGCACCAACCTGCCTCACGGCCAAGGTCACACATGCCTCTGCCACGAGAGCCTTGAGTGCCACAACTGCAGCTGCTTCGACGTGGGCGCTGGCGCACGCATGACGAACACCTCTCTTGCCCTTGGGCTGGAAGCCCTGCTCATTATCCTGGCCTGTCTAGTGGTGTACCTGCGTAAGAGAGACATCTTTGGTGCATTCTAGTGATTGTGGTCAGGGTTAGTTATCATGAGCAGTCTATACACCTCGTGTAGATTGTCTGCAGAACAGAACAAATGGTGGCATATAAGATTTTGTGATTTGGTACAGCAGTTGAGGCAAGGTTGCATATCAAGACTGTGGAAGTAGACTCCTGGAGCTGTCTGTGTGCTTGTTGCCACACAGTCTTGTAAAGTGAAAAAAATTAGCTGGAAGACGACTGCCTTTCTTGTGAGGGTAGTGCCATAGCTGTAACCATCTTGAATGTTGTATCAAATCATAGAACCCCATCCTTATGTTTTTCACAGGATCGCAGAAAAAAAAAACGTACAAGCCGGGAATCATAGCAGCCAGGAAGCGCGCATTGAAAAAAGATGCGCATCATTGCTTTTTTTTTTTTTCCTTCTAGTACGGAGAAAATGCTCTCGCAATCGTTTGCATGCATGGAAAATCTTAAACGCCCTGCAATGGCTCCCCATCTACCAATCGCCGTTCCACGCGCACAAAATGTAGGCTGTAAAAATGCCAGCACAAGGTGAACCACTATCGCAAAGGGACATTCGCGATGTAGCATGCGGGAATGCTGCCACAGTTGCGACGTAGCAGCAGAGTCTGTATTGCATGGGTTTCTATGGGAGCTTGCGTTGGACTGAGTCATGAAACTGTAGCAGCCGGGAAAGCGCAACACCCGGGAATGTAACAGTGGGGTTCTACTAAAAACCATTATTGTATGTAGTTTCATCACATTTGTTGAAGCTCCAGCGTAATAGTGGATTTGCAGTGGTTATGACTTGTTCAGCTACTCTCATAGCAATGCCTTCAGCATGTGTAGCTGATGTCGGGGCATGAATTGTGAGCTCTAATGGCGGTGACTGTGTCAAAACATTGCTTTATCCCATGAAAATGGAGCTGCATTATACAGACACTTCAGCATTTATCTGTCCTGATTTTTAAAAATTCCTGTGCATCATCTATATTGACCTAAACATAAGCAAACATCGTTCACAAAGAAGCATACTAGTGTCTACATTATTTGAGATGTAATTGAACATCGGTACTCGCCCAATTCTTCTGTAATCTCTGTGATACTGGTTTCGCCTATGAGTAGTCGAAATAGACTGCCTCAGTGGCCAGTGCCACTTTCAGGATGAAGACACCGCTCTCGGCGAGGGCATGTTGGGTCCCACTCTCCTGTTCAGCTGCATTGAACGCAATGCGGCAGCGGGCCGTTTCGAAAAGAACACTGCAGCTGCCACGTGGAATTACGGAAATTTGGTATTCTACCAAGACAGGGCGGCACCAGAGATTGTTTAAACAGTGAATCGGAGTTAGTTGCCCTAAACTGTATCATCTTTCACAGCTAATCTACCGAGAAAGCCAGCGCCTTGTGAACAGTCGGTTCGCACATGTGTTGGCTCTCATCTGTCCCGTTCCTTTTGTGCTGTGTTGCGTCATAATAGCATTCTTACAGCGTGCATAGCATATTCCAGTGCAATTTTTTTTTTATTTACAAAATACTGCAGGCCCTTTTGGGTCCTAGCAGGAGGGGCAATGCAACACGAATAAAATTTTAAAACGCTGAAAGAAATTTGAAACACAAAGCCGGTAATTCTGATGGCGTTAATCTTCTATGTTTTCAATGGAGTCTATTCTACATAGTGCTGTCAAAGGTAAAGCATTCCATTCAGTTACGGTGCGAGGGAAGAAGGAATATTTAAATACTTAGTTCTGGCGGTGGATGGAGTTAGTGAATCAGAGTGGCGATGTCTTGTTGGCATTGGAGCAGAAAATGGCTTGACATAGGGATCCGGGCACATTGACAACTTATGTTTGAGAAGGAAAAGAAATTTTAATCTGATAATTTTACGTCTTACCTGCAATATTTGAATCTGGTGTGCTCGCATTACGGCAGTTGGTGAGTCGGTTGAATGGTATTTTGAAAAGATGAATCGAATGGCCTTGCGCTGGACCATTTCCAGTGCTTGAATGTTAGTTTTAGTAAATGGGTCCCAGACGACGCAAGCGTATTAACTTGGGCCTGATTAATGATGAATAGGCTAAAAATTTCAAGTCTGCAGGAGCATTCTTCAGTTTGTGCTTGAGGACACAGAGTTTACGAAAACCTGATGCGCATACGTTACTTTTATGTTTATTCCACCTTAGATTAGTAGTTATCATCACGCCAAGATATTTATATTCAATCACCACCAAAAGTGGAAACAGGCTGTTTTTTTTGTTGTTAATCTCATAAATATGGTTTTCATGTCCCACTGATTGCAGCAATCCAAAATGTTCTTTAGGTTTAAATTGAGTAAGAGTTGGTCTTCACGACAAGTAATTACATTAAACAAAGCACAGTCATCTGCAAACAGCCGGATTTGAATGGGATGAGTAACTACTTCAACAATGTCATTCACATATATTAAAAATAACGGGGTACTGAGGACGCTTCCTTGGGGACACTAGAAGAGACAGGCAGGCTATGTGAATAATGGTCGTCAGAACTAACAAATTGCTCTGGGTTTCCTGGGTAAGGTGAAACCCAGGAAGACCGACCTGTTTAAGCATGTCAATTAATTTAGAATGGGAGACGAGGTCAAATGCTTTGCTAAAATCCATGAAAATAATATCAACCTGACCGAATTTATCAAGTACAGATGCTAAGCTATGCGAACAACTGATGTTAATTGTGTTACAGTAGACTAGTCCTTCCTAAATCCGTGTTGAATGTTAGAAAGGATCTTGTTGTCGTCAAGAAAACCGATTATGTACTTGGCGATGATGTGTTCCAGTAATTTGCAACAGGTTTGAAGTGAGAGATATGGGACGATAATTCGATATCAGTGATGCATCCCCTTTCTTAATAAGAACAGAAACAACACGTACAATTTTCCAATCTGAAAGAATGACACCTGATGACAGAGATGCGCGAAAAATGACAACCAGAAACTCTGAAAGCTTTTCGGCGTACCAGTGCAAGAAATCGTTCAGAATTTTATCGGGGCCTGGCGACGCTTTAGTTTTCAGGTTTAGGAGCAATTCGGCAGTGCTAGGTCTTGATCTCATAATAGAAGGCGTAGTGCATGGCCTTTCAAAAGGACAATGTTCTCCACTTGCATTAGCGAAGATACTAGAAGTAACGGTTAAATTTATCATTTTTATGAGTGAGTGCTTGCCGTCGTGCATTATTCGGTCAATAGGTTTTTTCTTTTGACATAAGTGGTTCCAAAATTTTCCAGGTGAAGTTCGAATGAAATTAGGCAGTTTGTATTCAAAATAATGGCATTTAGCGGACCTCACAACTGCGTTAAGGGATAGTTGAAAAGACTGAATAATGAAAGGACTGGCGCCTCCATGTTTCAAACGTTATAGTTATCTCTTCAATTGCAGAACTTTACGTATGATCCAGGGAGAGGCTTTGCAAGATATTATTATTTTATTAGGGACAAAGTTTTCAAGACAGTGAGCGCACAGTGTTTTAAACTTATTCCATAGCTCATCAGCATTACTGCTGAGGCAAAAATCTAAATAATCCAACACGCTTTCATCTTCGCATGCAAGAAGTCCTTTACCTCTTGATGGCCGCCGCGGTGGCTGAGTGGTTATGGCACTCGGCTGCCGGCCCGAAAGACGCGGGTTCGATCCCGGCCGCGGCGGTCGAATTTCGATGGAGGCGAAATTCTAGAGGCCCGTGTACTGTGCGATGTCAGTGCACGTTAAAGAACCCCAGGTGGTCGAAATTCCCGGAGCCCTTCACTACGGCGTCTCTCATAGCCTGAGTCGCTTTGGGACGTTAAACCCCCATAAACCATAAACCTTTACCTCTTGACCCGGATACTCTACATTTCGATTACTATTCCAACAGTCAGGATTACTCATTTCCAGCTGCAGTTGCATATTCACCAAAGGCAGCCATTAAACAGCTTCTCGTTTGTCTTGAAATCAAGTGCGAGAAGGCGCCTTTTATGGCTGCTAATTTCAGTAATTGTGAGGATGCCAAGTTATGCTGTGCATTATTCCTCCGTCCACAGCAGAAATTGTTCTGGAATGCAAGAGTTTAATAATAATAATAATAATTGGTTTTTGGGGAAAGGAAATGGTGCAGTATCTGTCTTGTATATCGTTGGACATCTGAACAGTGCCGTAAGGGAAGGGATAACGGAGGGAGTGAAAAAAGAAAGGAAGAAAGAGGTGCCATAGTGGAGGGCTCCGGAATAATTTCGAACACCTGGGGATCTTTAACGTGCACTGACATCGCACAGCACATGGGCGCCTTAGCGTTGTGCCTCCATAAAAACATAGCCGCCGCGGTCGGGTTCGAACCCGAGAACTCCGGATCAGTAGCCGAGCGCCCTAACCACTGAGCCACCACGGTGGGTAAAGCAAGAGTTTCACATGCCTTATCCCGCATAGTTTGGAGTTAACTGTTGGTCCAGCCATCTGGTTTGACCTGCGATTGCCATTTTTTTCTGCACGTGCTGTCACAAGCAAAGCGAAATAGCCGGTGCCCTTTTCTAGTGTGTGCAGAACACCTGGGAGCACAACAGTCCTCAGCTTGATATCTGACTGCTGCATCACACGCACAATACGAGCTCACTTCAAAGGAAGGGGCGTGGCCCAATGGAGGAAATTTACCGTTTTCACCTCTGTTTTGCATGTTTTGAGCGTTCTCCGGCGCCTTTCTTCTCCCGATTCGAGGCACCTCGGTACACATCGCACCTTCTGCACCATGCTGTCAGAAGTCGCTTGTTTTGTCCACCAGACCAGAAGCAGTTGCGCCGCTGATGTAGGCCAGGAAAACTGAAAGGCGAGTGATAAAACCTGCCGGACCACATCAAAATTTGCCGAGCACCTTCTTCACAACCTGATGAGACATTTTCCAGTAAAGCAGCCGTATTTTTTAGCCGCTCTTGTGGGTAAGCGAGCATGTGAAGCTCTCGTCGCAGCGTTTTGTTTGCCACGAAGGCATTATAACCCCTTCCCCCTCTACTTCTTTGTGCCAACTCACTACGAATATCCTGGCGCCAAGCCCATCTTCGGTGCGTCAGTAAGCAAAGAAGTCGTGGCTGTGTGACGCCAATGAAAGGCGGCTTTATTCCCCAATAATGGTTAATTTTCGTTCCTTTTCGTATTGTTTTTAAAGATACGACAACTGGGGGGAAAAGCTCTTTTCATTGCCGTCACGCAGCCACATCAATAAAATGCGTCACGTGTGTTTCTGGGCAGCCATGTCTTAGAGATTACTTCTTTTTCTTTTTTTGCCTCTTTTGATGACAGCAGTGGGAATGAGTGCTTGTCTGTCGTGTTCACTAGTCCGCGTATTTCTGAACAGTTTGCCTCAAACGTGGTTTTCCAACTAGCCCAGACTCGTACCTTAATGGGAGGTCTATGTATTGCCCTGCCCGATGACTATCGAGTAAGGCAGCAAGCCGGTGTTTCTTGGCAACTGGAGCAGATGGTTCCGTGGAAGCAAGTAAGGCGTCCTGTGTTGCTCCGGCTCCTCTTTGTTAGTTTAGCCTGGCAGGACAATGGGCTTCGAAAGAAGTATTTATCAGGGACTGATTTTGTGAGGTCTCCTTGGGAATCGGTCGCTTTTGATGATTTTTCTTGATGTTTTGAAAGGGCAAACTTAGAATTTGTTCTCGAATAAAGCGACTTAGTCACTATGAATTAGGAAAACGTCGTCGCATCGCGTCATCAGTCTACGTGTAGTCAGCACTGTCCAGAGGGAAACGCAACCATCTGCATTATTTTGTTGTGGTGCAAGCCGCTAAGGAAAGCAGGTCAGAAAATATGAACATTTGGTTTGAGACGTGTGCTCAGCTTGTCACTCCAGAGCACCTTGGAAGAAGAATTTGCCATTACTATATGGAATGTTTTACATTGGTGCAGCAATAAGACAGAGGTGCCTCAGAGGATGTTGGAAAAGTGGGTGTTAACTGTGCTGAAATATTATATTTGGCAGGTCATCCTGCGCGTTGCTTGCATACCCGAAAAACTTGGGGCCATGTGACAGTCCTTACATTCAAAACAACAAAAGCAGCATAATTATATGGAATTTGGAGACCCTGATATAGTCTTATGTCATCACTATCAAGGAAAACCAAATAACCGCTGTTCTTTTTGAGTACAGCCGGTGACTGGGAAACGCAGCAATTCGTCATAGCCTTTCGATTGTCGTGTAATCTGAGCAAGTGCATCTTGCATAAATACACTCAAAACTGCCAGCACATTACTGCCACGAGTGAACGAGTGAAGCAACTATGTACCACCGTTAGCACGCTTAACACGAATGCTCGAGCACGTGTCTTCCACTGACATTGGCGCCACTGGGCGTTGGCCGCTGGGTCTGAGATAATATTAGGGTGGAAGCAGGGCACGAGCTGCCTCCAGCCACCGCAAGCACACCGTACAGGTGTCTCGGGCTCAGCGCCCAGCGCTCGAGGGCTGTCATATCAGTCCAGAATGCGCAGTAGAGCGTTCGTGTTAAGCGTGCTGAGGGCGGTACTGTCTGTTTTGACTTCAGTCGCATTATTACATTCGCTACGCAGACGGTCGGGTGGGGCCCAGCATGCCACCGCGAGGCAAAAAGGTGTCGCGGCGTGGTACAAAGGGTGTCCTCACCCTGAAAGTGGAGGCGAGCGGTCATCCAGGCACCCTAAGTTGAAACAAGGGGCTGCGCTCCCTGCCGGTTGGAAAAGCAACCGATGGCGTCTGGGCAAGTCATGCGGTCCCTTGGAAGATTCTGTTTTGTCTGCTACCTAAAATTAACGTCGCAAGGAAGATCCATCGCTCCTCTAACTGAAACTCTGCAGAAATGCAACAGTAAACTTTAAAACGAATGCGTAACTCGCCCGCCCACAGAGCCGGGCTTTTGGCTACTGCTTGGTCTGGCAGGTGGAGCTATCTGTCATATCAGCTGCTTGGCTCACGTCTGCACAAACTGTACTCCCAGTGGACAGAAATTTCTCCTTAATTCTAGAAAATTCAGGCAACTGCATCTCAAAGAACGTAGGTTATAATGTGCTACCTTGTGAGCGATGTTTGCCCTCGATTAGGCCAGTACTTTGTGCACGGGAATTTTTTTCAAATCCAGACAGACTAATACTGAATTCTCTGTACATTCAAAAAGGGGGATTTTTTTTTTTTTGCAGGAAATAATTCTACACAAGACACTTGTTGGCAATATCCTTTTTTAGTATTATTCCGCTTCTCGCTTCAAACACTAACTGGTCACAACTGATATGTGTTACTAGTCTGCTCATTGCACCCGGGTGATCATCCGCGGAACCCATCTGTGCCAAGTACTTCGTTCTGAATTTGTGAAGTGCTAGCAGCAAAGCATGTGGGAGTTTACAGTTTCACAGAGTTAGCAACCAGAAGAAAATGATTGTGGTTTTCAAAGCGAGGTGAGTGTGCCCAAGAAAAAACACACCACAGTCCCGACTTTTCTATCGTAAAATCACACACACAACCAACAGCTGGCATTCTGATGACAGGCAAGCATCTCTGAGTATGCACAAGCCACCTCAGAGTGCATATCGCCGGTTGCGATGCCAATTTTGGTTGTAGTCACTAGGGCTAGTTGCGAAGGGCAACGCCAACGGAGTGCTTGCTTCAGCTGTACGTTGGTTCTTATTTTGCCTTCTCATTCTGGGCTCTTGCTGCAGGCGCAGCACAGCTCTCACAGCAGCGCGTTTGCATCTAGGTTTTGTCCCAAGCCATGCGTTCGTCGCCGACATGGCAATGGCAGTAGAGCCATCATACTACGCCAAGCTCGTGAAAGTGGTCGCCACCCTTCTGTGTACACAAAGCGTGGCGAGATTTAGTTCTTTGTGTGCGCGACGCGCTGTGAGATTTAGTCATGAAAAGCTTCAGAATGTGCACAAAACTACTTACCGCTTCCTCCAGCATATTGGCAACAATTAAGTGATTTTTTTTTTCACTGAAATTTTATTTTAGGACTGCCCAATTTTTCTAACATTTTCGTGGTCACTAGAGAGTAAAAAAGAATCTGTCAACTGTAGGTCTATGTGTACACATTGCTGCCTTGTGTCAAGCACTTGGTGTAGTTGCTGTCAGAAATGTCATTTTGCTAGGTGCATTATGTATTGATCTTAAAGGAACCACGATAGCAAACATTAAGTAAAGTGAAATTGTAATTATTGGCGGAGTCATTCTTGATGCAGATGTGACAAAAGATTTAGGACAGTCTTGGCAAAAAATTGTGCTTACGGAGTGCCTCCAGCTGTCTGGAGTGCAGCAAGCACAGTGCTAGTCTCATATCCTCTGTAATGTCCCACTTGTCAGAGCTGGCTTTGGCATTGTTGCAGCAGTGCAGCACTACCTTTGTTTATTTACCATCAGATAGTGTGCCAAACTCATTTTTCGCGGCTATAGAAGGCCAACTATGGGAAATGCTATGCAACTGGCCATGCTCGTTACTGTGACATCATGCCATATTTCTAAGATTGGCCACTAAAATATTTTTAGCTTGTAATTCTTCATGGGCATGATAAGTATGAGTAATGTATGTTAACACAACAAGACATTAAGAGAAAAAGAAATCAAGCTACCTTGGTCATTGTTATTGTGCTACTCATGGTTTACACAAACAAGAACGACACATACAGACAGGGTGCAAACTATCAACTGCTTTTATTGCGTGGGAAATTCGTTCTTATATTAACTGTTAATATGAAAAAAGAAGACAACTCATCTCCATGAAGCTACTTGTTTTTGTGTCCCTTCTTTTTTCATTTTAACAGTTCATATAAGAACGAATTTCCCACGCAATAAAATCAGTTGATAGTTTGCGCCCTGTCTGTATGTGTCATTGTTGTTTGTGTAAACCATGAGTAGCGCAATAACAATGTCGAAGATTACAAACCAACTAGGCCCACTTGAAGCTCTTCTTAAGCTACTTTGCATACCATTTCAGTGCCCCTTCATCCATTTTCTTGCCAACACTGGGGGCCATAAATATGATGCATATAACTAGAATTAAAATTTAACTCCAGGCTAAAACGACAGCAGGACGACACGGTTCACCATAAATGTCGCAATTTGGAACAAGGATGCTGGCTTGTCCCTTGTCCTCTCCAAGCTGTCGTATTCATGGCAGGGAACATATCAGTGCTATTTGAAACGAGTACGGTTCACTTCACTATGAAATTGGCATTCTCCACTTGCTGTGCCACGTGTCATTGTAAGAAAATAAAAATTGATGGTGCATCAGGCTTTCATTTTGTCGTCACCGTAAAGTTTGCATGGTAAAATGAGTCATTCTAAAGGTTGAAGCCCGAGGGGACGCAAGTCTACTCATTGTGAAAGCATTGCATTCAGAGTTTAACTGTCATATAATTTTCTGTCTCTGGCTCTCTGACCAATCCTTAACTACCCTTGTGATATTGAGTTTTCACCATTTTTTCTTTAGGTTGTTGTCGTGTTATGCTGCCCTGTCTTAAGAAACCCAGAAATAATATGCCATTAGGGTCCTTTGATAGCTTTCGAAAGTACCAAATGTCCATGATGCCACCATTGGCCAGCATCCTTGCCAGATATGCGAGAACATACTTAAGAGCCTCCTTAGTAGCCTTAACCTAAAAACAGCTGGAAACAATTTTGGTGCTCTTCACTGAAACTTCAATCCAAGGCCTGAATCAAGAGGAGGCGAGGCAGCGCAGTGCATTTCGGATGGCGTCATACTGCACTACTACTTCTTTTATGAAATTAAAAAAAAAGGTCATGAAACGGCGCAGTACCAAGTTGCAGTATCAACCTGGAACAGAGTTATGTAGTTGATTTGTACAACTATTTTTGTTAAACTGTAAAATAAAAATGAGTTGCCTTGTCATTGAACTTTTATAGGGCACAAACTGAATGCATGTCTTGCATACGTACAATTGGTAAAGTTGCACTCTAAATGACTCTAGAAAGTGGATGACATCACTTTCAAGCCGTTTTGACCACCGGTTTTGTAGAAAAAAGGGGGTACACATTTGTGCCAATAACTTCTTAAAAAGGCCTCAAATGTACCTGTACCTCTGTCTTACTGACATATCAGAAAGCTGGCTGTAGAATTGAAAATTACTTCAAGAAGTATTTTGAGGCAGGTGAGTCAAAGAAAAGGCTCAAAAGCTGAACAGTTTTCCAGATTTTATTTTTCCCGCCAATATGGGACACATCAAACTGTACACCCGCGCTTGTAAAAACACACAGAGCACCAAGGAGACCTATCAAAGACAGAGGAAAACAGGCTGAATGGTTTGTCTGATTGTTCGGTAGTATTCAGCGCACAAAAATATGATACACAGATGCAGCGTTGTCTGTGTGCCAACACGCGGAGCAAGTGGGACAAGTTGAGCCCCGTGATCCTACAGAGGGTTAATGTTTGGAGAAGCATATAATAGGCAGCATTCGCTTCATGGGTGGGATATGCTTTGGCGCAGCAGCATTTTTAAAGTTGCTTGTCAATGAATAGCAAATTGTTCAACTGCTTGGAGTTGCTTTTTCAGTGTAATTTCTCTTGCATTAAAACAGGACAAAGCAAATTTGTGTATTGTAAGGCAGCCAGCATTGAGGTTTAGGACCAGCAAAGGCGCTGTTCCTAAACTTAATTTTTTGTGTGCAGTTTTGGTCCTGGTGATTGTGGCATACACCCGGAGCCGACGGTCAGACCAGAAGTTTGGCCATGGTGGAGTGGACGACGATGTGCGAGAGAACATCATCAGCTATGATGATGAAGGCGGCGGAGAAGATGACATGAATGCCTATGACATAACACCACTACGAATACCAGTTGATGCATCTGGCATGCAGATTGGCGCAAAGCCTGGCCCAGAAAAAGCCCCACCTTTGCAGAAAGAAGTTCGTGTCCGGGAACGTGAGTGAACCTGTCTTTTATTGCTGTTTTTTGACGTTGTGGTATCTCTGAACAAAGCACATCACTGCCTTTGCAGCTGTGGTGATTGTTTTGGAAACTTCATGCACTGGTCTTTCTTGTTTGAAAGAAATTTTTTTTGCTGTTTTCATTCATCAGCCTTTTCATTTTTGTAGTATAATGTTGAAAGCTAGTGCATCTGATGTAGCCTTTGTTACAGATTAGTTTGTTGATTTCAAATCTAGTTTGGCTGTTAGGCTATTTAGCAACTGACTGTGGGCTATTCAAGGCTTATATATATTACCGCAGTATATGTATGCATTGTAAGACTAGACCAGACAAAGCTCCACAGTGTGCTAACTTCTTGCAATGCTTCAAAAAGCAATCCTGCTTTTTTTTTTGTACTGGGATTATGGTTGATTTATATTGCTGAGAGCTATCTCATCAGATTACTCAACTTAATTTTTTAAAATGCCCGAGCGGTAATTTTAAACAAGCAAAAAACTTTGATCCGGAACCAAAACCCCCATGTACAACCCGGAGGGCTGCTTTTTGTAACATCGGTGACAACACATGAGGCGAGAGAGCCAGATATGCGTGTTGCCATGCTGCACCAAAACCGAATCAGTAAAAGAGAAGGACATCCAAAGACCAAGCTCAAATCCACGATTCTTTCTCCATGTACTCTGATAGTGAAATTGACAACTCTGTTGACAGCTTCAGTATAAATGACTCGCCATTTAACGATGCCCTGCCGCTACAAGGTTGGCTCGATTGGGAGGGATGCTGGGAAAGCGCTGTGCATTGCACTTTGATATTGCTGCAGACTAAGCACTCACGGTTTAAAAATAGCAGATAAAAGTGAAGGTTGTGAGCAAGAGGTAAGCAGCACGGGCAAAAGGACTAAGCTGACCCATGCCAGTGCCAGACACTTAACAAGGTACGAGAAAAGTAATTGTCCTGGTGCTGCTGTTTCAGAAAGTTTACAGTGGTTACCTGTATGTATGTACAACTCTTGAAATGCTACAGTGGTGCTACAACCTCTTCACATGTGATTCAAAATGGCGTCTCCCAGTTGAAAAATAGGTGTCGCCACCCTACCAAATGGACATTTTTCGATGCGACCAAGTGGCTGTAGGACTGCAGGTTGTTGCAAAGAGCACATAGTGCCACTGTCTTTCGCTGTCGCATCGTGCGCCGATTGCTTGGTTCTAACCCAATATCGTTAAGGCTCCCATTTAAGGCATTAAGGCTGCACTTTTACTGGCTTTACTTTCTCAGCGACCTGCGCCGCCTTCTTGTACATTCATAGCCAGCTTTACTTTTTCCGTACACGCCATGTGCTTTGCCTCAAGGTCTTCAACAAAGTGGCTTCTCTTCGCGGCTTTGGAGCTTGGTGGTGAAGCCACCTCAAAAAAGCGCATTCAGTATTTATTTGCCTCCCGATCCTAGACTTTGCGTGTGCCGCGATGTCATCATTCCGCGAGAAGTACATTGCCATGGCCAGACGGTCTTTACTATAGCCATTTCTTCGAAGAAAAATCTTTACTATAACTGAAAAAAAATGTGCAATCGTCTGTGGAAGGCAAAATGGAACCGTAGCACCACTTTACTATAACAGAGTTTACTATAGCGGGGTTCTGCTATATTAGGAATACTGTTGGACGTATCGCACAGTAGCTCCTGTTACAGCCCGCACCAATTTGAACTTTCAGAGTGAGCGAATAGCTCGTCTTAGCAGCCTGCGTTTTTCACGACGACAATTTAATGGTTTTCAGAAATGAATAGGCTCAGGCATGTTAGTAATACATCGTTATATGGAAACAAGGAAAGAGCTTGATTTCATGGCGTAGACGGCATGTGACAGTGTTTCATATCTTTTCTGTAAGTTATTTTTTCTGTTGCAGATTAATGTGTGCGTGCGCGTGCGTGCGCGCGCACTTTTAGGCCCACAATAAAAACCTAGTTGAAGCTTAGTGCTTGTCCTGTCACTAGTCTTGTCCTCTTTTTCGTGATTTCCTGCCATATTTTCAGTGTAACAACAGTTAATGTAAAGCACAACACAGTGTTAGGTTTCTTGCATCTAAAGGTGAAGTGGCCTTGAGAAAATAAGACAAGCAACAAGCAACCTGCAGTGCGTGCATTCACCCTGTCCATGCTCTGCGCGAATCTCCCCGGGTGGTCTCGCATATTTACGAGCACTGCACTCTGCGTTCAAGGCCCTGAGTATGAAGTGCTGCCTGCCAGAGGAACCCATTCTAACACCATGGGTAAGGTGTCCTGGGCATACATGCAGTCCGCAGATATGCAACTGCCTTAGCATGAGTGAACTTTCTGTAGCATAGCCACAAATACTTTTGTTGCTGTTTGCTACCTGTTATTTTCGCAGTCAGGGCTAATTAACTAGAATCGGACACCTTCTAACTATCTGCTAAATTTATCGCCACTTGATTGCTCTTCATAGTTCGCCCTGAAGGATAGGTTGCCTAGAAGACGTCGTGTATTAAAGCAGTGTCAACACAGCATCCAACTTAAATAACCGTCTGCAATCCAGTCTCGTGGAATTGAGCTCCTCCTTCAGAAATGAACTTTTTTTTATCACTCCCACATGAAATGTTGCTATAGAGCATGTTTTCAAAGCCGGGACCAGTTGAGGTACCAGACAGCTGAAATCCGCCTTTCATGAGGAGTCTTGTCGCTGGGAATTACGTTGCAAGGTACTCCCGTTGTCTCCTCTGAGTGATTCATGCATCCCACAACACATTAGTCACCGCAGCAACTTCAGGAACCACAACCTGTGTGCCGAAGACCTCAGTCGTACCCATGAAATTGGTTTGCTGCCAGGCCGCTGTCTGTCTGCCCCATGCTAGACTGTGCCACATGTGAAGTCATCATGCTCAAGGTTGGCCATAAAAATCGCCTGTTTGACAGCATGAATCATTGGAATGGGGGGCACACACAATCTTGACTTTGACAAAAGCTTACAACACTACTTTCACTGACATCGGTGAACATAGGAAAATTGCCGGAGTTGCCCTTAAAGGTGCAGTATGGCAAGTGATGGCCTTGTTTTTTTGGTAATTTCTTGGACAGAAATCTGATTGCTTTGCAAGGACCTGCAGTGAAGTGTGGGGCATTCTGCTAACACAGACCACTTCTATTTGGTGTGTTCAGCACCCACAGGGGCCCACCCAGATGTGGGTGACTTCATTCGGGACCACCTGGACAAGGCAGACCAAGACCCTGGAGCTCCTCCAGTGGATGATGTGCGCAACTATGCCTATGAGGGTGGTGGCTCCACTGCAGGCTCACTCAGTTCCCTGGCCTCAGAGACGGATGACCATGAGCAGCGCTTCGACTACCTCAATGGCTGGGGGCCCCGCTTTCAGAAGCTGGCCGACATGTACGGACAGGGCGAGAGTGAGGAAGACTAGGCGCCATTTGCACATCTGCCTCCTTGTCCCCCATTTCATTGACCCTTTAGTCATTGATTTTGTTCACTTTGGCCTGCTCTTTTGTCCACTCACATTTGCCACTCACTCACACACTCAAGTCCCGCAGCTCACGATGGATAGGGGCACGTTGCTTTTTTTATGGGCAAGTGTTTGCACCAAGTGAAGATCAAAAACATCTGAGAAGCTTAGGCAGCTAAGGCAATGCTCATTCTTGATGTTGCAGGCTTACATCTTGGTACTTTGCTGTTGTTGCCACCTCTGCTTGATGAACACAGCAGCTGAACTAGTGGCACACTTTTGACTTCAGTAGATAATACAAATCTTGATGGTTGACTTAGCCAGCAAGACTGTACAGCCGACCGATGCTGTTTCTAGCACTCTAGGAATACTACTGCGATACGTACATAAATGCCATACTGACTTAATATTAGTGTGCCATCTGGATATTCTTCTGTGCAGGTTGGGTTTGTCTGTCCTGAACATATAAAGCTGCCCCCTACATCGTGGTCTGCGTTTGTTGACTTGAATGCCCAAATTTGCCTCGTGCCTTCCTTGAGGCTGGTCATTGAATCATCCCAAGTGTTTCCTGCATCATTTGTGTATAGTTTTGTTCGTTTTTAAAGCTGTTTCAACATTCATCATATTTACCAACATAAAACACAGTTCTTGTTTTCTGTGGTGTTTCTGTAGCAGCACGGTGCAATCCAAAGGGACAGTGTACAAGTGAGCTTGGTTGCTCCGGTCTTCCGCAACGTTTTCTTCTCCAGAAATGAGCAGTATTTTTTCTTCCATCAGCATTGTGAACTTTCTTTTCACTGTGTCCCTGATGCACATCAAAGTGGCCATATAGAGCAATCTTTACCACTCTCATTTGTTAATGATGAAATCATGCATGCTTAAGGTTGTGTTTTTTATTATGTTGCCTAGTGTCATCACAAACATGCACATGGCTTGAAGAAATTCCCACTGCCTTTGATTTATATCTTCATGACGTTAGTGTGTACTGTAATTGCTCTGTGGGTATGTTCTTGCCATATTAATGTTTACAACTGAAGGTCTTTTTCAAGCTGTGTGCTTGTTGCTGATGCCAGTTTTATGTCTTGTGATGGAGACAGTGTTTTTATCTGTCTTAAGGCTCGAGTGAATTTCGAAACTGCCCAAATTTTTGTGCAGATTCTTTTCTTTTGGTGAAATTGTTTGTTGTAATGTAGCTTGTGAAAAATATTGTGTAGTATAGTATGTTTTATCAGTTCACGTGTATGGCTGTAAATTATGTTTTGATATGGCAGCTATGAATTTAAGGTCTCAGTTTTAGGCAGTTCCTTTTGTAACACACCACACATGGAGTTTTTCTCTGCATGCAGGTGTGGCTCATATGTGCCCTTTTATAGACAACCCACCTCCCACCCATTTATATGTCCTGAACTGATCCTCGCGAATGTCGTGGCACACTCGTGATCGTCCCTCGACGTTCTGCCGAACACTTCTCATGGCGCTGTTGATGCAGGTTTGCGCAGAGTGAGGTGGCTAGAGAAGAAGTCATGAGCGGTGAACTTTTGCTGCACAAGTGCCAGGCAGCCTTTGGTCTGTGCGCATACTCCAAGGTGCATTCCATTTTTTAGGCGGCAGTGCTGCTTCATGCCTCAAATATTGCTGCTCCAGTCGAGACAGCAGAAGAGAGAAGCTGTGTTTCCAGGGGTCATCGCGCTGCCCCTCTTACCATCCAGAAACTCTGCTGCTTCCACTGGGACAAAGTGAGCAACAGGTTCCTTTGTTGCGCCAGAAGCAAGACAAAGGGGGTTATTTATTATTATGTCAGAGTTGTATACACACAGGAGGGAGAGCATACACCCATTGCAGTCCCCTGCCTTTTGTGTGTGGCAAACAGTGGAAGGTGAAGCGTTTTTCTACACGTTACTGTATACAACATGCACATTATACTTGAAGCGTGTTCACCCAGTGCAAGTGTGTATGGCTGTGTGGGTGTATTTAAAGAAAAAAAAAAGAAAAGCATGCATCTTAGTTTGTATGTGTCGCATTTGTCAGGAGCAGCTCGCATTTTGTTTTGAGAAAGCCAAGATGCTCAAGTCTAAGCAAAGTTTGATTTATTATTGTGTAAACATGCAACTAAAATGCTCACTGTGACAGTGCTGCAACTATACCACAGTATGTAGAAAGCGCCTGCATGAAGACAAGGTTGTGTTTTGATCCTAATGAGAGGATGAACTTAACATGTTGACGGGGTGTGTTATTTCTTTTGTGAACTTCAGTATATTAGTTTGAATGGATGAACAGAAACATTGTTCTTGAATTGGTGCTTGTGTATAGCAAAGTGCATTTCAGGGACCTCCCCAAAAATTTGTTTAGACCCAAGTTTCCAAAGCACTGTTGTCCTGTTTGGCATAGTTTGCTGGTATTTTTCTGTCTGTAGCTTAGCGAGCATATCATAATGGGCTGTGAGCTAGACTTAACATGCCATTCATTCCGGGTGTGTATTGGCACATTATGCTGTATTTTTAGCGAAAACCAATGCTTGTATTGTGTGGCATGTGTCATTGCAAGTTTCATCTTTGTCTTTTTTATTATTTTTGGTTTTAATCATCACATTGTGCTAGTCACACCTTTAATGGAATACATTTAATGGAATGCACTTGTGGTTATTGCAAACACATCTGTTTGCTGACATGGTGACATGTGCACCCAACGCAATGTGCATTTTCCTTCTGTGCGTATACTCTTCGGGTCCCATTCAAAGTTGTTGCCCTTCTGCCCTCAGTACTGTGGTGTGTGTTGGCTGCAGCTGCACCAGTGAGCAGCAGTCATGCTTTTATTTCTCCCCCCTGCTTTGAGTGAGTTAGCAGCAGCTGTGAAAGTTGAACAAAGCTGTGCGCATACTCTTGAAGCAACTACCAGCAGAAAAGCAAAGCCATCAAGCATGTAGTACCACCACAACTTGTAGTGGAATCATATATATATATATATATATTATGTATATTATATATGAAAGAGAGAAAGAATGCAGGTAGGGATTATATAATGTTGGTGTGTGTGCGTGTTTGTATGTTTCATTTTTTTTTTTTTTTTCACCAGGTGCACAGTAGTGCTGAACTTCAGTTTTATTTTCCATCATGGTAGAAATTTCGTAGTACTTTGCGTTTTTCAGGGTAAGCACTCTGTTTCTGCAGGCACAGAGGTTGTTTTCTCTGTCTGTTGCCTTTCTGGCGTGTGCTGTGCATGTGTGTCCCCCAAGAAGTGGTAGCATAGATGGTTGAGTTCCTCACCTAATTTTCGAGACTGTATTTGTTGATGAAGTGCCTAGTGACCTCTCATTCCCTTATCTGTGCTGGCAGAATCTGGGTGCTACTCTGCATGTGTGCGATACTTCAGATATTGTAGGGGCAGCTCACAGGAAATCTTGTGTGGCACCTTTTTTTTTAGTGTGACCTTTTCTCTTGGGTTTATTGCACATCTGCATCATACAGGAGACCTTTCATTTCTAGCCTCTACCTTTGCCCCTCCAGTGCGACTGCTATGCGTTGTCACACATCGTTGGAAGGTTTTAATGAGAATTGTGCTTGTGTACTGAAGTTCTTTTTTGGGTGTTTTACAATGAGCTGTCTTTGCTTCAAGTATGTAGATGTTAGGTCATAATTTTTGAAGTCTTAATAAAAGCCACATATGTTGAATGAAATTTGTCGCGCATAAGCGCAGCATCAGTGAATCACACGCACCTGCCATTAAATTGTATGCATGGTGTTTTTCAGATGCATGATGTTTGCATGATGTTTTTCAGATAAACTGGAAAAAAACATGACTTCAAATGCTGTAATCAAACCTTGTGCTATATAAAATTGACAGTCCTTGGGTACAGAAAGCCAAAAAGGACTAAAAGCAACCAGCAATAGAAAAAAGCCCTTGTGCATTCAACAGCCCTGTATACACTTCAGGCAATCACAGACATTGAGGTTCCAGAAGCAAGCAGACTTACTGCAATTCTGCTAGAACGAGTGAGGCATAACCACCTAGTTCTAGATTTGCAATTCATTAACCTGTATACCTGCAATAGTAATGTTCTCTTACTTTACGTTCTTGCACATATGAATAACTGCACATCCGTAAGGAATATTGTATTGTGCTCTAGACACAACAGATGAGCACTACAAAATACACAGCCGCATTCAGGTAAAACATTCCCTTCATGCATTTATTTTTCTATAACTAAGAGTCATTTTACGATGGCGAAACTCAACAAGAAATGAAGACAGAATTCCACAAAAGAAACCCTGAGATCGTACAAGCACGAACCATGGGAAGAACATCAAATTCCCTTCTGCTCCACTTCGATGCAGACGAACTACCAGATAGCATCGTATACTTCGGAGTCCTGTACCCAGTCGACCCCTTCATTCCAAAAGTAGAGGCGTGCACGAACTGCAGAAGTCGGACACAGAAGTGACGCATGTCCGGAGCCGCCGCAGCGATGCCCGTACTGCGGCAACCAGCACCTAAAGGAACCAATATGCGACCCAATTTGCATTGTCTATGGAGGAGCGATAAGAGCTGCAAGAAACGATTTCAACGACCCCAAGCGATGACATCGCAGCACGAGTCAAGATCAAAATCCCGGACCTGCGAAGACCCAGCATCCACCCAATGGAAAAACCGCTCGATCTCCTTCCTGTCCTTGGACAGCGGACGTAGCAACAGCCACAGTGGAGGTGGCAGCAGCAACAACAGCCGGAGTCAGAGCCCCGGGCCAAAACAGGTGAGCTGGGCGGGAGTGGCCTCTCACTGAAAGGGGACGGTGCTGCAGTCATTGCAGTATGAACTCGATCAGGCACTCCACCACATTCAAATGCTCACGGACCGAATCAAACACTTGGAACAAGAAAATAGTAAACTAAACGCACCTGCCAAATCTAAGGACTCTCCTCCAAAACCACTCCCAATGCCGGAAGACACAGAAATGGAAACTACTGTGACCGCATCAGTCGAAACACCAGTAAGCGTAGTAAGCAAGAAAGAAACACCCCGAAAAAAAACGAGCAGTAGCTGACATAAGAAATCCCTCATTGGAAGACAGAGTCCCAAAACTCGGAACAAAAAGCGCACGAGCACAGCCAGAAACTCGATAACCTAACACAGAGAGTTGACAATTTAACACAAGGACTCGAACAGCACATACAGGATGTAAATCACAAGTTATGAGTATTCGACACCGTTTTACAGGACATTTTACGTCGGCTTCCCCCATCAGCTCAAGGGGCGCCAATCGATCTATCCCAGCAAAATTGCCAATCCTAAAACCATAATTTGGCAGTGGAACTGCAGGTCGATGCGCAACAAAAACGCAGATCTGCACTTGCATATTAAATCGCAATCCGAAAACCCTGACGTAATAGGAATCCAAGAACCGAGAATGTCTCGACTAAGACTGCCAGGGTACCGGGTAGTTCTGCCATGTCACATCGCAGAACAGCCTTTAACCACTACGATGGTACATAGAAACCTTACCGTAGTTAACCACGAGATTGAAAACGTAGAGCTCGATTTTATATTAATCGAAATTCTGCCTAGCAAAAGAAACTCCTCTTCTTTGTTCATAGTGAACGCACACAGCGACCCCAGGGCACAGGCTGGACCAGTGAAAGCCGCTATACTCAAAGCCTTACAAATCGCAGGCCAAAACCCAATCCTAATTGTGGGCGACTTCAACGCTCAACACGTGCAATGGGGACACGCAACAACATCCAGGAAAGGCACGACCCTAATGGATTTTATCCAGCAAAGGGGGCTATCCCAACACACGGGCCCCATACAACCTACTAGGATAGGCAACAGTGTGAACATGGACACGTGCTGTTGTGATCGCGCTCCTTCCTGCTGTTGAGTTCGGCGAATTTGGACATGGGGAGGATTCCCTGAAAACCACCGCGAAGGGGAATGAGCCCTCTGGAAGAAACGTGGCTGCAGGAATGTCGGAAGCAGCGACGATAGTAGCGTCCCCACGGGTTCGAACATGCCATCGGGTCGACGAAGTACTAGATCAGTGTTGTCCTCTTCAGTGACGCTGGGGTTGAACAATTGCCCGAGAGCTGCGCCTTCGACAGAGATTCCACGTTCCGGTCATCAGACGATGAAGTACAAGATCAGTGTTGTCCTCTTCAGTCAAGCTGGGGTTGAGCAATTGCCCGAGAGCTGCGCCTTCGACAGAGGTTCCGCGTTCCGGTCTTCAGTACAAGATCTTTCAACCCCTGCTGGGAGACAGCCCGCATTCCTGTGTCACGCAGGCGCCTTCCTGTTCCACATGGGCGCGGTCCGGACCCACGTGCGCGCCCACCTCGAGGCCGCGTGGACGACAACGTGACCGGGTCCTGTTCTCTTTCCCTCGACCGAGCTGCGAGAGAACATCAGGGCCGCCCTGCCGTGGGTGGTACCATCAGTGCCATCGTGTGATTGGACATCATTCTTTGAACTGTATTCCCCAGCTAGGTATCTGGGGAATACGAAGAGTATTTAACGAGCTGCTGGCTTGGTACCAGAAGAGAGCCCCCTTCTTGAGAGATACCCTTTGCTGGGAGAGACTCCCGACTGCTAGAAGCTCTCTTTACTGGGAAGCACTTTTAGTTGCCCTTACTTGTACATTATGTAAATAGTCTTTGCATAAAGTTTTCCAAGCTTTCTTCCTCCGATCGTCCTCGTCTTTTCTCCGACCCAGTCACGCTACCTGAATCCCAACCGTACCCAGACCTCACGATAGCCAAAAATCTCCCTGTCTTAAGCTGGATCAACACCAGACAAAATCTAGGAAGTGATCATTATATCATAACTTCTAAAATCGCCATTCGCAATCTCAAACCCAAACCCAGAAAAAACAATCACCGACTGGGACAAACTTAGGACGATCCGTGACCTAAATCAGGAACCGATTACAGACCAAAAACAGTGGACACAAACCTTCATATCGGATGTGGGAAATGCCACTAAAGAACTAGTACATGACCTAGGCGTAAATACGATTGACAGCCGGCTTACATGCGGGAGGCAAGGCAAAGCCCATGCTTAAAGATGGCTTAAGCAAAAATACAACAAAATGCTTATAAACAGGATAGTCACACCCACGGAAGAAATTCACCACCATTCCGCAGAACTCGCAAGACAGCAGTGGAACCATATCTGCGAAAATGTAAATAGCAATCTAGGCACGAGAGAAACGTGGAATCTTCTGCGGCATCTCCTTGATAGGGAATCGAACAAAGCTACGACTCAAAAGGAAATCGCCAAAATTTTAAACATAGACCCAGGCACGGATCAAGATATTATAACCACGCTACAGCAGAAGTATTTCTGCACAACACGAGAGACGAAGGCCCTACCCGATTATAAAGGACAACGTAACCCCATCCTGGACGCTGACATAACAATGGCGGAAATCACAGCAGCCCTCCTTAAGATACGCACGACATCCACTCCAGGAGAGAACGGAATTAACAATAAGACACTCAGAAATCT
Organism: Amblyomma americanum; assembly: GCF_052857255.1. Classification (NCBI taxonomy): domain Eukaryota; kingdom Metazoa; phylum Arthropoda; class Arachnida; order Ixodida; family Ixodidae; genus Amblyomma; species Amblyomma americanum. Next base: position 147,838,240 of record NC_135497.1, read on the forward strand.
GGACGACACTTCTATCACAGCCCTCACGGGCTTTGCGAACGAGTGTTGGAGGGAGGAAAAACTTCGAGCGTCTTGGAAACATGCCGTCGTTAAATTAATCCCAAAACCAGGCAAAAAGAGCTCCCGCTCGAAATCCTCAGACCTATTTCGCTTACTTCTTGTATAGGAAAACTGATAGAGTACGTCATACTAGACAGACGGCAGTCCCACATGCACAGAGGGAGAATTTATATATAAACACTATGGTCGGCTTTAGACCACATTTATCAGCACAGGATACGTTGCTCAGACTAGCAAACGAAGGTCTATCTCAGGAGCAAGAGAGGAGCACAAGGGCAATTCTAGCTCTAGATTTAACCAAAGCATTTGATGACGTCAAACACAAAGCAATCCTAGATTCTCTTCCACTATTGAATGTAGGCGAAAGAACTTTTAACTACATCACGGACTTTCTCTCTGATAGAACGGCTAAAATTTAAATTGGCACAATAAAATCCGGCACCTTCAATTTAGGAGACAGAGGAACGCCACAAAGATCTGTCCTGCCTCCCATCTTATTCAATATAACCCTCAACAAAATGGCACACGAACTCGCCAAAATCCCAGACCTAGAACACTCATTGTACGCGGACGATATCACCCTTTGGACCACCAAGGGGAGTATCGGCACGATACAAGATACGCTGCAACAAGCGGCAGATTTAGTAGTAGAGCAGGCCCAAGCCTTGGGACTTGCATGTTCCCCCCAATATCCGACGTCCTCATCCTACAAACAGAGCGTCAAAGAAAGAATAAAGCGCCTGAGATCAAAATCTGCGCTTAAGGGGCAGCCATCCCAGAAGTGAAAACACTAAGAATATTGGGAATGCTAATACAGTCAAACAAAAAAAAAACGACTCACTATGAAACTGAGAAACACCATCAACCAAGTCTCCCTCCTCATCAGACGCATCGCGAATAGGCGAGGAGGAGTTAAAGAAGCCGAGACCAGGAAACTAATCCAAGCCTTCGTTCTGAGCAGAGTCATCTACTCTAGACCATACGTCACCCTCACAGAGAATGGTTTAGGTTTAGGTTTATGGGAATTTAACGTCCCAAAGCGTCTCAGGCTATGCGGGACGTCGTAGTGAAGGGCTCCGGGAATTTAAACTGCCTGGGGTTCTTTAACGTGCGCTGACATCGCACAGTATACACGGGCCTCTAGAATTTCGCCTCCATCGAAATTCGACCGCCGCGGCCGGGATCGAACCCGCGTCTTTCGGGTCAGCAGCCGAGCGCCATAACCACTGCGCCATTGCGGCGGCCCAGTCAGAGAAAGAGACGACCAGGATGCTCTAAATAGACAATCCTACAAAATTGCGCTCACTCTACCCCGTCACATCCCAAATGAAAAACTACTACACTTAGGAATTCATAACACCTTAGCGGAAATGATGGAAGCACACCTCACCGCACAATACGAAACACTGTCCGGCACTACAACGGGACGTTTCATCTTAAAGAAGGTAGGAATACAATATGAAGGAAACCGTGCACGCACATTGCCAATTCCAAGACACGTGCACGAACATTAAGTAGTCCATCCTCTGCCCATAAGCATGCATCCAGACTACGATACGGACCGAAGAAAGGCTAGAAGAAAAACGTCACGAAAGATTTTCAGTTCAGAAAGACACGGCGCAAGTAGACGTGGCCTGTGACGTCGTCCTCTGTGTTTCTTCTGTCCCTGTGCTTTAACGCGCTATCAACAAGAATGGATCATTACCAACTAGCCCGGCAATTTGTCCTATGCGGACAGAGACGCCTTTTCCCTGACAGTTGTCGATCATCGAGGTTTTTCCCCTCGCATCGGCGACAATCGATAAAACAAATATTCCGGAGGAGGCCGAAGAAGCTGCCATAGCTCTAGCCATTACCTCTACCACTGCCAAATACATCATCAGCGACTCTAAAACCGCAATTCGAAATTTTGCCAAAGGAAGGGACCACTCCGCAGCCATCAAAATTTTACAAAAAATCTCCAACACCCCACCAGATCACATTGATCTGGGTCCCCACCAATTCAGGCCGTCCTGGAAACGAGGCAGCGAACCAATTTGCCCGAAGATTCGTAGTTAACCGAGAGGTGCGCTACCCCGAGCTCAGGTCTGCCAGGGAGCGAGTGACGACCTACAAAGAAATTCCCAGAGCAGTTTAGCCCCGTCTGTTTCCCTAGCTGTGGACATCATAAGGCAGACACACCACACATCCTATACTCATGTAATCTAGACAAGTCGTCGAACAGTCTGCAGCTCTCTACCCAATCGCAGTGGGAGGCCGCGCTGCTCAGCTCGGACCCGGAGGTTCAACTCCGAGTCACGGAGCGGGCCGAAGAGGTCGCCGAACGACATCGTCGGTCGGCCACCTGGCGTCTGGCCTAGAAGAGGAGCCCACCGCGGGGAGGGGAACGTTACCGCAACCCACGCCTAAGGCTTATTCTTTAATAAAGTTTACCTCCTCCTCTTCCTCCACTGAGCCACCGCGGCGGGTAATGTGTGACAAACAAATTATAATAAAAAGCAAGAGGTGGCCAGGGTGCAGGAATTAGCGCCTCGTCGGTCCTGATACAATTAAGTATGACGCTGCGCCGGAGCCGCTTGATAGCGCCTCTCACTTTGTGCGCATGCGGAGAGGTATCAGTGGGGGTATACATATAGCGGGGCGTTTGCAAGTGTGGCATAGCCATGATGAAGGAGAGCGAATTTGCTGCTCAGCTGCAATTGATGCTCAGCGGCTCAGCGTAGCTCACGATACGTATATCCTTGCATAGCCGAGCTAAGGCACTGCAAATTTTTTGCTTCCTTAACAACCGAATTCCCCAACAAACGACCTTGAGCCTCCCTTTATAAACAGATTATTTTATTCGTTCATTTATTAAAAGTGTTCATCTCAGGATCCTTTGCCCCTCATAACAAAACGACAGCACAAGTCGTCGCTTAAGGGCCACAAACAATATTTTGCAAACAATACCAACGGCACACTGCATAAATAGTTCAAGGTAGATACTCGCCTCATACTTTCATTTAGTACTGCCGAACGGTCGTACAAGCACTGGTTGATCTTAAGCTTTCGCTTCTAGAACTGAACAATATCAGGGAGATGTCAGCGCACACCCCATAGCCTTCAATTATTGCGCCTCTTCCGAAATTCTTTTAACCCAATTTTATTTTATCAGAGTATCCTGACGGGTAAGCTTACTTTCTGCCTGCATTCGCTGCCTTATTATGGCACCGGTGAGGTGTCCACCTAGTGTGGGGCAGTTGTCGCGCGTTTCCTTCCCTTATAAAAAGGAACGCAGTCTTTGTCGTTTGAAGGCGGCCGTGCACCTGCACGAGCTTGCACGGTAAGAAGGGAGTAGCTCAAAAGCACTGCCAAGATAACAAAAAATATACATTTGTTTCAGGAAAGATATACGCAGTAATTTTCTCACTCGCGCTGTACACTACATACACTACATTTGATGTTTTTTTTCTTTTCATGAAATGAAGGGTGCCGTAACTGTCTCGTTTATTGGTTGACCCCTCAACCGCGTCCTGAGGGACACTCTTCTCTGCGTTTCTGCCCGCCGCGGTGGCTCAGTGGTCAGGGCGTTCGACTACTGATCCGGAGTACCCGGGTTCGAACCCGACCGCGGCGGCTGCGTTTTTATGGAGGCGAAACGTTAAGGCGCCCGTGTGCTGCGCGATGTCAGTGCACGTTAAAGATCCCCAGGTGGTCGAAATTTTCCGTAGCCCTGCACCACAGCACCTCTTTCTTCCTTTCTTCTTTCACTCCCTTATTTATCCCTTCCCTTACGTCGCGGTTCAGGTGCCCAACTATATATGAGATACTGCGCCATTTCCTTTCCCCAAAACCAATTATTATTATTTCCCTCCATGTATTCATTCACTGCACGGTTGAGGTGTCCTCCGAGAAATGAGACGATTATTAAGGTCTACCTTTCCTCAAAAGCAATTTTCTTTGTCCCGGCCGCCGCGTGGCCCAGAGGTTAGCTCTTCGGCTGCCTAGCAAAAGCGCGCCGTGTCGATTTAGTTAATATGTCCACTGAGTGTAGAATTACAGCGCCGTTGATATCCTCAAAGGCACCTTTATCTTGTGGTGGCTCAGTGGTTAGGGCGCTCGACTACTGATCCGGAGTTCCCGGGTTCGAACCCGACCGCGGCGGCTGCGTTTTTATGGAGGAAAAACGCTAAGGGGCCCGTGTGCTGTGCGATGTCAGTGCACGTTAAAGATCCCCAGGTGGTCGAAATTATTCCGGAGCCCTCCACTACGGCACCTAATTCTTCCTTTCTTCTTTCACTCCCTCTCTTATTCCTTTCCTTACGGCGCGGTTCAGGTGTCCAACGATATATGAGAGAGATACTGCTGCATTTCCTTTCCCCAAAAAACCAATTATTATTATTATTATTCTTGTTTGCCTCACCCTTTAAGTGGCAGAGTGGTTAGGCACTCGGATGTCGACCAAAAGCACGCCGGATCAAATATCGCCCGAGGTGGACCCGTTTCGATGGAGGCGGAATGAAAAAATACGCCCGTGTGCTGTGCGATGTCAGTGCACATAAAAGATTCCGAAATTACTCTGGCATAAATTAATGCGTAGAACTCCACTACGGCGGTACTTTCTATCATTCTTCCTGCCCTTATTCCTCCGTCTCATTCTTCACAGCGCAGTTCACGTGACAGCGCAGGTTAAACCAATTTTCTCACTATTACTCTCCATCTCTAAATCCTTGTGTTGGCTGTGCCTCTACAGCTCCTGGAACGACCACTTATGTGGAGGCAACGGCACTCATTCCAGCGTGGCGACCTATGCCGAAGCTTCTCAACGAGGTTGTCAGATCATTCCAATGAATCGAGCTTAACTTGAACCTTGCAACTCCTAGGCTGGCAGCGGAACTCCAGCGCCCCACTCAAAAATTATGCGATGAAGTTTACCAAGCTGACAGCAGCGGCTCAAGATATACCGGCGGCCCCAAAAGGGTTTTACGACGCCTGCAGTCCCAGCATAGGTCGAGACACGAGCTCAACGGATGCTGCGTCCTATCCCCTACAGCAGCGAGCGATGCTCGAGCTACATATAATGCGCGTACCCGTCTGGGTTATTAATGCGAAATCATTAGATGGCTATGTCCCGAGTTTCTAGTCAGAAAAACTTTCTCCGAGCGATTACGTCGTTCTGTGAATATAAATCTGCAAATGTTTGCTTCTGTTAGGTACTGTGTGCTGAGATCTCGCTGTGATCTCGAAGATCCCTTCCTTTCCGGCGCGGTTCGAGAGAGAGAGAGAGAGACTTTATTGTTAGAGAGGAAGTCGGGGCACGCTCCTGGGTCTCCGCACGACCCCACTGCACTCAAGTGTTTATGTCCCTAAGGTCCATAACACTGGCAGCCCGGCCGGTGGCGATTGTCTGCACGGCCGGGTCCTCCGAGCGCAGCAGGGTCTCCCAGTCCTCCCAGATCTTGAGGTCCTCTAGGCCGCGCGGGGGAGGGTCAGCCGGGCAGAGGGAGAGGATGTGGAGGGAAGAGGCGAATGGTTCCGGGCACAAGGTGCAGGCAGGAGTGGGGGAAGGCGGGATGATAGTGGGCTAGGGTCAGGGGTGAGGGGAGTGTGTGTGTCTGTAGTTTGTGCCAGAGTGTTGCGTGTTTGTTATCTAGGGAGGGGTGGGGCGGGGGGTAGAGCTGGCGCGAGGCTCTGTAGGCCTGCGTCATCTCGCTGAACAAGTGCATTCGCTCACTCGCGAATCCCCGATCCGAGGCCACCTGAACCCGGTTTAAAGAACCTCGGGCTAAAAGGTCGGCGGCCTCGTTTCCGGGATTCGCGGAGTGCGCAGGCACCCATATAAGCTCTACATGGCGGGGTGGGGGTGCATCGGGCGAGGTCAGTATGCCAAAAGCAGGGACGTGGACTCGACTTCGCGCAAAATTTAGAATTGCAGTTTTAGAGTCTGTTAAAATGTACTGGGATTCCGTGCGGGTGATGGCAATTGCGATCTCGGCTTCCTCTGCAGCCTCTGGGGTGGTGTCTGGGGGGAGAGGTAGTGTGAGGAGGGCGGATGAAGAGGAGTCCACCACGGCTGCGGTTGCTTCGTCACCCGTGCAGGCGGCGTCCACCCACACGGCGTCCGGCTCGGAGCCGTACACTCTGTGGAGTGCCTTCGCACGGGCTCGACAGCGCTGCTCATGGTGGGAAGGGTGCATATTTTTTGGCAGTGGCTTGATGACCAGCTTTTGGTGAAGGGATCGAGAAATGGGGAGGAGGGTTGGGTCGTTGGCCGGTATTCTGATTCCGAGGGAGTCCAGGATATACCGGCCTGTGGAGGTTTGTGTAAGCCTTATGTATTGGGCCTGTCGATGGGTCTCCACGAGTTCCCCAATCGTGTTATGGAGGCCCAGGCCTAGTAATCTGTCTGAGGGGGTGTTGAGGGGAAGATGAAGTGCGACTTTGAATGCCTTGCGGATCAAGGCATCCAATGTATTTATGTCGTGTTTGGATAGTTCTAGGTATGGGGTAGTGTAGAGCACACGGCTGAGGACAAATGCATGAATGAGGCGACAGAGGTCGCGCTCCTTCATGCCTCTATGATGGCCCGAAACTCTGCAGATGAGATGCGATATTGCGCCTGCAACCTGCTTGAGTTTCTTGAGGGTGGTGGTGTTTTTGCCATCGTTCTGGATATGCAGGCCCAATACGCGGAGGGTGTCAACCTCCGGTACCGGGTCCCCATTCAGTTCGATGGCAATGGGGGAGCGGTGGGAGCGTTGGTTCTTAGGCCGGATGAGGAGCAGTTCGGACTTCTCTGGGGAACAAGACAGCCCGATGTTCGTGCATAAGTTTGGTGAGGGTGGCTGCTTCCTGTAAGGTGTTCTTTATGTCGCCGTCGCTGCCGTGTGTGGTCGACGGTGTGATGTCGTCGGCATAAAGAGTGTGCTTAAGGTGGGGAATAGTTGCCAATTTAAGGGCGAGGGGGATGAGGGTGATGTTGAACAGGAAGGGGGAGAGAACGGACCCTTGAGGGGTTCCGATACTCTGAAGCGTGTAGGAGGTGGAAGAGAGAGGTCCAAAACGTATCTCAGCCGTGCGGTCAGTGAGGAATGCTTGAATGTAGGCGTACGTGCGCGCACCCACATTCAATGGAGATAGGGCAGTCATGTTCGCCTGATGTTCGATGCGATCAAAAGCTTTGGAGAGATCCAAAGCTAAGGCTGCCTTTGTGTGACCAGGCAGAAGCGGGTCGAAAATGTCATGTATGAGTTGCAGCATGGCGTCCTGTGCGGACAGATGGGGGCAGAATCCCACCATGCTATGCAGGTACAGATTGTTGTCCGCCATGTGCGTTGTGAGTCTTGCTAACACAACATGCTCGAAGAGCTTTCCGAGGGATGAGGTTAGCGAAATCGGGCGAAGGTTTTGAAGTGTA